>NC_059364.1:45240125-45843000 GCF_019703515.2 Myxocyprinus asiaticus
TGCCTAAATAGGGAGCTTATTTCACTACCATGGATGATGTCTATATATGTCTACATGCAAATAGACAAACAAGACCTTTTTTAAGGCACAGGTTAAAAAACTTCACATTCAAAAAAATAATCTGACCTTAACGCCTCTAATTTTAGAGGAGTTATATTGTATATATATATATATATATATATATATATATATATATATATATATATATATATATATATATACACACACGCACATGTTGTATTAAGTTGTGAGATGTTTCATTAAAAATTGAATGCTTACCAGGGTTTTTTCAGAAGGTACACAGGGTTGAAAGTGAAAGTTTTCCTAGAAGAGAAAGGGGTTGCTTTAGCCATGACATCTAAAATAAAGTGTCAGTAATTAAATGCATATATAAATTAACATTTTGTAGAACTAACATTGCATTAAACATAATATAGGTTTTTTGTTAAGGGGGACAAAAGACCACTCAAGACATGAATGAGCAAGCTTTAAAAGACGTGCATGTATAATAGCCTCTTAATCATGAAAGGATTAATCAGGCCTTCAATCCCCCACTTTAATTACATTTACCATTATTTCAGGTGATTCCATATAATTCAGCTATAGACTCCTCTATGTGCAGTCTGAAATATTTTCAGAATGCTGTATTTAAGTGTCTCTGATATTTCATAAAATGTTCCTATTGCCTAAATCACTAGAATAGCGAGAAGAAGCTGCTTCTTCAAATCCTGTGATTTGTGTATGACAAGAAAATATGCTACAATTGCCCAAACGTGAGAAAATATGGGAGAAAATAATTTCAACCAAGCTCTGAGAATGTAAACATGGTCTGAATTACCAGTATTATAAATTGAATTCTTCAGTGAAGGTCAGAAAACCATAATTCAACTGCAACTTCACTCGAGTTATTGAGCCAATCTAAGCAGAAACCTTATCTCTAACCTCACTGTAAAACATTGTAACAAACTGAAAACAGTTGCTTAAAAGTCACTGCAAAAATGGCTGTGAAAAGTGAAGTTAATTTTGAGAAAAGCTCTACCGTCATTTGCAATGCAATAGCATTAAAACATCTGTATGTGTGGATTAATTGTCCAAATATTGTGTAGGGCTTAACCATACTGCATATTCATAGGCATAACAAAGTAGCATTAAATATAGCAGTTTGGATAATGGGACTGGATCTGAAAAATGACATATACTTTTACCCTGAAGATAACTGTTGAGTTTCTTCAGCATTGAGATGGCTCTTCATTAAGATTACTTTGAATATTTTCATAGCAAATGCTCAATGAGATTTGACCATGAATGATCCCTCATATTCACCTTCTCAGTGCAAAAGTCTCAGATTAATATGAACAGAGACAAAAATCAGTGAACATTAGCAAAATTTCACATATTTTGTTTCCCGTTCCAATAGTTTCAAAATGGTGAGGATATCTGTGACTTTAGAAGTTCAGAAAAAAAAGGATTAGAATGAGTTAAGAAATATGAACCCAGCAGCCTTAAAAGTGTAAGAGATTTCAAAGCAACCCACAAAGCTAATGTAATCAAAATGGCTCTTAGATGTAGCGATTGCAGGCAGGGTTTGAACAGCAGGGGCTATATGCCCTGTGGTTCCTGACTTAGATTCATCACTGTTAGCTTGAGTAGATGATTGAATTCTTCAGATCACATATGTACTAACAGAGTATTTATTTATTTTCATTTTTTTTATCAGGAAATTGTAGAGCTGACCAAAAATAAATAAATAAATAAATAAATAAATAAATGTTATTGTAGTATTATTTACAATATACTGTAGTCGTGGCCTTTTATATGATTCAGGCCTTGAAAAGTTTTATTCTTGGGTGGATTGATAACAGACTACACTGATTGGAAAATACATACAAATAATGCATTTTTCATTTCTAGACCAACAATATAATTTATATCTTGATTAAAAATTATGCAGTTGTGAATAATCAGTGTAAACGCAGTTGTTAATTACATACCCTTGGTGACTCTGCTCCCAAAGACTTCACAGTGGCTTTGTGAACATGATGTGAATGATGCTGGGGAAAAAAGAAATATTTGAAAATGTCAACATTTTTATTTTCAATCATCATAACAATTTGTACATAAATGAAAAATAATGCACAGTTGTCCCAAAAAGTATTTGGACACTAAAGCCACTCTTAAAAATGCATTACTGTAAATAAAGTATCAAAGAAGTGGAATCTGCAAACAAATGATGCTAGAACTAACTAGAGCCATTTTATGCAATAACGTTTTGGCAACTGGTGTCATGGTGATTTTTACTGGATGCCAGTAAAGTCATGCTGCTATCGGAATTATCCTACTGCCCACTTCTGAAGTCGTAATTACTAATATGTCACATTAAATATGTTACAATGTTTCCCAATCTTAATAGGAAACACTGAGGACACCAGGTTTTGGTAAATTTTGGTCAAATACATACTGTTTTCTCTGTGTAAAAATGTACAGTATGCATCAAATGGTTACTTATATACTGTACGTAAATGTTTATGACCAAAACAGCAAGTAAAAAAAAGGTAGCTGCATAAACAGAGAGAATGTGGAGTTGGGGTGGAGCAGGGATGCCGGAAGAATTGTCGCAGCAGTGAGGTAAGCAGCAGTTTATACTGCATATGCTTACTCTGGAGTAGTGATTGGTCGGATTAAATGAGCAAGCTCCTCCCAAACTTTGTTTGTAAACTCCATTTTGTGAAATGTTTTGCTTTAAAACTTTTCTTGCACTATCTGTCCTTTAAAAAAGGCCACTTGTTTTGATTTTTTGTTATGTAATGCAATGACAGTTTTAAGTTTGGCTGAAGTATCCTAAAACTTTTAGGGGCCACTGGGGTTCTGCTTTGAGCAGAGCGTTACAGTAGCAGCTCACTCGTTTGATCGGGTCTGCTAGGACTTCATCGATGGTGGCGTACAATTCTGCAGACTGCTGACGAAGCTGCGCCGGTGAGCACATCTGCACAGAGAGACAACCAATTTACATCAAGCATTTTCATTTTAAACATCAGATGCTGTGCTCTTATTCCACCTCTGAATGTGGGTCCTCCCATGCGTAGTTGTCCGTGAGGTGAAGCGATGCTTCTTTCTTGTTGACCTCATCATCTATGGCCTTCAGCAAGAAGAAAAGTACAGATGGAGAATGAAGCTTAAATCTTTTAATGATATACCCAATGAAGGCATGACCGTAACAATTGAATATTAAGGGTTTGTTGGAAAGAGCTGCTAAATCCTGAAAGTGTTAGCCTGTTTGAATCTTAGCCTTATTTTCTCACAATGGAGTGACCCTCTCCAAAATGTTTAACCTCTACTAATGACTAATGAGGCTCACAATGTGGATGACTCATTCTGCTTGCCCTGTTGAGGTTCCTTTTGCAAAGTAACCAGTTATGAACAATTCCATTCTGCTATCAATTATTCAATTTTACCCCATCCATTAGCATCCGTGACCCTCTTTAGTGTCTATAGAATTGCATGAAATCTATAAAATATTAGTGATATAATGGCTGACATTGATCGAGTGAATGAAATCCATTTATTAATTGCATGTTAAATAATCATTAAAATTTTCATTAAAGAACTTAGATAAAGCAGCTTACCTGCTGTTCCTGGAGTAGCGTATATTTGTAGGAATAGCAGCAAGGGCCTTGTAGGTGGATTTTATCTTGTATGTCTATATTAGGAAAGAATGGTTGAAAAGTCAATTAATTATAGTAAAAAAAAAAAAGAAAAGCAGAATTAACTCAGTCTACAGCTGTTCCATGCAGTAGGGGGTGGGTGGTATGAGTAATTGTTAATTACGTTAACAGTATATACTGTATAAAGATATAGTTATTTTTGCTGGATGTTCAACAAAAAATTGTTTATATACTTAAATAGCCATGTGGTAATGTATTTCGTGGATAATCTAGTTAATTAAATACTTTACAAACTAAATATAATCTTATTTGATTATTTTCACTTTTTAATTTAAATTGATCTGCACATACCAAAAAATAAAACTATTTATAACAAATGAATGACAAGTTTGGCATTATAGTGCAAAAAACAGCTTCACATTATGAAGCACTTTAGATATACTTGATTTGGATTTGATTGTAAATTTAGGGTGAGCCGCATTCGAAGACATTGTAAGATAGCCAACATTGAATTCTATATTAATGTGTTAATTTGTGACTGCCCACTGAAAGCCATGCAATTATATCTACTACTCTATAAATAGCATAGCAAAATCTGTATATTGCATGGTATATACGTCATAACGCACAGCACTACCATGCACATATTAACTAAACCAAGATTACAAACCTACATGGAACATGCAAAATGCCAAAATTTCCCTCAAAGATCTACTGCTTTTGCATGAGTATGATGTTTCCCAGTTATGTGGGAGGCCAAGGTAAGGAATGCATGACAATAATAGAATGAAATCCATTTCTCTCATGCAAGTAGTATGCAGAAATTGACGAAAAGGCATGTACTGTACCTTTCTGTTTTTACTGTCCCTGTCTGCACAGTCTGGTGTGCTGCCCCAGAGGGAAAGAGAGGGTGATGAACAGAGGGAGTATGAGGATGATGGGGAGAGCTGACGGCTCGGGGCCGCCGGGGAGGGGGAAAGAGTGCAGCGCTCTGGGGTGGAGGACCGGGAGTTTGGGTAGGCTGAGGGACAAGCAGGAGAGGCTGGAGGTGTGAAGGACAGACAGGTGAGACCCACAGGTTTGGGAGAGGGAGAAAGTGTAAAAGCCGGGGATGACAGGTGCACTCTTTCGACATCGCTTTTGTTGCCATTTTGGAGGAAAGTACCTGATTTTTTCTCTGTGTGGCTTAAAACTGGTGATGTGGAGTTATCACATGATTCTAAAGTGCATTTTAGAGTAGGAAAAGAGGATTTACATGAATTCTGTGCAGGTTTTGGTATCAGTGAGGTTAAATAGTCAGAAGACTTTCCTGTATGTTTCAGAGATTGCTCAGCAGAGAGATCAAATGACTTCTGACCCTGTTTTGGCTCTAAGGAATCAATTTCCGATTTTGGTTCATCATGAAGCTTTAAGATTGCAAAAGACTTGTTTGGATCCATAGAAGCCTTGTGATCACCTGACACTGATGTATTCTCAGGGCTGCAACAGGACATAGAGCTTGATTTAGGAGACAAGGACCTTATGCTGGAGAAGTAGGTACACGAAAGTGGGATAGGAACTGTTGGCAAATGATTGTCCTTGTGACCTGATTTTGACAGGTGAGCAGGGGCAGCTTTGAATGTTGGTAAGCTTGGTGAAGTCAAAGGGCTGTGTTTTGTAGGTAAGACAATACTACTACTGGTGACATGTAGCCAAGAGTCAAGTCTTTTATGTGGTTTCAGCAGGATTTCATCAGGTGCCTTGGCTAATAATGACATTGACAAAGAACTGAGGTCTGGTTTCAGAGGTTGTGGCTTTGAATTCTGGCAAGACTCACTAGAGGGTATATATATGGGGGAACATGACTTTGCTTTGGACACATTCATGGGTGCAATGTCAGAGGCAGCTGAACATGCTAAAAAGGATGACCTGTTAACTGGACTGATGGGCCAGCAGGGGGTGTAGGGTCTCTGTAAAGCAGAAGACAGGACTGGTAGATGGCCATTCCTGAGAATGGCCGTTAACAGGGAAAGCTGGGTTGGTGGAGGCCTGTGTCGAGCAATGGGAGACAGGGGACACGGTGAAGTCGACTGACTGCCACAGCAGGGTGTTCCACAAGCAGACGACATCAAACTGGAGCCCGGAGCTAAGGCGTGCCTCTTGATTCTCACCACTGAGGGCATAAAGGCTCCTGATGTTACGGAAGAACACGGGGAGATTGTGCGACTAAGGGACACAGGAGAACCATCGGTTGACAACATGTGGAGTGCTGGCCAGCTCCTCTCCCTGTCCCAGTCCTCAGAGAGAATAGACTCTTTAGAGGATGCTGGGGAGGTGAGAAAATCCATCGAGCTGGCAGGGCTCAGGACTTCCTCTCTCTGGGATATGCTATTTAAAAACTGACCTGAGCTGACCTCAGAACCAGCTGAAGTGTTGTTTAAGCGTAGATGAGGAATGCTAGGGTGTTTTTTATCAATGGTTTCCATGGTGGCAAGGTTAGGCTTGGGGGTTATGCTACCAAATTCCGTGTGAGGCCCAGGTAGGGTGGTGGGTTGGTCAAGGGCTAAGTTGTCAGTTGGCTGAGTCTAAGAAAGCAAGAAAATGAAAGAACCATAAACATACCTTATTGGATTAACAAATGAGCTACATATACTGAATGGTGGCAAACTTGACAGTAATGATGGGAGAGACAACCTGTAAGACCACCTAGGGTTTGTCTAAAAAAGCCTGTTCACTTTTATAGTCTAACTCAATGCTTGAAGTTGGAAGAAAACCTTGCTGTCTGAGTTTCATGGGAGCAGGACACCATACTGGCACCTTAGAACAGCTATCGGTAAGCAAGAATAACTTCTAGTTCTGTGATGTCATTTGCACATCATTGCCGGTACACTGTTCCAGTATGCACCTGCCCACTTCAAGCACTGGTCTAACTCGTTATTGTAAGAGTACCAACACACTAGAGTTTACACTGTGTCAGAGAACATTATAAATCCATTGATTTCAATAGGGCAGGTGCATGGCACGCATGTAAATGAAAGGCTTCTCAAGAATTTGGTGGGTCAATTTGTATTTTTTAGAAATCCAATTCACTGTTTTAACTTGATTTGTGCACTTGATTTTACGAACCCATTCACTTATTTAGTCCAATTATTTTCTGTAAGGGAACCTACAGACTAGAGGTTAGGTTATGCAATTGATTTAAATTGGAATGGGTGTAGAGGAAAAATGCAAGGGTTTGTGAAAGTGATGCTTCATTATGTGACCAACAGCTAGGAAATTTTTACTTTTGCTGCACCACACTCTGACACAGGCATTCGTTGACCAATGAGAAGTTGGGGAGGTGGGTTCTGTTGTATTTTCAGAAACTGAATTTGCTCTATTCCTGCTTGATTCAAAACTGACCTGGTTCTTTCCACTCCCTCAAAACATATCTTAAAGGTGAAACAAATGGAACTGTTTGATGCTGGCATGAGCTTGGGTCATTGCCTGAGCAATTGCAGATGAGGAAACATTTTTAAACTTGTCTGAAAACAGTCAATATGTTTGCATGTCTGTTTGGAGCTTCGTGTAGTGCAGAAATTATGAACAATAACTATTCCTATCCATCAAATGCTCCATTAGAGCTTCCTCGTATAGTGTGTTAGCACCCTAATATGTTTTATTAATGGAGGACAACAACTACCTTTGAAAGGAAATTGCTGTGGGCAATCAACAAACTCATCATCATGATGTCTGCCTTTAGAGCAAGTTAAAAGATATGAAGAAGTCAACTTGAATAATTAAATGAGAGCTGAGTTATGATTTCTTTAGCTTGTACTCTACAAACAATCATATTATATCTATTTTATGTAATTCTGAAACTTCTGAAGAAAGTTTAGCAACATATTAACAGACAATATTTGGCTAGGAATTTGCGCTTGTACTGACCAAAACACTCACCTCACTTTGACTGGTGTTCTTGAACATTTCTCCAAGCTTGCCCTCCTCGGGATCTTGGATGTAAATAACCTCAGCCTTGTAAACTCCCTCATCGGCCATGATCTCTTCAGAGTCCTCTGGCTCTTGTGTCTAACATTGAAACAGGAAATGTTACTAAGCGACACCAAATCTAAAATGACAGCTGTCATAAAGCGGGCCTCAGCCACAGATGGCTATTTCCAGCTACTGGGCATCTTGAGAATACAATAGAATGAGTTAATTCATTTATATGTGCGTGTGCATCCCGTTCCAGCCTGCACATCTTTTTACCAGAAGACCATGTCCCTCATGTATCACTCACATGCAAGAACACATGACCCACCCAGATTGTGTAAGCCCTTCAGCAAATGCCTTTTGCATGCAAGAAACGTATGTCATTTCCTCTGCCAAGGGACTCTGAAAAGAACAACATCACAATCACTGAAATCTCAATCCCTCTGAATGTTTTGTGTAGTATTTGACATTTAAAGTAATAGTTCACCTGAAAATAACAATTCTGTCACTTTCAACTCACCCTTTAAAAGTTTAAAACCCATTCCCAAAACCAAAAGTTTACAGTGACCACAGCTGTCAAGTTGCAAAAAACATCATGGCAACACCATAAAAGTAGTCCATATGACTCATCTGCTATATTCTGAAGCTATATGACAGCTTTGTGTGATGAACAGACAGAACATTTAAGTTGTTATTTGCTAAAAATAATCTCTGTACCTGCAGCTCTCAAGTCTCATTCTCCATTTTACATATTCGAAGTGGTGTCATGTTCGGTTGCAACACAAGTTAGAACCAATGAAACCAAAATAGAGATATAAAAAAATTAGCTTTTTACTGGTTGTAATTCAGTTGTTTTTTTTTGTTTTTGTTTTTTTTTGTGATTCACATTTTTATTAATTTTTCAAAACAAAGAAAAACAAAACATATATACAATAATTCAACATTAACTCCCACTACTTCCCCTCCCCAATCAAGAACCTCACCCGACCCCAAACGAACATCCCAGTGGTCTTACATAATTACACACATATACAGAGAATAAAATAATAATAATAATATATATATATATATATATATATATATATATATATATATATATATATATGCATACACATAAACCTATAATAAACATACAACTCTAAACTATCCCTCTCTCTCCACAGACCTCAAATATATACCCCATTTCCCAATAAAAGAATCCCATATCCCCAGCCTTCTACATGTTACCTCTTCGAAGGCTGCCACCCTTCCCATCTCTTCGCACCACTCCCGAATTGAGGGTGCTCCCACCGACTTCCAACCCCTTAAAACAATCTGCCTGCCTGTCATCGCACTGGTGAGGACCCAATTGTTTATGTATTTGTCACCTGCGTTGATGACTGCCCCATCACCCAAAACACAGAGTCTGGGGCAAAACGAAATCCGAATGCCCAACATGTCACACAAATTCCTGAATCTCAGCGCATCACCAAAAAACATGGGCCATGTCTCCATCCTCTGATTGGCATCGCCAGCAGGTGGGTGTGTCTTTAAGACCAAGCCTAAACAATTTAGAGGGGGTCCAATAGAACCGATGTAAAATCTTGAATTGTATATGGTGCACCCTTGCATCACTCGATGCAGTTTTTATGTTTTTTTAAATCCTAACCCATTCTCTCTCCTCCAATTCCAGGTTTAAATCTTTCTTCCATAATCTCCTGAGAGTGGTTGAGACTCCGTTCCCCAGACTCTAAATTAATAAGGAGTAATACACTGATGCCTCATGGCCCTTTCCAAAAGCAGAAATCACCTCTCCTAGAGTATCTGCTGCTTTAGGGGGGTGTATGCTATTCCCAAAAATAGTACAGAGCAAATGGCGTAACTGAAGATACCTAAAAAACTGAGATCTGGGGATCCCAAAATATTGAACCAGATTTTCAAAGGATCTCATCACACCGCTCTCGTAAAGATCACCGAGTGAATTAACCCCCCTCGCAATCCACTCTGACCAACAAAAAGGGGACTTATTAATGCATAGTTTGGGGTTTAGCCATAGACTCGAGGCAACATTTAGATAAATATCTGAATTAAACACTCTGGACACTTTTGTCCATACTGAGTGCAAATCGCGAAATAACGGGGTGTGATTTAACTTCTCTATTTAGTTTGATGGAAAGGCTTTGCAATGGCAAAATAGGGGCAAGAAGTTCTTGTTCAGTGCAGAACCAGGGAGGGGCTCTTTCAGGTGGAAGCGACCAATGAGCCAAATGTCTGAGACCGAATGCATAATAATAAAACAAAATCTTTGGTAGGCCTAGCCTACCTTTGTCAATCAGCCTATGTAATTTATTGAAATGTAGTCTGGGGCGCTTACCACTCCAAATGAAAGACTTCGCTATGCTATCAAATTGCTTGAAATAAGAGAGGGGAACATCTACCGGGAGAGACTATAGCAAGTAGTTGAATTTTGGAATACAGTTCATTTTAATAACATTAACCTTCCCAATCATCGATAAATGTAATGAAGCCCACCTGTCTACATCGCTCGAAAACCGTTTTATTAAAGGGTCAAAATTAACTCTGGCTAAATCAGACAAATTTGTTGGGAATAAAATGCCCAAATACTTAATGCCCTGTTTGGGCCACTGGAAGGCGCCTGGCTGGAAGGCCATTACTGGACAGTACGCTGTCAGAGCCAAAGCTTCGAATTTAGACCAGTTGACTTTGTATCCTGAGAACTTGGAAAAGGAATGAATAATTCTGTGGAGGTAAGGCATAGATCTAGTGGGGTCAGACAAATAATAAAACATCATCTGCATAAAGCAGAAGCTTATGCGCCACACCACCCGCCATCACCCCTGGAAAATCATCCTCCTTTCTTATTGCTAATGGTTCCAGGGCAAGACTGAACAATAATGGTAAAAAAATAGGTGCCCCTATCCAGAGTAAAATAATCTGAAATTAATCCATTTGTTTGTACCGCTGCTACAGGGTGTCTATAAAGTAACTTGATCCAACCAATAAACATACTCCTGAAGCCATACATTTCGAAAATCTTAAAAAGATAATCCCATTCTACCATATCAAATGCCTTTTCAGGGTCAAGTGAGATGGCAGCGACCGGAGTCTGATCATTCGCCACTGACCACATGATATTGATGAAATGCCTAATATTATCAGAAGAGCTACGACCCTGAATAAACCCCACCTGATCTATATGTATAAGAGATGTAAATAACTTTACTTAATCAGTTAGCCAAAATTTTAGCCAAAATTTTTACATCTAGCTGGATCAGGGATATTGGACGGTAATTTTTACACTCACTTGGATCTTTGTCCTTTTTAAGAATCAGACTGATCTGGGCTTGTGTCATGGTTGGTGGAAGCTTTCCATTCTTTAATGATTCAGTATAAACTTCTAACAAAAGTGGAGCCAGTTCTGTAGCATAAGATCTAAAAAATTCAGCAGCAAAACCATCTGGCCCTGGAGCCTTGCCTGTAGGTAAGGACTTAATTACCTCGTCAAGCTCCTCCAAGGTTATCTCAGAATCAAGAGAGTTATTTTGCTCATTCATCAGTTTAGGGAGTTCTAATGGTTCCACAAAGTTTCTAATATCTTCATCAGTAGACAAAGACGTGGAACTATAGAGATCAAGATAGAATTCTTTAAAGGCATTATTAATATCAATGGCTGAGGTAAATATTTCACCACCAGCAGATTTCACTGAGGGAATGGTAGAAAAAGACTCTCTCTGCTTTATATATCTAGCCAAAAGCTTCCCTGCTTTGTCCCCTGACTCAAAGTATGACTGTCTTGCCCTAAACAACCAAAACTCCACTTTCCGCAACAAAATAGTATTATATCTGTATTTCAATCGGGTCAATTCTCTGAGACCATCAGACGACATTCGGCGCTTCAGCTCTGCCTCGGCACTTTTAATATATTCTTCCAACTCCACAAGTTCTCGTGCTATGGATTTTTTGATGAATGAGGCATACTGTATGATCCGACCCATAAGTACCGCCTTAAGTGCCTCCCAAGCCACGCCTACAGAAGATACTGAGGACCAGTTGGTCTCCATATAAACATTGATTTCAGTCTTTAACATTTGTTGGAAATCAGGATTTTGCAAAAGGAATACATTAAAGCGCCAACTATATGATTTCTTTTTCTCTGTATGTGGCAACATCTCTAAGTTCACCAGGGTGTGATCTGAGACTAAGATATTTCCAATTGAGCAATCAACAACAGATGAAATGAGGGACTTAGATATAAAAATAAAAAAAATCTATTCTAGAGTAAATCTTTTGAACTGATGAAAAAAATTTATAATCCCTACCAGATGGGTTCAAAAGTCACCAGATTTCTACAAGACCAAGATTTTTACAGATCTTGTGAAGTGTCAGTGTTGCTCTAGGTGGTTTACACACTTTTGCTTCACTATGATCAAGGACTGAGTCCATCAAAAGATTAAAGTCTCCTCCCAATATTATGTCATGAGAGATGCCAGCAGCTTGCAACCTGATCATCAATGTTAGGTGCTAAAATCAACCTTTGCCCCTGAATTTCTCCTAAAACAACAATGACTCTTCCTAATTTATCTTTAGTCTGTTAGAGACATTTGAATTGTAGATGTTTATTTATCAATATAATAACTCCCCTGCTCTTACTTGAGCCAGCACTAAAGAAAACATGTCCACCCCATATCTTACCAAATTTTTCAGCTTCCTGCAGGGAAAGATGCGTTTCTTGAAGATAGACTATATCATATTTCTTACGCTTAAGAAGATAAATAACATTCCTTCATTGTATAGGGTGCCCCAACCCATTCACATTCCATGTGGAGAGAGACAACTTATTCATATTAAAATATGACATATTGATATAATAAAATATAAAAAATGAGTGTGTCAAAAACAAGTATACACAGACCACATTCCCCATTAGTGAAACAATCAAACCCCGAACTTCCCCCCAAACAAAACAAACAGAAAAAAGAAAAACGTGCGCATTAACCCCACGCACAACAGCACCAACCGGCGACAATCCCTCTAACCTCAAAGAGTCTATGTACGTATGTGAGAACCCCCGCGACAATTTTGCCATCGGATTATTCAAGTCCGGTGCTTCTGCACAAATTTTGTGAGGCACAATTACATAACAGAAAATACTTTGTAAAACAAAACCCAGCCAACAGGCAGAATAACAGAAAAAACATGAAGATTCATTCACAGAACTGTCTCGAAGGTGTGTTCCTCCACAAAATAACTCCAGCTGATATAAAGCTGTTCAGTTTCCTTGGACAGACAAATGATTGTTCAGTGAGCCAGCTGTTAAGAGTTCAGCAGATGAGGTAATCATTCTACTAGGAGGCATAAGCACAAAGAACAAACAGATTTAACCACAACTGTCCCAAAGTAGTGTAATTCCACAAAACAAGCTCCAGCCGCTAGGCAGAGCCAGCACGAAAAACAAAACTGGCATCCTGGTTCCTCGGATGATCAAGAGCCAAACTAACTCAGAGGCCGTGAAAAACAAACAAACAAAAAAACACCATAGCTTACTCAGCCCGTCAACTTTATAAAAGATGTCCTTTATGTGAGCATGTAGATATTTTGCAGTCATCCAAAGTGTCCATTCTCGGGCCGGGAACTTCAGTGTAAAAAAAATCTTCCGTCAATGCAAAAGTTTCTTGGAGTCATGCCATAAAACAAACTCCAGCCGCTAGGCGGAGCCAACGCAAAAAGAAACAAAAATGGCACCCAGCTTCCTCGGATAATAGAGTACCTGAACCGCAAGTCAGTCCACTAATATAAGAAACATCAAATGGCTTACTCCAATGTATTTATAAAGGAGAGTGCCTGTTTTGGACAAGTAAATTGAAAAAAAAATTTTTTTTACATTCCTTGAACCGATCACGTTTCTCTCTCATCGAATTCGCAAAGTCCGGGAACAAGAAAATATTATGGTTCTTCCAAGAAAACTTCCCTTTACTCCTTGCCTGGTGCAATATGAGATCTTTATCGGATGTGTTTTTTGCAAATTTGGCCAGAATGGATCGAGGCCTATCTCCCTCAGCAGTTCTGCGAGCTGGGACTCTGTGAGCTCGCTCGATTTCCAGTTTATGGCCTGTTATGTCGAGCAGACTCGGGAAAAGCTCATCCAGGAATTTCACCATATCTCTGCCCTCTTCATGCTCAGGAATGTTATTCGTATTCGTATGTTATTCCTTCAGCTCATATTTTCGAAATATTCCAGTTTTTCCAAAATTAATTCCAAATCTGCTTTGGACGTGGGCGGATTAGCAGATAATTCCCTTTCTGATGACTCAAGATAATCGATTCGTTTTTCAACTTCTGTCACTCTTGTAAACAACAATCGATCGACGTATTACGGCGAGATCCTCCAAGTCAGCAAGAAACTTCGTCAACATCACCAACATGTTGGACAACTGACACTGAATATCTTCTCCTGACACGCCATCCAAATCGAGTCCCCGGCTCACAGTCCCGTCAGAGGCCTTAGCTTGAACACGTAAGTGTCTTTTAATGTCTCCAGAGTCTGAGGATTTTGACATCTTTGCCACGTTTACCTCAAAGAGCAAGTATGTATCTGGGTGTATCGAATCTCACCAGATCACAACATGAAAATAATTAAAAAACTAGCAAAGTGCGCAGAGCTCGTGTCTCACACGTCTGCCTCTTGCATGGCATCACCTGTAATTCAGTTGTTGATATCAGGAATGGCTATTTGCACTTAGTTACAATGTAATTATTGATATAAAAGATTATAGTTATGTGAAACTGGAATTTTACATAGTAAGAAACGAATTATAGATATCTGTAATTGCATTTGAATAGGATTGAATGACAGCCCATTTTGAAATTGTACTTTTGAAAATGCAGTTGCAGACATTAGTAATTACTGTGTGTTTTTTTACTAGTTGAAATTCCATTTTTTATATAAAAAATTAATGTTTTTACTAGTGCAAATGTATTTACTAATATCAAGAAATAGCACATGATTAAATGTCGAAAGGGCTTGCAATAGACGTGGCCTTTTTTAATCTGAATGCAAATGCGAATGAGCTTCGGCAGAAAGGGTTTTTTCACTACATAACAGCTGTTCCTAACACTCAGCTATCATATGGCTTTACAAAACTTGAAATATAGTGCATGAGTCGTATGGACTACTTTTATGGTGCTTTTTTTTTGTCCTTATTGGAGCTCCACAACTATGGCCATAAACATCTATTGTATGGACAACAGCTGTGTAAAATAATTGGTGAGTAAATAATGACAGAATTTGTTATTTAACTTTAATATCTGGTTGCAAGTCCTTTTCCTTCTTACTGTGTGATGTATGGCTAGTCCTCACCTTGTTTAGCGTGCTTGTCTGAAGTGCCTTTTTCAAGGTTGCTGTAACCCTGTACTCTATAGGCAATCTTTTCAGAAGCGGTACAAAGCTGAAAGACTTGAGCTTGGTTGCAAAGACAGTGGTGACCTGTAAAATAGTTATTAAAGTGGTTTCAGTACACACAAAGTAGCAGTGTGGCTCGAGCACATGCATATGAAAACAACAAAGAGCCATCAAGCTGAATCAAAATGAGTGCTGTATCCAAATGATCAGTAATGTGTCATAGAGATGTAGTCTGATTGGACCATTGAATGAAACGAAAATATTATGAAAACGGCAGAGTCTTCAGTCTGAGACACAAATCAAGGGCTGTAATTATAAAATCATGCTACAGCCTTTCATAATACTTCATTTTGCAATCATGCTTTCCTTTTATACAGCAGAAGTGGTTTAGCATATAGTCAACAGAGAACTGCCTCTGGATGAAATATGTGCTCATCTTGATAATAGGCCAAAATTTAAAACTTGTTCTCCATCCTAAAAATGATGACACAAAAGTTTGATGCATCATTTTAGACAACATGTAAAAGAGTAAAGATTGCCTTGTACAGCACATTTGCACATCAGACATCCCCAAACCAGACTACAGTTTTGTACTACAATTTTCTTAGTAAGAAAGACAATTACTGTTTAATACAGAAATAAACTGTAAGCAATCTTATAAATGATGGCAGAATAGAGTGACTTAGAACATTTTACCTTCTGCTGACTTTCGCACTGCCATAGACCAGAAATGAATTGAAAATAATATTGTATGCTTTAAGGCTGTTGTATATTCATTGGAATGCAGTAGAAACAGAGGCTCCATTCATGTGTATAAATGTAGGAGGTGGGACTGCCCTTTCCATCTTTCATTTAAAATCTCACAATTAACGATTGTTGCCTTGCTCTCTTGACAGAGAACTGTAATGTTTCTGATCATGTGTAGGCTGTAGCAGATGTTCAAACTAGTCTATTTAAGCAAATCTTGTATGCAAAAATATACATAACTCTTGACATTTGTTGTAAAAAAGAACATGGTGGTGCTTCATGCAAAACTTGCTGTCACGATGCTAGGTTGTTCTGGTTGGTTGTTGCTTTGCAATTGCTACTAGGGTGCTTTGGGTGTTTCTTTGGCATTGCTCTGCATGTTTGTTTTTTTGTTTTTTGTTTTTTTACTTTGCTGTGTGGTTGCTAAGGTATTGTGAGTGGTTACCAGGGTATTGCTAAGCATTTGTTTTTTTATTTTATTTATTTTTTTATGATTCTTTGTGGTTGTTGGGGTGTTCTGGCTGGTTGGTATGGCATTTTTGTACAGATGCTAAGGTATTCTGAGGGTTTTTTAGTGTGTGGTCATGCATTTGCTAGTTGTGGTTAGTTGGCCTTGTGTTGCTAGGTGGTTGCTGAAGTAAAAAAAGCCTACCATAAAGCCGCTTTGATATTCTAGTCTCTAGATGTGGTTCGGGTCATAGATATACATATACGTAGAGGCTGCATTAGCAGCTGTTCCTATGGACATATTGGAAATGTCGAGAGTCATCCTTAAACACATAAAACTGAATTGACAGATTTTCAATTTAAACAAGATTAAAAATTAAACTGTATTGGTAAAATGCTCTTGATGTTGATCATCAGAGTACTGCCTGATGTTTTAAGCTTCACATAGTGGAACTAGTGATCATAAACACAATGGGATGGACAAGTCATAACCATAAATTAATCTAGCTCCAAAAACATCCATAATACATTTGTTTATCCAAATCATATTTTTGTTATTAAATCATAGAGCACTAACATACACATATTAAGTTCTATCCATATACAGTATATTACATTTATAAACCATAATATTAACAAAACATAACTAAATTATTAAGTTTTTCTCAATCGATTTGACACATTTCTCCAAAGTAATGTAAATGCTCTCAAAACAATTAACAGCCAACTAAACATGCTCTTGCCTTGGCCAAACAATAAAGTTTACTGCATAATGAAGCACTGTATTCTTTTCTGGTAATGCACTTATTAAAAATAAATACTAACATTACAGATAAAGTGTGTTCTCTGTTGAAGAACCCCCCCCCCCCCCCCAAACACACACACACACACACACACACACAAACACACAACAAATGTTTGCTGTTGTACAGTACTGCAATCACTGAACTTTATTGTACAGTACTGCAATCGCTGAACTTTATTGATCATGCGTCTCATTTACATTTGGCCAGAGAATTTAATCTACATCACAGAACATATTCTCATGAGCCATGCATCGTGGGAAAAAACAGCGTAAATGTTGAATCCATGCTTGACAAGCTTCTGCCTCAACATCTCCACAGGCCTCTTCCACTGCTTGAAGAAGACTTACTTAGTTGTAAGAGTTGTGTCATATACTTTCTAGCTCCAAGAGGAGAAGAACTCCTCAACTGGATGTAAGAAAGGGGAATATGGTGGAAGGAACACCATCATGAAAGTGGGTGATGCTCAAACCACTCACGCACCAGCGCCAAATGGTGGAATTGGAAATGTCCAAAACAACTACCAAATTCGCTCCATTTGCTCCTGGTTAACCTGCGGAAAGAAGGTTTCATTGAGGGAGTTTAAACATTTTTGGATCCTTTCTATGTTGTATGGCCCCAGGACAGCATTATGTGCCACAACACACTATGTCCAGTGGAAACTGCGGCACACATGGTGATGTTGCCTCCCCATCGTCCAGGGACATTGACTGTAGCACGATGGCCAATCACATTCCTCCCTCTTCTCCTTTTTATTTGTTAAGATTGAAGCCAGCTTCATCAATATACAGGTACTCATAATGTGTTGCACTGCTATCCAACTCCAAAATCCTCTAGAGTAAAAGAACACAAGGTACAAGAAGTTACTGTTTTTTGCTGTATTGCAGTAAAGGCATTGATTACAAAGTTGCTAACTATTGCGGAACAGTCTGAGTTCCCACTTTGATGTAGCACTAGGCATAGAGAGGCCAAATTATTTTCCACGTACAGTAGAATGGTATATAGATACATAACATCCAGGAAAACAATAACTTAGTATTGTAAAGTACAGTAATTGCGTGGCTTACACTTACTTGAACAAACTGGAATCGCAACACTTTCACTCAGATAGAGTTCCTCTCAAAGGGCACTTTGTATATCTGCTTCATCCGGATGGCATTTCGCCTTACAATATGTTCAATTGTGGCAACTATTATGGAATAGTTGATTGTCCTGTAGTATTCTTTATATAGTATATAGCACTGTAGAAGACCGTCTTAATTGTGAGGACACTTGGAAGGCAGCCTCGTTTCGCAGCCTTCGTTTGCCATATTATGGAGGAAGCGATCCTCATGGCCATCCTTCGTGGCCTTCAGTCACCCATAATCCTTTGCATATGTCCCAAATTCTAAATGAGTCGTGTGACCGCAGAGGAGGAAACCTTTATGACGCAGCTTACTTTTTTCTCTCTGTTCAAGTTTTTATTCGCATTTGCAGCAATGACAACATGTAGAAAAATAAAAATGCAAGCAGTTTAGACAATACAACACATTAGAAGATACAAGCACAAAAAAATAAATAAATAAAATTAATAAAAGGGCAGTTACATGAATTTGAAAAGTTTTAAAAGTTTTATAGTTTTTACAAGTCTATGGTTCCGTTTTTTATTTGAAAGGGTTTAAATATAAATTCTAAGATCAGTGTTGTAAAATGTATATATAAAGGCTTTTTTGAATGACTCTAGCTTTGTGAATAAAATATTTTGCTAAAACAATTAAGGGATTAAGGACATATTTCTTGTTTTCTGAAATATATGGGTTTTCTAAACAAAGTAAAATATCACATGATTCTAAGCTTATGGTTCGCCATGCTGTCTTACTAGACCGTCTCATTCTAGCACTGAATGCTGATGAGGAGTCAAGACTACAGCCTCCGAAGGACTTTTCTGGGAAGGACACAGCCTTACTCAGCTGCAGCCTTCAATTTGAGAAGCATCCTAAGACTGTCCCACAACTACAAATGTGCCTTATAAACAACTATAGTATAGTGCAATACCCATAAATATAGAACTAGAAATGTTTACTGTAGTTACTACCGGTATTTCTTCTGAAATGTTCAGATAACTGATGCCACTGTGGATCTGTTAATGTTGGGCTGAACTCTCTGTCCAGCTTCTCTCAAGAAGAGACCATGATTTATTACAGGGTCAGTTAGGGTTGCTCTCATTTAATTTGAAACCCATCTGTACCCTATCCTTCTACCTCTCCTCCCTCCTCTTCCACCCTGCTGTCCCTGTCCTTTTTGCTCATGTCTTCTTACAATTTATTCTCTTGTTCTTTCCACTATACCAATGCCCTCCACTCTACCCATCTCTTCTCCCTCTCCTCCTCCCCCTTCTACTCTTCATACACCCTCTCCTCTTCTTGCACCCTCAACTCCACTTGCTCCTTCTCCTCTTCCTACACCCTCTCCTCTGTTTACTTTCTCAACTCTGCTTTCTCCTTCTCTTCATACTCCCTCTCCTCTTCTTACACCCTCAAGTCTACTTGCTCCTTCTCCTCCTCCTTCACCTTCTCCTTTTCCTACACCCTCTCCTCTTCCTACACCTTCTCCTCTTCTTCACCCTAAACTCTGCTTGCTCCTCCTCTTCCTACACCCCTTTCCTCCTATAACTTCTCCTCTTCCTACACCTTCTCCTCTTCCTAAACCCTCTCTTCTTCTTACACCCTCAACTCTGATTGCTCTTTCTCCTCTTCCTACACCCTCTCCTCTTCTTACACCCTCAATTCTGCATGCTCCTTCTCTTCCTGTACCCTCTCCTCTTCTTACACCCTCAACTCTGCTTGCTCATTCTCCTCTTCCTACACCCTCTCCTCTTCTTACACCCTCAATTCTGCTTGCTCCTTCTCTTCCTATACCCTCTCCTCTTTCTACACCAGGGGTGTCAAACTCGGTTCCTGGAGGGCCACAGTCCAGCAGAGTTTAGCTCCAACCCTAATTAAACACACCTGAAGCAGCTAATCAAGGTCTTCAGGAGTGCTTGACGATTACAAGGAGGTATTTTGGAGCAGGGCTGGAACTAAACTCTGCAGGGCTGTGGCCCTCCAGGAACTGAGTTTGACACCCCTGTCCTATACACTCTCCTCTTCTTACACCCTCAACTCTACTTGCTCCTTCTCCTCTTCCTACACCCTCTCCTCTTCTTACACCCTCAACTCTGCTTTCTCATTCTCTTCCTCCTACATCCTCTCCTCTTCATACACCTTCTCCTTTTCCTAAACCCTCTCCTCTTCTTACACCTTCAACTCTACTTGCTCCTCCTCCTCCTACACCCTCTCCTCTTCTTACAACTTCTCCTTTTCCTACACCTTCTTCTCTTCTTACACCCTCTCCTCTTCTTAAGCCATCAAATCTGCTTGCTTCTTCTCCTCTTCTTACACCATCAACTCTGCTTGCTCCTTCTCATCCTACACCCTAACCTCCTCTCCCCTCATCTCTTTCTACCTCTTTCACTCTTCCTCTCCCTCTCATTACTATCCTTCCTCTACCCTCTCACCACCTCTCCCTCTTTCATATTTTCCTTTTCCCCTTCTCATCCTTGCTCTTGTTCTTATTCTTTTTCTTGTTTTTTTCCCTTTTATAGTTATTGTAATTGTGAAAAATGTGTAAACAATTAGGAAAATTGCATTTCCTGTGTTGTAAATATTACTATTCCAGCAGATATCAATTTGGGGATAATTGAGAACATACCATGTGCAATTGGGAATATGAAAAATAACAGAGTTTTGTTTGTTGTGTTTGGAAAATGGTACATAAATGTTTTTTTATTTGTGTAAAAACAATAGAAAGAGCTGCAATTGCTTTTTACTCATATATTATCATTTTGATTGGTTGTATTAATTATTGTGAAAACATTGGAGAATTTTGTACACAGTGTTTTGAGAAAATTATGCATGTAATTTGTAATTTGTATGAAATGTATGAAAACTTACAATCTGTTTAGGACAATTAGAAAGTGTTCAGATGGCTATGCTGATTGTTTTGAGAGCATTGACCTGAGTTTGGAGAAATGTTTAAAATAGATCGAGAAAAACTGTAATTAAAATGAGATAATAAATAATTGCAGTGATATTTATAGTCTATAATTTGCATGTACATCTACAGTACATTAAATAACATGAGCTTATATTATACAGATATTAAATAATGACATGAAGTATTCATAATTTACATTAAGTTAGCCAGTCTTTGATTTCTGAGAAATACAACCACAGATATCAAAATTCCTGTCACAGTCTGTCTCCCTCATGTTTCCCTAGGACTCTTATTTTGAAGTTTTCTCCCGGACTACATCTCCCATAGTGCACTGCCCTCACTTCCATCTGTTCCTCATCATCCTGTTTTATATCCTTATCATCTTCTTCATTAAAGCCTGCAAATTGATCCATCGCCTCTCGCCTCTTCATCATCATCTCTACTACCATACAATACGTGACAGAAGAACTGACCTACAAAGATGGATATACCTGCAGTGAGAATCCTCCTCCTCGAACAAGGGGACGGTCCAGTTGAGGATCACGTGCATGAGTTTCTCCTGCTGGCAAATTTGGTGCACTATGGAGACCACTCTCTTGTGGTTTTCTTCAGGGCTGGTCTCATTAGTGCACTAAAGGAGCTAATCCTCACTGGACGCTGCTCGAATTCGTGGAGGTGACTCTGCAACTTAGCGGCTCACCTTACACTGTGGGTGTGGAGGATGAGGATTTTGTATCTCCTCCCACAGTGGATGCCCCCCAGTCTTCCATGGCTCCTCCCTCCAAGCCTTCCACAGTTAATGAGCCAGCACCCACACCTGCCACGGTTAACGAGCCACTGCCCATGCCTGCCACAGTTAACGAGCCAGAGCCTATGCCTGTAGCCTCGACCGTCCCAGAGCCAGTGCCTTTAGCCTTGACTGTCCCAGAGCCAGCTCTCACGGAGCTTATTGTCCTTGAATTGATTCCCGCCCTGATTCCCACCCTGACTACCCTTCATCCTCCGCTGGTTCCATCTAGCCCCTCTACTCTGCTGGTTCTGTCCAGCATCTTGGACTCACTGGTTCCATCCAGCATCCTAGCCCTTCCTCCTCCGCTGGTTCCATCCAGCACCCTAGCCCTTTATCCTCCGCTGGCTCCACCCAGAACATCGGCTCCTCCTCCTTCCTCTGATCAGACAGTTCCCCTCATGACCTTCGCCCTCTATGAAACCACGGTCTAGAGGAACTTCAAAGCCTCTGACTCCGCCTAGACCCTCCGAGCCCTGGACTCCACCTTAGCCCTCCGATCCCTCATCATCACCTCGGCCCTACGTCCCCTCATCTCCACCATGGTCTGTCAGCCTATCAGCGTCACCGAGGTCCCTCGACCCTCGGTCACCTGGCTCCTTCTTCGGCTCTACCAGGGACCTCCTTCCCTCCAGCTCTGCCTTAGTCCTCAGTCCCACCAGCTCTGCCTCAGTCCTCCGATCCCCCAGCTCCGCCTCGGTCCTCCGAACCTTAGGCTCCACTCTGGCCCTTCGAGCCGTCAGCTACTCTCCGGGCACCATGTTCCCTGGCTCTGCCTCTCAAGTCTCTCACGGCTCCGCCTTCCATGGCTCTGCCCCTCGAGCCTCTCATGTCTCCACCTCCCTTGGCTCCGCCTCTCGAGCCTTCCATGACTCCGCCTTCGCTGGCCCACCTCCCTTGTCTCCGCCCATCAAGCCTTCCATGACTCCGCCTTCCCTGGCACTGCGTCCCTTGGCTCCACCCCTCGAGCCCACCACGGCTCCGCCTCCCATGGCTCTGCCCCTCGAGCCTTCCATGGCTCTGCCTCCCATGACTCAGCCTCCCAGGCCTCCTGACCCTGTCCCTGCTCTGTGGCCGCCTCCCAGGCCCCTGGATCCTTTCCTTGCTCTGAGACCACCTCCCAGGCCTCTGGATCCCATCCCAGCCCTGAGGCCGCCTCCCAGGCCTCCGGATCCCATACCTGAGTCTGCCCCCCAGGCCTCCCGATCCAATCCCAGCCCTGAGGCCACCCCCAGACCTCCTGACTCCATCCCTGTCCTATGGTCACCTGTTTCCTCCTGCCCTGCTCTACCCTTAGGTGCCAGGAGTTGCCTTTTAAAGGGGGGGGAGGGGGTAATGTCACAGTCTGTCTCCCTCATGTTTCCCTACGACTTTTCTCCCAGACAACATCTTCCATAGTGCACTGCCCTCTTCACTTCCATCTGTTCCTCATCATCCTCACCTGTCTTCCATTTCCTCATTAGATCCTTTTGTGTATAAATACCCTCCAATTTTGTTCATTCATTTTCAGTTCTTGTCCGTGTAACACTTATGTTAGTGTGTAGTTCAGAGACTATTTGATTTTTTGTTTTCTCTATGTTGTTTGATATCCTCATCATCTTCTTCATTAAAGCCTACAAATTGATCCATCGCCTCTCGTCATCATCATCATCTCTACTACCATACAATACGTGACAATTCCTGTGATTTTTTCTTCTAAAACAGCATTTTTAATGTGTGTGTGTGTGTGTGTATATATAATATATTTAATTAATTATTGCTTAGCAAACTACAAATAATTTTTCTACAAATTAATATATTGTGACAAACATATTGAAGATTAGCACCCAGGCAGTCAAATGATTATATGATGAACTGTTTCCAGACTAAAGCAGAATATGCAGCGCTCTAAAGGCTTCTCCTCTATTGACTTAAAGTACATTCAACTTGTTGATCATTCCAAGATGGTGGCATGGTTGACACGTCCCAACCAGCTTAGTTTGTATATTTATGGTTCAGGTCACTCCTTCAATGTAAGTCTATGGGCTTTTATTTATATTTTATTTTCTGTCGACGAAAATCGCACTTCTGACCGCTTAGAAAAATAATAGCACACCACTCCTCAACAAGCCACACGATCTAAGGTATTATTCATGTTCATAGCACAAATGTACTAAAAAGTTCATATCCCTAACAACAAGTATGAGTAATAATAATGGTGATACATAACTTAGCAAACACCACAAGAAATGCACTGCCTGGTGTTTTCTTTTTCTTTTCACATTCTACACTACCCCACTTGAAAATAATTCTTCTAGAGTTTTTGGTATGGAGTGTAAACATTGTATAGTAGGTATAATCTGCAATTTGAAAATATTTTCTATTTAATGTATGGCTTCAGATGTACTGAATAGATGGCCAAATTATTCAAAATTAAATCATTTAATAAATATAAATATTACGCATTGTATTGCAATAACTATGTAAAACCATAGTAATAATATAGGAAAAACAATTAATATTATGGTTAAAATATGGTTACTGCTGTAAACCATGGTACATTTTGTGGTTATAGTTTTACTACAAATATTATAGTTGAATTACAGTTACCGTGGTAAAACCATGGTAAATGCTGTGGTTTCTATGGTTTTACTACTAATAAAAAATTTCAACTATGGTTACTATAGATTTAATATCATTTTTGTAAGGGATGGATAAAGGTATTTGCGAGGGAACCCAGTATAATTGTGGGGAAATGCAAAACTATTGTGAGGGAATGCAAACTATTCCAAGGGAATGCAAAACTTTTTGTGAGGGAAGGCAAACTGTTGCAAGGGAATGGAAAATGTATCTTGAGGAAACGCAAGCTATTGTGAGGGAATGCAAAATGTTTTCTGAGGAAACAAACTATTGTAAGGAACGCAAAACATGTTCTGAGGGAATGCAAACTATTGCTAAGATATGCAAAGCATATTGTGAGGGAACAAACTACTGTATTTTGAGGGAAAGCAAAACTATTGCGAGGGAACACACATATAACGTGTTTATTTAGTACGATTAATTACATTGAAAAAACTAAATTGACACAACTAATCATGCCTCGGACCCTAATAAGGAATATTCCTACCACTGAAGCAATTCAAGCTTGAAGTACCACCTTCATATTTTTGCTAGTCTCTGTCAGCAAGGGGCAGTAAGCGCAACTCAAGCTGTACAGGCAACAAACCACACTTACTGACAGCAAACAGCACAAGCTAAGAACACGTTCTTGCATTCAAACAAAGCTAGATGTAGCACAGCTCCAAATGCAGGAGTCTTGAAACGTGTTTTTCTACATTTCAAACTACATTTAACTTGACACAGCATCCTAAAAATACGGTGTTAATGACACAATGCAATCAAAGTGGGATTCTTCAAAAGCTTCCAATGCATAACAAAGACGTATCCTTAGCCCTTATAATAAGTCTACCTTGGACAGATTGATAAATTCAATTGCAAAGTGGATGGCTGTAGACTGTTGGCCAATGAGGCTTATGTTCAATGATATGGAAATAGACAAAAGATTGCTTTCTAAAGGCACTTTTTCTATTGTTTAATCAGTGCTCTACTCATCTATCATAATTATGTAATGCATTTCAATTATATGAATTATTATCTTTATTATATACAGTATATTATATTTCTAATTATTTGAATATAATTATTTAGATTAATTTAATCATTATACACTGATGAGCCAAAACATTTTGACCACTCACAGGTGAAGCAAATAACGTTGATCATCTCCTAACAAGGCCCCATGTCAAGGTCTGGGTAGATTAGATGGCAAGCAGACAATCAGTTCTCATAGTCAACATTTTGAAAGCAGGAGAAATGGGCAGGAGTAAAGGTCTGAGCGACTTTGACAAGGGCCAAGTTGTTATGGCTAGATGACTGGGTCAGAGCATCTCTGAAATGGCAAGGCTTGTGAAGTGCTCACGGTCAGCAGTAGTGAGTACCTACTAACAGTGGTCAGAGGAGGGACAAACCACAAACTGGCAACAGGGTGTTTGGCGACCAAGGCTAATTGATGGGCGAGGGCAACAAAGGCTATCCCATCTGATCTGAACAAGCAGAAGGTCTACTGTGTCACAAGTCACAGAAACCCCAGACACCCCTGTCCACTGTCGAAAGTGCCTACAATGGGCACATGAGCGTCGGAACTGGACCTTGGAGCAGTGGAAGAAGGTTGTCTGGTCCGATGAGTTCTGTTTTCTTTTACATCACATGAACGGCCATGTATGTGTGTGCCGTTTACCTGCAGAAGTGATGTTCTGCTGGGAAATCCTGGGTCCAGCCATTCATGTGGACGTCAATTTGACATGTGCCACCTACCTAAACATTGTTGCAGACCAGGTACACCCCTTCATGGCAATGGTATTTCCTGATGGCAGTGGCCCCTTTCAGCAGGATAATGTGCCCTGTCACACTGAACACATTGTTCAGGAATAGTTTGAAGAACATGATGAAGGATTCAAAGTGTTGCCCTGGCCTACAAATTCCCCAGATCTCAATCCGATTGAGCATATGTGGGATGTGCTGGACCAACAAGTCCGATCCACAGCAGCTCCACCTCGTGACTTATAGGACTTGAAGTATCTGCTGATAATGTTTTGGTGCCAGATACCACAGGACACCTTCAGAGGTCTAGTAGAATCCATGCCTTGGCGGGTCTGTGATGTTTTGGTGGCACGCGGAGGACCAACAGCATATTAGGAATGTTAGGTCATAATATCAGATCATAATGTTTTGGCTCATCAGTTTATATTGAATTAATTTTATGCAAATATTGATGTCTGTGATTGGTTGTTATTAATTGAAATAATTGGCAAATAATTTTATTCATTGTAATTACAAATTTGAATCGCTTAACATCCCTATCTAAAACCCTACACCCACAATGTACAAATAAATCTAATATGATTGGCTGATGAATCTGTCAATCTGACACTACATTCTTATTTGTTTGCAATTTTGAGAGATTTACTGGAAATTCTGATCTGAAGGCACTGACGCAGGGTTCACACATCCTCCGTGAGCGTGGTGTTCATGTTGGACGTTCACATTGGCTGCGTCTCTTCTGCGAGAAACAGCAGCGCCTCTGCGCAGGAAATAAAATTATCTATGGGGTCCTATGCCAATTTTCTTTTCTTTAATAAGGTCGTAATAAGCTGAGGTTATTGCTGTTCAAGGACAACAGTGGGCAGTCATGTGCACTTCATCTTTATCAGCACACTTGGTTGTGATTGGTTAATGTTGTGTCTAAACTGTACACCTATATACGCAGAATGGCAAAAGGTCCAGCAGTTTATTAATTCTTTATTTTATGCATGCAGACATATAAATTGTATTGTATTATATGTTCGGTTTGAATAATTTTGATTTGCTTTTGTGTCTTTTCTATAATCTCCTGATTATTTAGAGTTGTACTGCACCCAAAGCCGGTGTGAGCCGCGTGGCAAAATAGGCTAAATGCCGAAACTATCCACTCACTGCCGTGTATGGGACGCTTCTGGGCATGTCACCTTGTGACTCACACTTGCAGTGTAAATGGTGTCATCTGTTAATATGGTCGCCAAAACGAAAATACGCTGCTCATGCCCCGCTCACGGAGGATGTGTGAACCTGGTGTGAGGGGTGTAGCTTAGACTCACACTTTTAAACATCAAGGAAGAAAATCTAACCTTTTGCCACTATTTGATTGTATACTGACGAAGTCTGCAAATGGACAGAATCAGGAGTGGGAAGCAATGAAAAGCACATAAAGAGAAAAAAAATTTGTATTATAAGACCTGTTACACAAGCAAAGAAGACTTTGCAGGCCCTGAGAGTTCACCACTGAAGGCAGACACCTATGTGGTGGACAGGTTTTGGAACAGAGTTTGTGCTCTATTCTTTTCCAAGTTTTTATTTAACCATGACAGCAAGTCCACAGCCATATGTGAGATATTTAACTAAAGTGATTTCACTCAAGGGCCTGTTGCACTTCAGCAAGCATTTGAAGGTCACACATCCCCAGCACTGCCCCATTCTTAATAAACGCCACCACACCGAAGCACATTTTTTATTTTTTTTATCCCCTTTTCTCCCAATTTGGAATGCCTAATTCCCACAACTTAGTAGGTCCTTGTGGTGGCACGGTTACTCACCTCAATCCGGGTGGTGGAGGAAAAGTCTCAGTTGTTCTGAGACCGTCAGTCCACGCATCTTATCGCGTGGCTCTTCATGCATGACACCGCGGAGACTCCCAGCACGTGGAGGCTCATGCTACACTCCACGATCCACACACAACTTACCATGCGCCCCATTGAGAGCGAGAACCATTAATCGCGACCACGAGAATGTTACCCCATGTGATTCAACCCTCCTTAGCAACCGGGCCAATTTGGTTGCTTAGGAGACATGGCTGGAGTCACTCAACACACCCTGGTTTCAAACTTACGACTCTAGGAGTGGTAGTCAGCATCAATACTCGCTGAGCTCACTGAAGCACATTTAATTGGGCAAATACTCTCAATATTTCTGAAGAGTTTGCCAGTTCTGTCACCATTAATTTCTGCATGATTAAATAAAGAATTATTTTCATTTCCCTAATTATCGTTTTTCCTGTGAGTCAGTCACTTGTAAAACAGGTTATCTGGGTTTGTCTAAAACAAGGAAAAGATGCACAGTCACGGAGAAGTCTTCCCATCCCAAACAAGCTATTAATTATCATTTAGAATGCAAGGTGCATCACACACATCGAGCAAATCCGGATAATCAAATTAACTTGAAATTCAATTTAGCATTTAATTTTTGCAATACTGTTGGAAGGAGGGTGTTTGATTACGCAATGATGCACAGATCATTGCCTGTCAGTCTTTCACATATTTTAAGTTAATAGGTGGCTGTATCTTTACAATAAAGGCTCACTAATTAAGCTTAGCAGGAGATTTTCAACCCTCTAGCCATGAATTAGTCAGAGTGGATAAACTGAAAAACAGGAATTAACATGATGTAATAAAGCAGGTAAAAAAAATTGTAGGTCATCTCAAATGCTTGATTGTTAACACAAACAGAAAGGCATCTTTACAAAGTTCCTGTGCCTTATTGATAATAAATGTTGCACCAGGGATGCAATTCTCAAGGTTTGCCATATTATTTGACCATTTTTCTGACATTTTGACTGACATTTGCCCATAGTAGTGGTGATTCGGAGGAAATTAGACAACTATCCATTTAAAAGGCCTCTTTTCTTCTGAATGTTACATCAATACACGTTCAGCCTCACGTGGGGTTCGTATTTTAGCTTTGACATTCAAGTGTTCCCTTTGTCACGACACGAATGCAGGATAAAAATAGACTTTAAAGATCACCCGTGACCTTCTTGTCAAAGGGTTTTGTGGCCCAAAATTTGAAAGAAACTACCACCAAAAGTATGATAGACTGAGTGTAGAGCATAGTTTGTCTTGTTTGAAATTTGTGTTGCGAATTCACTGAATGTCACTCTAATAGGATGTGACTGACAGACTAGCATAGCAATAAAGCAGAGGGCAATATAAACAACATCTTTTGATGATTGATATATGTCATTTTAAATATAACCGGTCATCTGCGGTTTATTATAGATGTTATAGGGCATTGTGGTTTATCCAGGATAAAGTGCTAAATCGCCAGGCATGAAGAGTTTGAAAAGAAAATACAAGGTCGAAATGTGATGTCTGTAGATCCATTACAGTAAATTATTTACAGAACTGTATTATATGGAAATTATGTTGAAGATTACACTAAATGGTAGGTGATATAATAATCTGAGAAGTGTATCAAATGTTATTATAGTATTCATTCAGGGTATTCAGAATATGGGTAAGGGCCGGCCGCATTTGGCGCATGACCAATAAAAATGGAAACCCCATGAACAGAAAATCCATCAAGAAAATAAATGAGAAAAAATAAAGCAAAGCAAAGAAATATGCAGAGCCTGAATTTTATTGTAAGATTGCAGACAAATTTATATTTAGGGAATTTGTACACTAATTTAAGAGCTATAACATGTAGGTGACAATTAATTTTGTAAATTAATCCACACAGAAGAATAAATCCAATCATAATTTTGTCTTTGAAAATCAGTGCTTTCATATTCTTCTCACTTTCTATTATGTGCAGCATCAGCAGCTCATTGGACGTCTCTTGATTTCAGTGTGAACATGCAGTGCACGTAGACAACTTCCGCTTCAAGCATGATGTACACTGTCACGTTATTTAAACAATCAGATCAGAGGAAACTAGCCAATGAAAACCTCATTTGATTGGTTACAAGAAGCAGGTAGACCCGCTTTCCCCTCGCACTCTTGTGAGTGAAAAAGTCATGCTGAAACTGTGAGCGCAACAAAAGGAAGATGGAACATTGTGTATCAGATTATTTCTGGAAAATATTTTCACCACAAACACAGTCATTTACCCTTTTGCAAAAGTAAATTTTTACACAGACAGACTGATTCTACGTGGTAGATTTTTTGTTAAAGAAAGAAAAAGCACAGGTCACGTGATGCCATGCGAGAAGCAGACGTGTGAGCGAATAGTTCTGTGCACTTTGCTTGATCTTGAAAATAGAAATCGAAGGAACAATATAAGAATTGTTGGAATTCCTGAGCATGAAGAGGGCAGAGATATGGTGAAATTCCTGGACGAGCTCTTCCTGAGTCTGCTCGACATAACAGGCCATAAACTGGAAATTGAGCGAGCTCACAGAGTCCCAGCTAGCAGATCTGCTGAGGGAGACAGGCCCTGATCAATCCTGGCCAAATTTCTGAGATCATCCGATAAAGATCTTGTGTTGCACCAGGCGAGGAGTAAAGGAAAGCTTTCTTGGAAGAATCACAATATTTTCTTGTTCCCGGACTTTGCGAATTCGACAAGAGAGAAACGCGATCAGTTCAAGGAATGTAAGAAACACTTACATCAACGGAAGATCGCTTTTGCACTGATGTTTCCAGGCAAACTGAGAACAGACACCAAAGACGGCCACAAAGTATTTTTATGCCCCCAAAAAGCACTGTCCTTTATAGAAACTATGGGTGAGTAAACCATTGCATGTTACCTATGCGAGTGGACTGACTCGCTGTACATAACTCGACTGTTTAAGGAAGCTGGGCGCCATTTTTGTTTCTTCTGCGTTGGCTCCGCCTAGCGGCTGGAGTTTGTATTGTGAAATGACTGGAACTTTTGCATTGACAGAAGATCGCTTTTACACTGAAGTTCCAGGCCAGATTGAGAATGAACACTACAGATGACCACAAAATATCCACATGCCCACACAAAGGATGTCTTTTATAAAGCTGACGGACTGAGTAAGTCATGATGTATTTTTTTTTTTATGCGGCCTCCGAGTGAATTTGACTCTTGATCATCCGAGGAACCGGGATGTCTATTTTGTTTCTTTTTGTGCTGGTTCCGCCTAGTGGCTGGAGCTTGTTTTGTGGAATAACACTACTTTGGGAAAGTTATGGATGAATCTGTTCATTCTTTGTACTTATGCCTCCTGTTGGCTGGAGTTTGTTTTTTGTGGAGTATTTTCGTGGGACATTGGAATGATAACATCATCTGCTGCACTCATAACAGCCGGCTCACTGAACAATTGTTTGTCTGTCCGAGGAAACTGAACAGCTTTATATCAGCTGGAGTTTGTTTTGTGGAGGAACACACCTTCAAAACAGTTCTGTGAATTAATCTACTTTGTTTTTTCTTTGTTCTGAAAACTTTCTCTTTGTTCTGCATGTTGGCTGGGGTCTGTTTTACAAAGTATTTTCTGTTATGTACTTTTGCCTCACAAAATCTGTATAGAAGCACTGGACTTGAGCAATCCGTTGGCAAAGTTGTCGCGGGGGTTCTCGTATGCGTACATGGACCTTTTGAGTTTAGAGGGATTAACCAGGCGCAATCGTGCGTGGGGTTAATGCGCACGTTTTTCTTGTTTCTGTTTTTATTGTTCTGGGGAAAGTTCGGGGTTTGACTGTTGCATTGATGTTGAAATGTGGTCTTTGTAATCTTGTTTTGGACACACAATTTATTTTTTCTATTACAGTTGTGCTCAAAAGTTTGCATACCCTGGCAGAAATTGTGAAATTTTGTCACTGATTTTGAAAATATGACTGATCATGCAAAAAAAACTTTTATTTTAAATAAAAGTCTTTTATTTAAGTATAGTGACCATATGAAGCCATTTATTATCACATAGTTGTTTGGCTCCTTTTTATATCATAATGATAACAGAAATCACCCAAATGGCCCTGATCAAAAGTTTGCATACCCTTGAATGTTTGGCCTTGTTACAGACACACAAGGTGACACACACAGGTTTAAATGGCAATTAAAGATTAATTTCCCACACCTGTGGCTTTTTAAATTGCAGTTAGTGTCTGTGTATAAATAGTCAATGTTTGTTAGCTCTCATGTGGATGCACTTAGCAGGCTAGACACTGAGCCATTGGGAGCAGAAAAGAAATGTCAAAAGACCTGCGTAACAAGGTAATGGAATTTTATAAAGATGGAAAAGGATATAAAAAGATATCCAAAGCCTTGAAAATGCCAGTCAGTACTGTTCAATCACTTATTAAGAAGTGGAAAATTCGGGGATCTCTTGATACCAAGCCAAGGTCAGGTAGACCAAGAAAGATTTCAGCCACAACTGCCAGAAGAATTATTCGGGATACAAAGAAAAACCCACAAGTAACCTCAGGAGAAATACAGGCTGTTCTGGAAAAAGACGGTGTGGTTGTTTCAAGGAGCACAATACAACAATACTTGAACAAAAATGAGCTACATAGTCGAGTTGCCAGAAAGAAGTCTTTACTGTGCCAATGCCACAAAATAGCCCAACAACACCTTGACACGCCTCACAGCTTCTGGCACACTGTAATTTGGAGTGACAAGACCAAAATAGAGCTTTATGGTCACAACCATAAGCACTATGTTTGGAGAGGGGTCAACAAGTCCTATAGTGAAAAGAATACCATCCCCACTGTGAAGCATGGTGGTGGCTCACTGATGTTTTGGGGGTGTGTGAGCTCTAAAGGCACGGGGAATCTTGTGAAAATTGATGGCAAGATGAATGCAGCATGTTATCAGAAAATACTGGCAGACAATTTGCATTCTTCTGCACAAAAGCTGCGCATGGGACGTTCTTGGACTTTCCAGCACGACAATGACCCTAAGCACAAGGCCAAGTTGACCCTCCAGTGGTTACAGCAGAAAAAGGTGAAGGTTCTGGAGTGGCCATCACAGTCTCCTGACCTTAATATCATTGAGCCACTCTGGGGAGATCTCAAATGTGCGGTTCATGCAAGACGACCAAAGCCTTTGCATGATCTGGAGGCATTTTGCCAAGACGAATGGGCAGCTATACCACCTGCAAGAATTTGGGGCCTCATAGACAACTATTACAAAAGACTGCACGCTGTCATTGATGCTAAAAAGGGCAATACACAGTATTAAGAACTAAGGGTATACAGACTTTTGAACAGGGGTCATTTCATTTTTTTCTTTGTTGCCATGTTTTGTTTTATGATTGTGCCATTCTGTTATAACCTACAGTTGAATATGAATCCCATAAGAAATAAAAGAAATGTGTTTTGCCTGCTCACTCATGTTTTCTTTAAAAATGGTATATATATTACCAATTCTCCAAGGGTATACAAACTTTTGAGCACAACTGTATATCAGATGTCAATTGTTAATATGAGTGGGATATCTTTCTCCATGTGGAATGTGAATGGGTTGGGGGACCCCATAAAAGGAAGGAGGGTTATTTATTTTCTTAAACATAAGAAATATGATATAGTGTTTCTTCAAGAAACACATATTTCCCCACAGGAAGCTGAAAAATTTGGAAAGATATGGGGTGGGCATGTTTTCTTTAGTGCTGGCTCAAGTAAGAGTAGGGGGGTCATTATATTGATAAATAAACATCTGCAATTTAAATGCCTCAAACAGATTAAAGATAAATCAGGAAGGGTCATTGTTGTTCTAGCAGAAATTCAGGGGCAAAGGTTGATTTTGGCTAATATTTATGCTAATAATATTGGGAGGAGACTTTAATCTATTGATGGACTCAGTCCTTAATCATAGTGAAGCAAAAGTGTGTAAGCCCCCTAGAGCAACGGTGACACTTCACAGGATGTGTAAAAATCTTGATCTTGCAGATGTTTGATGACTTTTGAACCCATCTGGTAGAGACTATACATTTTTTTCATCAGTCCATAAGATTTATTCTAGATTACATTTTTCTAGAAGTCCCTCATTTCATCTGTTGTCAACTGCTCAATTGGAAACTTTTTAGTCTCAGATCACACCCTGGTGAGTTTAGAGGTGTTGCCACATACGGAGGAAAATAAATCATACAGCTGGCGCTTTAATGTATCCCTTTTGCAAAATCCTGATTTCCAACAAATGTTAAAGACTGAAATCAATGTCTATATGGATACCAACTGGTCCTCAGTATCCTCTGTGGGCGTGGCTTGGGAGGCACTTAAGGCGGTTCTTAGGGGTCGGCTCATACAGTATGCCTCATTCACCAAAAAATCCAAAGCACGAGAACTAGTGGAGATGGAAAGGAATATTAAAAGTGTTGAGGCAGAGCTGAAATGCAGAATGTCGTCTAATAGCCTCGGAGAATTGACCCATTTGAAATACAGATATAATACTATTTTGTCACAGAAAGTGGAGTTTTGGTTATTCAGGGCAAGACAGACATATTTTTTAGTCAGGAGACAAAGCAGGGAAGCTTTTGGCTAGATATATAAAGCAGTTAGAGTTTTTTCTACCTTTCTTTCGGGTGCAGGTGAAATTTTTACCTCAGCCATTGATATTAATAATGCCTTTAAAGAATTCTATTTCTATAGTTACATGTCTTCGTCTACTGATAATGATATTAGGAATTTTGTGGAACCATTAGAACTCCCTAAATTGACGACTGAGCAAAAAAACTCTCTTGATTCTGAGATAACCTTGGAGGAACTTGATGTGGTAATTAAGGCCTTACCTACAGGCAAGGCTTCGGGGTCAGATGGCTTTGCTGCTGAAGTTTTTAGATCTTATGCTACAGAATTGGCTCCACTTTTGTTAGAAGTTTATTTGGAATCATTAAGAATGGAAAGCTTCCACCAACCATGATGCAAGCCCGGATCAGTCTGGTTCTTAAAAAGGACAAAGATCCATGCGAGTGTAAGAGTTACCGTCCAATTTCCCTGATCCAGCTAGATGTAAAAAGTTGGCTAACCGATTATGTAAATTTATGACATCTCTTATACATATAGATCAGGTGGGGTTTATTCGGGGGTCGTAGCTCTTCTGATAACATTAGACGTTTCATCAATATCATGTAGTCAGTGGTGAATGATCAGACTCTGGTCGCTGCCATCTCACTTGATGCCGAGTCAAAAGGCATTTGATATGGTAGAATGGGATTATCTTTTTAAGATTTTGGAATTAATGTGTTCAGAAGTACGTTTATTGGTTGGATCAAGTTACTTTATAGACACCCGGTAGCGGCGGTACAAACAAATTGATTAATTTCAGATTATTTTACTCTGAATAGGGGCACACGGCAACGTTGCCCTCTTTCCCCATTATTGTTCTGTCTTGCCCTGGAACCATTAGCAGCCGCGATAAGAAAGGAGGATCATTTTCCAGGGGTGATGGCGGGAGGCATGGCGCATAAGCTTCTGCTTTATGCAGATGATATTTTATTATTTGTCTCTGACCCTACTAAATCTATGCCTTGCCTCCACAGAATTATTAATTCCTTTTCCAAATTCTCAGGATACAAAGTCAACTGGTCTAAATCCGAAGCTTTGACTCTAACAGCGTAATGTCCAGTAACGGGCATTAAGTATTTGGGTATTTTATTCCCAACAAATTTGTCTGATTTAGTTAGTTAATTTTGACCCTTTAATAAAAAGGATTTCGAGCGACGTAGACAGGTGGGCTTCATTACTTTTATCGATGATTGGGAAGGTTAATGTTATTAAAATGAACTGTATTCCAAAATTTAACTACCTGCTACAGTCTTTCCTGGTAGATGTCCCCCTCTCTTATTTCAAGCAATTTGAGAGCATAGCGAAGTCTTTTATTTGGAGTGGCAAACGCCCCAGATTACATTTTAGTAAGCTACATAGGCCGATTGACAAAGGAGGGCTAGGCCTACACAAGATTTTGTTTTATTATTATGCATTCATTACATTACATTACATTTATGCATTTGGCAGACGCTTTTATCCAAAGCGACTTACAGTGCACTTATTACAGGGACAATCCCCCTAGAGCAACCTGGAGTTAAGTGCCTTGCTCAAGGACACAATGGTGGTACCAGTTATGTGCTTTAGCCTACTACGCCACCACCTCTCGGTCTCAGACATTTGGCTCATTGGTCGCTTCCACCTGAAAGAGCCCCTCCCTGGTTCTGCACTGAACAAGAAGTTATTGCCCCTATTTTGCCATTGCAAAGCCTTTCTGCCAATCTAACCAGAGAAGTTAAATCACACCCCGTTAGTTGATATTTGCACTCAATATGGACAAAAGTGTCCAGAGTGTTTAATTCAGATATTTATCTAAATGTTTCCTCAAGCCAATGGCTAAACCCCAAACTATGCATTAAGTCCCTTTTTTGTTGGTCAGAGTGGATTGTGATGGGGGTTAATACACTCGGTGATCTTTATGAGAGTGGTGTGATGAGATCCTTTGAAAATTTGGTTCAATATTTTGGGATCCCCAGATCTCAGTTTTTTTAGGTATCTTCAGCTATGCCACTTGCTCTGTACTATTTTTGGGAATAGCATACACCCCCCTAAAGCAGCAGATACTCTGGGAGAGGTGATTTCTGCTTTTGGAAAAGGTCATGAGGCATCACTGTATTACTCCCTGCTAATTCAGAGTCTGGGGGACGGAGTCTCAACCACTCTCAAGAGATTATGGGAGAAAGGTTTAAACTTAGAATTGGAGGAGGGAGAATTGGCTAGGATTTTAAAAAACATAAAAACTGCATCTAGAGATGCAAGGGTGCGCCTTATTCAATTCAAGATTTTACATCGGTTCTATTGGACCCCCTCTAAATTGTATAGGCTTGGTCTTAAAGACACACCCACCTGCTGGCGATGCCAATCAGCGGACGGAGATATAACCCATGTCTTTTGGGGGTGTGTTGAAATTCAAAAGTTTTGGTTAAAGGTGCAGAGTCTCGTGTGCGATGTGTTAGGCATTCAGGTATCATTCTGCCCCAGACTCTGTATCTTGGGTGATGGGGCGGTCATTGACATTGAAAATAGACACATAAAGAGTTGGGTCTTAACTAGTGTCATGATCACCAGGCAGATCATTTTGAGGGGCTGGAGATCGGCTGGAGCGCCCTCTTTTCAGGAGTGGTGCTCAGAGATGGGAAGGGTGGCGGCCTTTGAGGAAGTAACATTCAGAGGAACGGGGAGGTATAAAGTGTTCATGGAGAAATGGGGCGGGTATTTGTCATTTGTGGATATGTGATTATTGTTGTTGTGTTTATCTGTTTATTTATTTATTTTTTGTGCATGTGTGTGTCTATGTGATTTGGGACCACTGTTATGTTGTTGGGATTAGGGTGAGATTGGGATGGGTAATAATTGGGGTTAAGTTTGATTCTATGTATATATGTTTTGTCTTATGAGTTACATATATGTGAATCAATAAAAATTGTTGATCGGAAAACAAGATATATTTGATAAATAAAAAAATCTAAGAGACTGTAAAAAAGAAAATTAAAAAAAAACACTGCGTGAATCCTCTCTAGGTACCTCGTGTCACTATTACAAACCCAGTAACAGTGTTTTTATTGTTATTTTTTGGATCATTTCAATAAAATTCCACGTAAAACACACATTAATCCCATAGACTCTCATTGTAAAAAAGCAAACGCTTGGCAGAGAAATGGTGGCGGGGCAACAATTGCTAAGACAGGATTGGTCAGAAACACTTTTAAGGTGGGGCTTTTTAAGGCACGGACAACTTTTATAATTCTTTTGTCTTAAAAGTCAGTCACTATCAACTGCCATTTTGTGAATGGGGCATCCTTTAAAATTTGTATTATTCCACCTTTTGTGTTCATCAAAGAAAGTCATTTGTTTTTTGTTTTGTTTTGGGGTGGGGGGGGTTGTCAGTGACATGAGGGTAAGTAAATAAATGATGACAAAGTTTTCATTTTTGGGTTAACTCTTCCTTAAAAGTAAATTTCATTAGAAAGTATCTGCGAAGAAGAACATCTAAATGTGACTGAAAAGAAGGGCTAAATATATATATTTTTTTACATATATATTTTATTTATAGTTTTACATGAGGAATATGTGCACGCAGATTTTTACACATCCACTGCCACTTGTGTTTTTCTTATTTAAATTATTTGGCTAATTTGATGAGATATGAGTACAGCACTCTCAGCTCCACGTAAAAGAATATTTCACCAAAAAATGAGAAATCTCTCATCACTTACTATATGCCATTTTATATTTTTATTTATTTATTTATTTATTTTTATTACGCAGAGCTCAAAAAAAAGACATTTTGAAGGAGATATGTGGTTTTGTCCATACAATGCAAGTCAATTGGATCTAAAATTTTCATGTTTCAAAAAGGACATAAAGGCAGCATAAAAGTAATCCATACAACTCCGGTGGTCTTTTGAAGCGATACAATCAGATTTGGGAGAGAAACAGACCAAAATGTAGGCAGCAAATGAAGGAGAATATAGTTCAATTGGGAGGGAATCCCAATAAATATTCATGACTCATCTTGCACACTACAAATTTATATACAATTAAATGCTCTCTAGAATGAGAATGACCCTCCCGCTAAAACAACCTGCCACCAAGGAGGTATATAATTACCGTTATCCATTAGTATTCCCATTCTTCTCAATGGCAGTTACCCACATGGCAAGTACATCCTTGGAAATTTCCAAAACAAGCTTACAACTGTTTCTGAATGACTTGATACAGAAGCTGTTTTATCAGTAAGTGAAGACAGTGCCTAAACAGTCAGTGTCATATTGGCCCTTTTAGAAGCATGAAAAATTAAGCTTTAATTCATATTTTAAATAAATTATACACAGAAGCGAGCAATGGACTTGGATCTGAGCAATGGTTTAAACTCTCAACTGCTGCAAAAACACATGTTATATAGAAAATTATATCAAAAATCTTGACACAACATGAGTAGAACTACTGTACATGGACTACATGCTATAATTGACACTTTTCAGAATTAGCTAGTTGGAGCAGCTGTAACTGTAATTTCGACTATTGTGCAGCCCTACTTTTAACAGCCCTCCAAAAAATTGGACACTGGTAAAGACATCTACTATAATGCAATGATGTTTTGGCCACTTTTACATAGGCTGTAAATAGATAATCATGCTTTGTGCTGCATAATGATGCTGTATCTACCGGTAGGGGCTAATTTAAAAGCTAACCAGCCAAACTGTGACCTCCTGGACAGAACCAGACTGGGGCCCAGACTCAAATCTCACAGACACACCTCAAAAGAGCTTTTTGCACCCTTGTAGTGTATCCACAGTGACAGAGAAACCCACAAACAAACAGAAGCAGTCAAAGGCCACAGCAGGCATTTCCTACTCTCTCTAGCCTGCAGTATAATGTGGATCATACCATTCCTTGCAGCTCATATTTCCAGCTCCACAGCCAAGCAAGGGGTGTGTTTGTCCCAGGCTGTTCCTGGCATAATCTTTAATCTAGAACACAAGACTTGGATCCTCCTTGATTTGTAATTTAACAAAGGTTGCAGACCCATGATCCAATGAACATTGAGCAGCTTTCAATGGTTCAAGGAATAGTTAACCTCAAAATGAAAATTCTGTCATTTTTAATTGCCCTCAAATTGTTCCAAACCTGTATGATTTAAAGTTTTCCGTTGACCAAAAAAAGCTGAATTTTTAAAGACTATCCTGGCCACTTTTTCCCATATAATGAATGAAAACTGAGGCTATCAAGCTCCAAAATGATGAAAAAAGCCTTATGAAAGTCTCATAAAAGTAGTCCATATGACTTCTGAAGCCATATGTTAGCTTTGTGCGAGGAACTCACTGAAATTTAAAGGAGCTGTAAGTGATTTTAACTGTTTTAGAATTTCCACATGCTGAGCCATTGGATTAGCAATGCCCCCTCTTTCCAAAACCCGCACTCCAAAGATACCATATGAGCTTTATTGAGACCAACATCAAACAGAAACAGTTGTCAAAAACAACAGCAGCAAAATAGTGCCCTCAACTGACAATTGGAATGAGCAACATGGCATAAAAATGGCATTAAAAGAATATTCCAGGTTCAATACAAGTTAAGCTCAATCGACAGCATTTGTGGCATAATATTGATTACCACAAAAATTTTGTTTTTACTTGCCTCTCCTTTTCCTTAAAAAAAGAAAAAATCGAGGCTACAGTGAAACAGTTATAATGGAAGTGAATGGGGCCAAAATATTAAAATACTCAAAAGTATAGCCACAAGCCATAAACAATATGCATGTTAACATATATTTAGTGTTATAAAATCGCATACTAAGCTTTTCTGTGTAAAATTATAGCCAATTTTACAACTTCATTACCATGATGTAATGTCAACAAACCCTAAAACGACTGTAAAAATGACGATTTAAACAACTTTACAGCTCAAATAATACAGTACATGTGTTTTAACAGAAGTATTAATGTAAGTGTTTTATAAAATTATAAGCTTCACATTTCTGACTTTAAATCTTTCAAAAATTGGTTCCATTCACTTCCATTGAAAGTGCCTCACTGTAACTTCGATTTTTGCTTCTTTTTTTTTTAAAGAAAAGGACAGAGTTGAAATTCTTTTTTGTGATAATCAACATTATGACACAAATGCTGTGGATTGAGCCTAACTTGTATTGAACCTGGAATATTCCTTTAAGCCTCAATAATTTGCTGCAACCTCAATACCGTGAGAAGGTGCAAAATGATTGACAGGCAGAAAGCGTCAGAGACCGAGGCTCACGGACACATTTTGGTTTGCTGTTTACAGAGTCTATTGCTGTCACAGAGACATGTGAGATATGACTCACAACACTTATTTTATTAATATCTTTCAGAGAATAGTAGGACCATTTTTTGCATACCTTTCCATTAAAAATTGCTTACAGCACTAAGGCATTTTTTTTTTTTTTTTTTTTTACTGAAAATCATCTTGCCTCATTTATGAGAGAAGTCTCAATGTCTAATTCATGAAAAAATTGCTCTTTTGAGTTGGATCTTCACAAAAGTGATGTCAAAAGAATGGTGCTTCTCAGAGTGGTGTCCCAACTTAACTAGTCCTAGTCACTCTAAAGTCCTCTGCAAAACCCTATACTCATTCCAAGCATATAGCAAATAATTAAGCCTGATGACCATTAAACCAAACTGAACTTTATGTGCATAGGTTTCTAATGTTGGCAAATCCTTAAACAATGCTTCACATATGTCCACTGTACATTAAAGTAAATTTTTATAGGTTACTAATGTTGAATAAGTGTTATTAAGCATTTATATGTGAGATAAAATGTAATCCTTTTTATGCTTGTTGTTATAACCACATATCAATTATTTATAGTGCATTTTTAAATGAATTATTAGTGATTAATGAACCCCTTTATAAACCCTTAACAAAGGGAATATTCATATGAGGTGTTACTGGATATAGTGAGTTTGGAGCCCCAGTCCTCATTTACTTAAATTAAATGGAAAAGAGCAGCCAGGATGTTCTTCAAAAATTGAACTTTTGTGTTTCACGGAGTCATATGGGTCATAACATGAAAGTGAGTAAATATATTTTCATTCACTCTTCATTTCAACTATTTTCTTTTAATTTGCACAGGTTTCTTTTGATAAATAAATAAATAAATGATTAATTAGTTAAAAATAGTTCATATTCTCAGCTCAGAAATCTCACTTTTTCTTGTTTTCATAGAATAATTGCCAAAGGGAAGAAAACATGCTGTGCGCTTAGTGGTCCTCTTGACGCAGAGGCTTTCAAAACTGATTTACTTCATAAAGCTTAGATTTGGCTGCACCTACAATATGGCTTTTGGTTATATTTTGATAGTAAACACTTACTTATGCACAGTGCAGTTTCCAAAACAAACTCATTTGGCAGCTGAGTTTGAAACACAGCTGACGCCTCAGTCAAAGTTGTTTGTAGCTAAACTGACAGACAGCTGTACGCTATGATGATTACAGTTTGTCTTGGATAGAACGATAACCTAATGTATTAACAAGAAATCCTGAAGGCTTAAAAAAAATAAACATCTAAGTGTCCTGCTGGGGGACAAAAAAAACACACACACACAGCTTAAACCAGCCTAAGCTATTAATTGCCTGAATACTCCACACCAATAGGCACATATTAAACCTCCAACAGATAAAATTTCCCCATCTCAGGTATCAAAGTCCTTTTATTATTTCCTTTTTCTTTTCTTTTTTTTTTTTTTTCCTGATTCAGACACCTTTTGTTCTAAATATGGTTATAGAATATTACATAATGCCTACCTCAGTGCCCCCCAAAAATTAAATTTTGACTGATGAGACATAAATAAATAGAGGATTATGAAACTATTTGGTGTGTCTATATTTTATTAGCAGATTTTGGTTGACAGTTTTGGAGCTGTCACTGCAGTAGAGCTGCACAGCTGTCATCTGCTTTACGCTGTATATCATATAAAGGGCGAATTCCGAACAGCATTTTCGGGCTCTTCAAGGGCATTTCAGGAAGGGGATGCCACTCGAAAGGGTCCTTCAAAACTAACTTGAGAAAATCAATCTTTTTACAAAGGGCCCTTTTAAAGACTGGTAGGGAAGGGTACATTGATCTATAGTAATTCCATGTTCCCTTCAGAGTACCCACATCAAGGGTTCTGTCACTCAGAGTGAGTAGGGCATAGGGATGATCATTTTTGATTGGAATATGCCCAAATAATCTGCTTTCTGCCTCATTCTATGAATGGAATTCATGTGATATCAGTATAAGCAGCTGTAAGGTTTATGCAGTAGAAAATGTTTCATTTGTAATGTTCATTATGCATTTATGGTGCTAATGCTAATGGCTAATGCTAAACATGGCCAGAATCACATGACAAGGTCTTGGAAAATGTTTCATAATACTAAAAGTTATAAAGTGACATTGAACTTTAGCAGACTTCTAGCTTTAGCTCCATTGTGTTTCAATGTATCAACAAGGTCAATGTCATGTATTATTTTATATAAAAATGTTATGGAAATAAACTGCCGATCAATTGACCAAAAATGTGTCTTTTACTAACTTTTTTTTTTTCATAACCTTTATTAATTCTGAATTTTGGACAACAAACTTCCAAGTGTCCACTTTCAAAAGAGACCACAATTGCATGTAATAAAAGAAGTGATGAACTCCAGCCATTTTAAGCCATTGAACAAATTTGAATGTGTCTAATATGCAGTTTAACACTGTCCTGGGGAAATGTAAGTGTCTGACCAGCAATTATGATGCTATTATGTTTTGATTAAGGTGTGGTTGACAAGGTGAACAAATATACCAGGTTTTACCAGGTCATTTTATTCACTGACCCCTGGTCACCCTTTCCATAAGTGGCCCGCGAGCAAGGTAATTTGAGTATCCCTGCACTATAGTAAAAGTGTTTTGTTGTCATAAGATAGGACTAAGGATCAGAGCGAAAAGTGTTTATACTGTAAACTGATGTGAATCTGCAGTGTAACTCGGGAAGTCTCTGTTGTTGTAGTGCCTCTAGTGTTCATTTCGCAAGGAAACTGCTGTGATACGTACAAGGAGCAATGTAAGAATAACTTTATAGGTATAGTAATATGATTCTATGGGACCAGGTTGCTGTCGCCACATGATTGAAGTTCATTATAAAATGTATAGTTCTGACTAAAGTCTGTGAATGAACTGTAATCGCAACATTCTATGTAATGTTAAAATACATAAAATACAATGCACATATTGTGTAACTATGTTGTTCTGCAAAATTCTTACAATATTCACATTTGCTGCAACTGAGGTTGAGGTACAGGTAGTGTTAGGGTTTAGATAAGGGTTTAGGGTAAAGGTAAAGGTTGGGGTAGTGTAAGGGGTTAAGATTAACTTTGTAACTACAGATGAAATTAAATGCAGATACTTTAAATGTAAGTACAATGCAACAACATATAATAAGTACATTATAACAAATGATTAAGTACATAGTAGTTCAAAACACCTAATGAAAAGTGGGTACTCTAGTATAATGGAATGGAAATGTGTGTGCATGCAATATAATGTCTAACTATTAGCTGTTCTTCTAATTTAACTTGTTTTGTTTTCCAGAATTGTTTCTCTGTTCTTTCAAAGAAAGATAACTTGTTTTGTTTTCAGCCTCTCCCAGTTTGCATCTGCAGATAACCATCAATTTATCTCAATCTATCCTGTCTGAATTCCTCCTTGGAATAATCCAAATCAGCAGCAGAGTCCTTCTCTAATGTCAGATTTAAAATGTTATTGTCTTGCAAACTCCCCACCTTGTAACATTTTCATGTTTTCTCTAGAGACTTTGCTCTGTGATTCAATGGTTCTGCAATTTTGAGGAACTTGCTAAGAAAATAACAAAATGCTTATGGCACCAGAATGAAGCCACATGTTTTGAACACTATTTAATTAAGTTTGCATAAATACTGGCATGTCAACAGCGGTTTTGAATCTCCACATGTGGGTGTGTCACTGCTTTTTTGGATAATTATACCCCAGCCTACATCAGCACCCTCTCACTGCAGCTCAGCTCGCCTCTGCCCACATCTCAAACAGCCCAAAGGCTGTCAAGGGCCTGTGGGTTTTGCCATATGATAAGAGAGCGCATCAAAGCCGGGAAACACTAGCAGGGAGCTTAGACAGGCAGATGTGTACTTCCCCTACAATTCTGCTGCCTTAACCTTTTTATCTGCACAAGATGGTGAACCACTTTGCCTTGAGAAATTACATACGCCAATGGTTCTGAACTGATATGGTTGTGGACAGCAGGAAAAAACAGCCTGATCTCATAAAAATTAGGTGACTGTGGTGACAATATTGCAAAATGTCATTACGTGGTTCATTTTTCCGATAGCCGCAGTCCAAGGTGTAATGTCCATTTAGGGGTGTTAAAAGCGAGTTAAATTTTCTCCTAAACAGATGAGGTTTTTAGGTTAATACTCTGTTGAGTTTTAAATCAACAAAACCCATGTCCCTACTCTAAACCTTAAACTTAAAATCGACAAACCTCCCTACCCTAAACCTTGAACCTAAACCTAACGGATAGTGTTATAAAAGCAAATGTGAGGTGAAAAACAGATGAGATTTTAAAGATGAATGCACTGTCCAGTTTAAAATCAATAAAGTCGACCTCCCTACACTAAACCTTAAACCTAACCGATAGTGTCATAAAAGCAAATGTGAGATGAAAAACACAATTTCTGAAGCAACAGTTTCATTTTGTGGTGCTTCTACAGTTTGTCACTTTTGGCTCACATGTCGACTTGTGTGTTCTTCAGTACTCGACCCCATCCTAGAACAAGCTTGTAAATATAGCTGGTTATCTAATGTATCCAATATCATATGTATCACCTCACAATCATGCACTATAGTTTAAGTGTTTAGATGTTATAATAGAGCAATTAAGTGTTTATGAACTGATAATCTGCCATTTTACTCGTGATTTGTGTGAAAGTGAATAAAAGCCAATGTTGCTGTAGCACCTTTCATTTCACCAGGAAACTGCTGTGATACATACAACGAGGTACGTAAAAATAATTTTGCAAACATTATAGTAACATGATTCTGTGAGACCTGGTTGGAAGAAAAAAAACAAAACAATGCCAAATACAAATAATAAAATACAACTAGCCACATATTAAGATCAAGTACAGTATGTAACCAAGTATTACAATTTGAGATGGAAAATGTAAATGTTTAAAGAATCAGGCATTGAAAAATCCATATTGATTGACAACTGTTCTCAATACTGGGAGATATAAATATAAATGTCAGTGGTGGTTACGGCCTTGGTTAGGACAGCAAAATACATGGGCGTGTCGACTTTTAAAAGGGAGAGGAAAACTATATTCCATATTTCTGTATTCCCATATCTTTTGTTGTTGATATCAAAGGCTGTACGTCTAATCAAACTCTTAAGGATTTTGGCACAAATTCATCTGTCACTTGATAGAAGACACTTGATGTCCAATGTAAAATATTAACTGAAGCAGTTATCTGATAAAACTGAAAAGTTGCTAAATCAACAATGAAAAGTAAAGCATCTTGAACAATGCTCCATAAATAAAGTTTAGCTAATGAAACCATAAGGCACAGCCAACACGAGGTGTTGGGTAGATAACACTTACTTAACACTCTTGGTCTTGGGAGCCATGTTAATAAGACTGGATCAGATATTAATGATTTAAACAGTCAAACAATATTGTGTTAAATCGCTTTATTTAAAATAAATGCCACATTGTTTGATATTTTATCAAATGGATTGACACGTATACATTTTTTAATTGTGGTTTTACTGTCCAAATACTTTTAAGGGGCACTCCATATTGAGCTCCAATATTTATCTGTGGCATAATTTTGATATTTTTAAATATTTTCTGCATACATGCACATATCTGTGACATACTGTATTTTATACAGTATCACTAAAAACCATACATAATGCAAATTTAATATATGCCATATATCAAAATCATAATAATCATAAATCCTAAAATCATATTGGTGGGTTATTTGATTTGATTTATTAGTGTGTTAGTAATGAGAAATGAGTTATGACTTATGAAGTGATTTGCTAGAAATTAATTTCACATATTCACATATAGTTCAGTGACTCATGATTGTCGTGCCATATTTTAATTCCTGCCAAACACCTGTTGCCTTTCTAATCATGAACTATCATGCAGCAAATTATTGTAAGTTATTAGCAATGACCTGTTGCTACCCCAAACATCTTAACTCTATGCTGGAATTGGAAGTAAAAGGTTAATTCAACATTTTATCTTTAAATATATAAGATACATTTAAGTCAAGTTAGGCACTGTCAATCCTGAAGGACACTGAGAAAAAAGCCACTCAATAATTAACTGCTGCTACATCCACTTGCTTTTTACTTTTAGAGCACAAAACACAGGCCTTTTTGCTCATGTGGCCACTTACCTTTCCAAAGGTCCTGTGTGGTTGTTCCAAGGCCATATGTGTGTTTGTTTGTACAGAGGCTTCTGTGCTGGTATTCCTTTCCCCTCTGTGTTTAACTTCACATGGTTGAGAGTGTAGTTATGATAACTCTAGAGTGCTGTACGCTTCCAGTTATAGAGCTGAAAAAGCCACAAATAGACTGCAGACAGCAGGGAGCCCCTACAGGCTTTAATGGCAACAATCACCACTAGATCGTCATCCAACTTCTGGAATTATCACAGACTGGATCACTGAAAATGTTGAAAAAGCAAAAGTGTGAATGTGTAATTGGAGTAACTGTATTGTTTTGTCACAGAGTTTTTATTGTTTGCATTCTGCAGTTTGTATCCAAACATTTACACAACATTTGCATATGGCATTTTTTTTTTATTTATTTATTTTTTTTATTTATTTTATACTTTTTGGATTAACACTAATTACACTATGTAACACAATTTTTGTTCCTGGGTAGTAAGTGTTATTTCCTAATTGCTTATGCCTCAGAAGTATAGAAAATGGCTATTATTCCCCACAAACTTTGCTTTTGTAACCAGGACAGTGATATTTTGAAATGTACCTATTTCCAATGAGAAAACGGGCAAATTTGTGTCTTTTCGTTCACATAAAGTCAGAAAAAAACCAACATATGAATCCAAATTAACATGTATTTATACTAAAGTAATACAAAAATGTCTACAAAAGATTTAGAAGTGAGTAGTTTTTCGAGATTTATGATTATACTGTAAATCACTTTCACGAATCAGCCCCCAAATGTAGTCTCCCATCATGTTCTCGTTATACTGGCCTTGGTAGCGGCGTTCAAAGTCCAGTATATTCTGATGGAAGCGCTCGCCTTGCTCCTCCAAGTACACTCCCATGTTCTCCTTGAATTTATCAAGATGAGCATCAAGGATATGGACTTTGAGGGACATCCTACAGCTCATTGTGCCGTAGTTCTTCACCAGAGTCTCAACCAGCTCCACGTAGTTTTTGGCCTTGTGATTGCCCAGGAAGCCCTGAACCACTGCTCCAAGCCACATACTAGTGAGCTTCTTGGGGAATTCATTGCACTCCAGGATCTTCTTTATCTGTGGTCCTACGAAGACACTGGCTTTGACCTTTGCCTCAGACAGCTTAGGGAAGAAGTCTTGAAGGTACTTGAAGGCTGCCGACTCCTTATCTAGAGCTCTGACATATTGTTTCATAAGGCCCAATTTGATGTGCAGTGGTGGCATCAGCACCTTCTGGAGGTCCACCAGTGGCTCCCACTTGATGTTGTTCCTCCCCACAGAGAACTCGGTCCGCTGTGGCCAGTCCCACATGTGGTAGTGCGCATTGGTGTCCCTGCTGTCCCAAAGGCAAAGATAGCAAGGAAACTTGGTAAAACCACCTTGGAGACCCATCAGGAATGCCACCATTTTGAAGTCTCCTATGACCTCCCAGCCATACTCATCATACTTCAAGGTGTCCAGCATGGTCTTGATGCTGTTGTAATCCTCTTTGAGGTGCACCGAGTGAGCCAGGGGAAGAGACGGGTACTTGTTGGCTTTGAGGCTCCTGGATGAGCCTTTTGGACTCAAGATGGCACTGAGTATGGCTGCTGTGTTGCGAGCTCCGAAACAACATTGTAGTTTTTTGTTTGTTTTGTTTACAATTCTTATGTTTTTTGTCTTGGATGTTGTCTGCCTTATTGACTATGACAGACAAACACTTTTGGACATTGGTTCTGCAATTACACACCATAAACCGGACTTCAAATTCCTCAATGCCGACCCGCTGTTTACAAATACACCAGCGGAGCCCTTTGTCTGGGCTGCCCGGCCGCGAAAACGCAGAAGAAAAAAGGGAAATCTCATCGGCGTTCTCATCAGAGTAAGACGTTGCACAAATCAACCCTGCTACCCAGTATTCTACTGGCAAATGTTCAGTCTCTGGACAAGAAGCTCTGTGAGCTGAAAGCGTGGATCTCTTTCCAACGAGAGACGAGGGACTGCTGCATTATCTGCCTTACAGAAACTTGGATGTCTTTTGAGATTCCAGACTCTTCCAGGAATTTACATTCTATCAAGTTTTTCTGCTTTCCTGATCTGGAATTTCTCATGCTTCTGTGTCGACCATTCTGGCTACCGAGGGAATTCACAGCGGTCATTATCACAGCTGTGTACATCCCCCCACAAGCCGACACAGACCGGGCACTCAAGGAACTGTATGAGATTATAAGCAAGCAGGAAACCGCGCCCTGAGGCCGCATTCATTGTGACCGGGGACTTTAACAAAGCCAATTTTAAATCAATTGCACCAAAATAACACCAACACATCAGTTTTAACACATGAGGGGACCAGGTTTTGGACCATTGCTACTCTCCCTTCCTGGATGGCTACAAATCCCCCCCCTGCCCAACATTTGGCAAATCGGACCACTCTTCCAGTCTGCTTCTGCCCGCTTACAGGTAGAAACTGAAACAGGAAGCACCCACCCTCAGAATGATCCAGTGTTGGTCAGACCAATCAGACTCTATGCTACAAGACTGTTTTGATCACGCGGACTGAGAGATGTTCCGGTCCGCCTCTGATGACAACACTGAGGTTTACGCTGATAGCATAACGTGTTTCATCAGAAAGTGCGTAGAGGATGTTGTTCCGTCCAAAACAATACGGATCTACCCGAACCAGAAACCTTGGATTAATAGTGATGTTCGCACGGCACTTAATGCGCAGACCTCCGCTTTTAATTCTGGGAACACGGAGGAGCATAAACAAGCCAGTTATGCCCTCCGAAAAAAATCAGAGCAGCAAAACACCAGTAAAGGAACAAGATTGAAGGACAGTTTAACACCACCAACTCTAGAAGCATGTGGCAGGGAATTAATATCATCACAGACTTTAAAGGGAATGAACACCGCTGCCTCTCTCCCGGATGAACTAAATACTTTTTATGCACAGTTGGAGGGAAATAACACAGCCCTCGCAGAGAGAGCTCTCGTGGCCGAACCTACAGAGGTTAGTTCACTCTCTGTCTCTGTAGCGGATGTAACCCGATCCTTCCAATGGGTGAATATCCGTAAAGCCGCGGGTCCAGACGGCATTCCGGGCCACTTCATCAGAGCATGCGCGAACCAACTGGCTGGTGTTTTTACGGACATTTTCAACCTTTCCTTCTCTTTGTCCGCAGTCCCCACATGCTTTAAAATGTCCAAGATTGTGCCTGTACCAAAGCAATCCAAAATCACTTGCTGAAATGATTGGCGTCCTGTTGCTCTGACCCCCATCATCAGCAAATGCTTTGAGAGACTAATCAGAGATTACATCTGCTCTGTGCTGCCTCCATCACTGGACCCATTGCAGTTTGCTTACCACAACAACCGCTCCACTGATGATGCCATTGCATCTACAATACACACTGCTCTCTCCCACCTGGAAAAAAGGAACACTTATGTGAGAATGCTGTTTGTAGACTACAGCTCATCATTCAGCACCATAGTGCCCTCCAAGCTTGATAAGAAACTCCGGGCTCTGGGCTTAAACAGCTCGCTGTGCAGCTGGATCCTGGACTTCCTGTCAAGCAGACGCCAGGTGGTTAGAATGGGCAGTAACATCTCCTCATCACTGACCCTCAACACTGGAGCCCAGCAGGGCTGTGTTCTTAGCCCACTCCCGTATCCCCTGTACACACATGACTGTGTGGCAACACATAGCTCCAATGCCATCATTAAGTTTGCTGATGATACGACGGTGGTAGGTCTGATCACTGACAATGATGAAACAGCCTACAGAGAGGAGGTGCACACTCTGACACGCTGGTGTCAGGAGCACAACCTCTCTCTCAACGTCAGTAAGACAAAGGAGCTTGTGGTGGACTTCAGGAGAAGAGAAAGAGAACACAGCCCCATCACCATCAATGGAGCACCAGTGGAGAGAGTCAGCAGCTTCAAGTTCCTGGGTGTCCACATCACTGAGGAACTCACATGGTCCGTCCACACTGAGGCCGTTGTGAAGAAGGCTCATCAGCGCCTCTTCTTCCTGAGACAGCTGAGGAAGTTTGGAATGAACCACCACATCCTCACACGGTTCTATACCAGCACTGTAGAGAGCATCCTGACTGGCTGCATCTCCACCTGGTACGGCAATAGCACCGCCCACAACCACAAAGCCCTGCAAACGGTGGTGCGAACTGCCAGACACATCATTGGAGGTGAGCTTCCCTCCCTCCAGGACATATACACCAGGCGGTGCGTGAAAAAAGCTCAGAGGATCATCAGAGACTCCAGCCACCCGAACCATGGGCTGCTCTCACTGCTACCATCAGGCAGGCGGTATCGCAGCATCAGGACCTGCACCAGCCGACTTCATGACAGCTTCTTCCCCCAGGCAATCAGACTTTTGAACTGTTGATCTCTCACGATCAATATTCATCAGCACTGCACTTTATTAATCTTATTATCACACACTGGACTGTCATAAATTATATTCTCTTAACAACACACTGGCAACTGACTATCAACCGACAGCCTGAATGTCAATACAGTACAATACAACCTACTGTACATTTTATATATACTATATATACTATTTTTTTATTGTATAATGTGTATTCTATATTGTGTGTATTGTATAATGTACATTGTATGTTATTATTTGTATATTGTGTTGTGTGTAATTATGTGTATATTAGATTTTAAATTGTGTTGTGTAAATTTGATGTTTATTGTAGATTGGTATATGTCTCATCACTGTCACGACTGCTATGTTGCTCAGAACTGCACCCAAGAATTTCACACACTATTGCACTTTTGTATATGGTTGTGTGACAATAAAAGTGATTTGATTTGATTTGATTTTATTTTATTTGAGCTGTCAATGAAGAGGCGCCACTCATTCTGGTTACAGGCGATTCCGATTGCCTCGAACAGACTAGTCACATTGTTTCAGAAGCAGAGCCCATCTTGATGGGTGAAGAAGCTAGAAAAAGGTTGGTGACGCTTCCTCTGATCTGCGACTTGCACACTTTCATCCAACAAGTTCCACTGCTTGAGCTTAGATGTCAAAAGCTTGGCATTGGACTTGGTGAGACCAAGATCTCTAATCAAGTCATTGAGGTCTTTTTGGTTGGAGTAGTATGGGTTTCTCTCCTCAGCTCCACCTCTGAAATCCCTCAAAGTCCATATCCTTGATGCTCATCTTGATAAATTCAAGGAGAACATGGGAGCATACTTGGAGGAGCAAGGCAAGCACTTCCATCAGGATATACTGGACTTCGAACACCGTTACCAAGGACAGTATAACGAGAACATGATGGGAGACTACATTTGGGGGCTGATTCGTGAAAGTGATTTACAGTATAATTGTAAATCTCAAAAAACTACTCACTTCTAAATCTTTTGTAGTCATTTTTGTATTACTTTAGTATAAATACATGTTAATTTGGATTCATATGTTGTTTTTTTCTGACTTTATGTGAACGAAAAGACACAATTTCACACGTTTTCTCATTGGAAATAGGTAAATTTCAAAATATCACTGTCCTGGTCACAAAAGCAAAGTCTGTGGGGAATAATAGCCATTTTCTATACTTCTGAGGCATAAGCAATTAGGAAATAACACTTACTACCCAGGAACCAAAATAATAATAATAATAATAATAATAATAATAATTTGTTACACAGTGTTATTTTGTGATAACAACCCACTAACTATATGTTGCCTTCTTACTTACCAAATAAATAAATAAATGGACATGGAACATGGATTTTAGTAGAAATTATTGTAACACTTTACATTCATGTTCTCTTTGTTAAAGGATTATAAAATGATTGATAATTCATTTAAAAATTCACTATAAATCATAAATATGTGGTTATAGCAACATGCATAATAAGGGCAACTTTCATCCAATACTTGGCAAATAGTGAGCTATTTTACCTCACATATTATAAATGTTTAATAACACTTTTTCAACATTATTAATCTATGAAAATGTACCTTAATGTAAAGGGGACACATATGAAGCATTTATTAAGGAGTTACCAACACTGAAACCTGTACATAAGTTCAGTATGTTTTAATTAGTGGAAATCTGTATTTATTATATAAAATATTCTGTATGAAGATCTGAAAAGTGTTTTTTCAGAGGACTTTATGTAACTTGGACTACTTAATTTGGGACAGCACGTGGAGTAGCACCATTCTTTTGACATCAACATGACAAGGAAAGTGACATCACAAGTGAGTCAAGACATTACAGTATAATGAATATAAACACAAAGCGTACTGTAACAAAATGACATAAACCCTCTTTTTAATCTCACTTTAATAGTCTATTGTTGCTGCACTGTGATATAAATCATGAATTATCTCATGTTTCTGATTAATACAAATATGAATTACCGTATTATTAAGCATTTATAACATGTAAATTAAAATGCACAGTATTTTGCTAGTATTGGATGAATGTTGCTCTTTTTACGCATGTTTCTATAACTGCATATAAATTATTTATAATTAGTTTGGGTATAATATAATTACAAAGTTAGTTACTGTAATATTATTACTTTTTCATTCAAAAGGTAGTGTAAAATATTACATTTTCAATTATTGTAATCAGATTACAGTTACTGTCTTTCAATTAAGATAATTAATTTTAGTTAAGATTATTTTAGAAATGTGTTACCCAAGTATTTATTTATAATACATTTAAAATATGAATTCATATGTTCATATGTTTGCGTTTCTGTGAGAACATTTCTGTGACAATTGTTTTAGGAAGTAACGAAGTCATTATTGATGTGATTTTATGAGGTAATCAGTAAAGTAATCTGATTACAGTTTTAGTAGTTTGTCATTTGTAGTGGATTACTTCTGAGGAAGTTACCCAACACTGTTTATAATGCATTTGTAAATGAAGTATCAGTGAACAATGATAAATCCCTTTATTTAAGCAATAAGGCACTCGAGGCTGTGCTATATTGTGAATATAGTCACGACTGAAGGGCATTGTTAGGCATGACCTGAAGCGGAGTGCCTGCAACCCCTTCTGTTTTTACTATATTCACTATATTTTTATATTTTTATTTTTTATTTTTATTGAATAATGTGTATCTATATAGTGCGTATTGTATACTGTACAGTGTATGTTATTATTTGTATATTGTTGAGTGTAATTATGTGTATAACAGATGTTTAATTGTGCTGTGTTAATTTGATGTTATTGTAAATTGGTATATGTCTCACCTATGTGTCATCACTGTCACGACTGCTATGTTGATCGGAACTGCACCCAAGAATTTCACACACCATTGCACTTGTGTATATGGCTGTGTGACAATAAAGTGATTTGATTTTGATTTGATTTGATTATATGGCATAGCCTCGAGTGCCTTATTGCTTTTATTAAACGGTCACCACATAATCAAAATATTAAGGACACAAATGTAAATTAAAATTTTATATTTTGCAAGTTATATCATTAAATGCCAATCTTCTGCCAGAAAATATAGTCCCTGGCAGTAAACAGTAAACAGACCTGCCTGTATGGGTGCTGCAGAGTGATACAAATAGAAGTTCCGTGAAGGGGTCAGAGCTGTGCTTTATCATGAATAAAGCACGACTGTTGACCAATCAGCATCCAGGACCGGAATTATCCATTCCGGATAATTATCCGTTAAAACTGTTAACCAAAACTGTCATAATAGTAGTCGATGCAACTCATCCAGGTCTTCTGAGGACAAAAAACCTGAAACCCAAGTTATTTGTGCACATTCATAAGTGTATTAGAGAAGCTTGATCATGCTTAAATCGCATGAAAGCAAAAACAGTGCAGTTTCTCACTTGAATGTGTGGATTTAACTGTCCAAATACTTTTTGGGGTCACAACATATCTTATTTGGTAAGTCTTTGAGATGTTCAAAGACATCAATTCGAAGAATTATTGGGAGAATTTGCCACATTCAGACACAAAGAAAAATACGCACCTTCAATTTTCTGTTGCTGATCCTTCTGTTTTAACTTCTATATTCATAATAGATTTCTTTTTAATCCTCCGGTGGTCCATGACAAGCACTTTAAGCACCGCTCTGATTTACAGACAAATGCTGTTTGTTGTTGGCTTTGGGGCACAAATTAATTTGAGGTAGGCCTAATTTATCATGAAACTTCAACCCTCAAAGTTTCAAACTGAATTTCATATTTTCCTAATCTTTCTGAAAAAGTTAAAATGATATGAAGTGCTACTGGAGGAGAACAGTGACACATTTGTTCACATTTCATCTGCATACCAAAACAACCACTGCTCTGATCACCACATTCACCAGCATATGCCCATTAATATCTTGTCGACTGTTTATCTTTTTGGATTTTTTATATTGTGTGTGTGTGTGTGTGTGCATTGATGCTTTGCCAATCTTTTAAACTATCATGCAAAAAAGTAGCCTACTTTAAAATTTATATATATATAAAGTACTATGCAAAAGTTTGAGGCTCTTGTGAAAAATGATGTGCAGTTAATGTTTTCAAAAATAATAAGGCCAGCCTTTGCCTGTAAATCAGCACCAATTCTCCTAGGTACACTTTTATTCAAGGTTGTTGGCAGATAGGTTGTTTCAAGCAAGTTGGAGAACTTGCCAGAGGTCTTCTATAGATTCAACATGATCACACGGAAAGTCTCCATGTTGCCTCCAAATGTTCCAGTACCCTGGCATTGGGCCCATCATGCCAATCTACTAACAAGCAGCATCTTCCATTAGATATTTTTTCAGTTCAAAATGTGTTTTGATGTGTTTAACTTCTCCTGTGATGCAACTAGAAGCATGTTGCATCCGCAGCATAAGAGATCCAGTTTGCGTTCCACATTAAAACCAGGAAATAATCCTGTTTGCATAATCTGCAATCAAGGCTGCCCAACTGGACCTTTTGTCCCGGGCCCGGGCTTGAGGGGGGCCCAGAGGGGGGTGGGCCCTCAGAAGGGCTGTTCTGTATTGAAGAGCGTTCAGCGGGATCTAAACACGTTCAGCTGGAGACATGGATATAAACACAAATACAGTGCCCAACAGCAAAAGCTGTGGGAGTAGTGCACGTTGATGGAATAACTGTCCACTATTTTTTGACAAGATTTGCTTTGGCTTTGTTGACTCTGGTATAACTCAGGATTAATGAAACAAACTTACTACAGTTTTATTGAACAAACTCTTTAAAATGGGCCAAAACAGCACATTCAGTCTTAGAACTGGGGTCATTCTAGTTGATCAATGAACCCTGACTAAAAAAGTAAATTGGGACATTACTCTTCCATTGCTGATACTGCCTCGAAATCAGTTTTTCTCTATAAAACTTTGCTCTAGTGATTTTTGAATGAGTTTAGATGTACTTCACACTCGGATGTCAGGAGAATGTACTTACTGAAGTGAACTCTTGAGGTGGACATCAACAACAAAACATCAGTCAATAAGTGGACCATCATCTTTCTGTTCTGCTCGGTTAATTGGAAATGTACCGAAGCTGTGCAGGGACGTGAGTCTACAAATGAAACGAAAAGATGGAAAAAAAGGCTGACCACCCCGTCTAATCAGTAAACATAGGTACCGCTTCAATTGCCCAGCGTATTCAGGGCACAACTTTAAAATAATGAGTCATCAAGTGTTTCAAAACAAATCTATTTACCATTTTGTGGGATGTATACCTGCTGTGACCACCCCTGCAATTATTCTTAACCATGACAGTAAACAAAGACCAAAAGAATGCCCATCAATCTTCGTGTTGTGCATCCTAGTCACAGCTGGTACTGTCCATCTCTCTGCATGTTTCCATAAGCCTCTTAATGCCAGAATAATCACTCACGGGGGGGCGACTGTCTAACCTCCAAGTCATGAAACTCTGCCAACACATCAAATACTCTCGCAGTGACACGTATCACCTCTGTGGCACAATGTGATGACATGTTTTCATTTTTCCTTCAAATTTTGGAGGACTGGATTTTGTCATGGCAACCAAATGGGTCATTATATTTTCCTTCCAAGCTATTTGATAGACTCAGATATGAAGTTGCGACAGAGCTTTTCTCTTTATCACGCAGGCAGGTGTAGTATAGGAAAACGCAGCAGTACAACACCTGTCAGATTATAGCCAGGCATGCTCACAGTACATTAGTGTTGGAGAAGCTACTTTAGCTTTCAAAGCTACAATTTACTTATAATAAAACAAATAAATATACTCAAATAAAAAAATAGTGAAACTACAGTACAGTCAAGCTACCCTTTAAAAAAAGTATCTAAGAAGCTACACCCAAATAGTATCTACTACAGCCTCAAAATCAAGTGGCCCAATAAAAACCACACTGAAATCATTATGATTTTCACAATGTTAGATCCAACCCAATCTCATAAGAAGTCGTTCGAATTCATTCGTATGAATTTGTACGAATTCTAGATGTGCAGATACCTGGATGTGTAATGCAGAAGTAAGCGAAATATCCGCGTGTCAGACGTTGTGTACATGCTTATTAATTTTATGCCCTAACCCAAGCCTCATATCTAAACCTAACCATAGAGTAGAGTCTGCCAGGATGATTTCAAGTGTAGGGAGACTCACCAGATTGGCTGTTGCAAAAGTCGTATGAATTCGTAGGACCCAACTTGTACGATTTCATACGATATAGCCAACTTGTACAAATCTGTAAGATTTCTCTGGGGGAGTGTGTTGCAGAGATTTGTTAGAAATTTAGTATGCACAGTCAGCCATGATTACTTTAATCAATGAGTGAAAGTGTCAAATAACAGGACGGTTACTGAGATTAATTGAGTAGTATTCGGCTGGTCATGTGATTCTAACATGGCAGCCCCCATGTGCGGACCCTCTCCATGTAGGTTAAAAACAGCTTTTATAAGGTTACTGATATGACTGGAGTCTTCATTTTAATGTGCGTGGACATGATTTCCTACATATATTGCAAAATTACAATTCATGTCTTGAGTGCACCTTTAACTTGTGAAGACAATACAGCACACAACATGAGTTTAAAAAGAAATAGTAATGCATAGCAAGAGACAATATAAAAATAATAAGTAAAATGTAATATATAAAATCAATATAAAGAAATTAGTAAATATAAAAGAAAATCATGTGGAAGAAATAAAGAAACAAATGTTGTACAACACAGAAGTATGTTTGTTTTCTTGAAGCTGCACACATACTCAGGTTGCTTTTAAAATCTAAAATTCCCATATCCTATCCCTATACAACATTAAGTGCTTGTTCTTTGCAGGTGACTTATGATCGCTTTGTTTTAGAAAGAAACCGCACTTCACCCCTCCTTCACCTCACACACTGCTTACTGCCTGCTTGAGGAGCGAGTGAGACACAGAGGCATGTTATGGTATATCTCGCTCGCTCTGAAGGTTTTAAACATTACCATAGAAGTGGAAAAGTATATAAGATAGTATCTTAATTTATGTTACTTGACATGCTCAGATTTCTGAGACATGAACAATAAACAATTTTGAATGATTTGTACTTTATAAATGAAATTAAAGTTAACACACTTTAGTCATATTGGCATCACAGACGCAACATTACATATTGCTCTATTCCTGTGCTCATTGGATAGTCAGTCTAACAAATTATTTATTTTTTCTATTATTCCGTAGAATTCATTATTCATTTTGAGTCCTTATTCGTGCCTTTCCAAATAAGGTATTCGGCTTCGGGCACATCCCTAAGCAAGCAGGTTTGAGCAAGTTCACTCAACTCTTAAGGATGACTGTGCAATACAATGTGATATCAGCGATATAGTGTTTTGTCTACACCGCTACTTGTTGGGAAAATTAGTTTGTTACTGAAAATAGTTAAGTACACGTTACTGAAAAAAGTTAGTTACACCCCAATGCTGCAGTACAGACCTTAATCAGGATAGACGCAATATTTAATTTGTATATATATATAAACACAGCAAAAAAAGGAACGTCCTCTTACTTTCAATTGCTTTTATTTTCAGCAAACTTAACATGTGTAAATATTTGTATGAACATAAAAAGATTCAACATCTAAGACATAAACTGAACAAGTTTCACAGCCATGTGACTAACAGAAATGGAATAATGTGTCTCTGAACAAAGGGGGAGGGGGAGGGGGAGGGTCAAAATTCAAAGTAACAGTCAGTATCTGGTGTGGCCACCAGCTGCATTAAGTACTGCAGTGCATCTCCTCCTCATAGACTGCACCAGATGTGCCAGTTCTTGCTGTGAGATGTTACCCCACTCTTCCACCAAGGCACTTGCAAGTTCCTGGACATTTCTCAGGGGAATGGCCCTAGCCCTCACCATCCGATCCAACAGGTCCCAGACATGCTCAATTGGATTGAGATCCGGGCTCTTCGCTGACCATGGCAGAACACTGACATTCCTGTCTTGCAGGAAATCACGCACAGAATGAGCAGTATGGCTGGTGGCATTGTCATGCTGGAGGGTCATGTCAGGATGAACCTGCAGGAAGGGTACCACATGAGGGAGGAGGATATCTTCCCTGTAACGCACAGTGTTGGGATTGCCTGCAATGACAACAAGCTCATTCTGATGATGCAGTGACACACCGCCCCAGACCATGACGGACCCTCCACCTCCAAATCGATCCTGCTCCAGAGTACAGGCCTCAGTATAACACTCATTCCTTCGACGATAAACACGAGTCTGACCATCACCCCTGGTGAGACAAAACCACGACTCATCAGTGAAGGGCACTTTTTGCCAGTCCTGTCTGGTCCAGCGAAGGTGAGTTTGTGCCCATAGGCAATGTTGTTGCCGGTGATGTCTGGTAAGGACCTGCCTTACAACAGGCCTACAAGCCCTCAGTCCAGCCTCTCTCAGCCTATTGTGGACAGTCTGAGCACTAATGGAGGGACTGTGCGTTACTGGTGTAACTCGGGCAGTTGTTGTTGCCATCCTGTATCTGTCCCACATATTCAGAGATACCGATCCTGTGCAGGTGTTTGCCACTGCGAGGACTATCAGCTGTCCTTCCTGTCTCCCTGTAGCACTGTCTTAGGTGTCTCACAGTACAGACACTGCAATTTATTGCCCTGGCCACATCTGCGGTCCTCATGCCTCCATGCAGCATGACTGAGGCATGTTCACGCAGATGAGCAGGGACCCTGGGCATCTTTCTTTTAGTGTTTTTCAGTCAGTAGAAAGGTCTCTTTAGTGTCCTAAGTTTTTATAACTGTGACCTTAATTGCCTACCGTCTGTAAGCTGTTAGTGTCTTAACGACCGTTCCACAGGTTCATGTTCATTAATTGTTTATGGTTCATTGAACAAGCATGGAAAACATTGTTTAAACCTTTTACAATAAAGATCTGTAAAGTTATTTGGATTTTTACACAATTATCTTTAAAATACAGTGTCCTGAAAAAGGGACGTTTCTTTTTCTGCTGAGTTTATTGTGGCAGCGGGGGCGTGGTCAAGCATCTCTCCGGAGAGAGAGAGGAAGCGGTAAGGGCACTTACACCTGAGCTAAATTATGTCTAACACCTGTCTCTAATTTCAGTGAACACGGGAGAGCGGCTTAAAAGAGCCACACCGCTAGCAGTCGGGGAGAGAGATTGGTGCAAGGAAGGCCACGGTGTTATATGTTGTTATGATGATGATGTAATGAAGTGGGACTCTTTAAGTAACTATTTGCTTGTGAAACTGTTGAGTGTGTGTGGAACTGTAAGCGACAGGGTGCACAATTAAACGCCTACCTGAACCAGGAAATCTTGCTTCTCGCCTCCTCCTTTCCACTGAGAAGTGTTACATTTATATATATATATATATATATATATATATATATATATATATATATATATATATATATATATATACAGTTGTGCTCAAAAGTTTGCGTACCCTGGCAGAAATTGTGAAATTTTGGCATTGATTTTGAAAATATGACTGATCATGACTGTCTTTTATTTAAGGATAGTGATCATATGAAGCCATTTATTATCACATAGTTGTTTGGCTCCTTTTTAAATAATAATGGTAACAGAAATCACCCAAATGGCCCTGATCAAAAGTTTACATACCCTTGAATGTTTGACCTTGTTACAGACACAGGGTGACACACACAGTTTTAAATGGCAATTAAAGGTTAATTACCCACACCTGTGGGTTTTTAAATTGCAGTTAGTGTCTGTGTATAAATAGTCAGTGAGTTTATTAGCTCTCACGTGGATGCACTGAGCAGGCTAGATACTGAGCCATGGGGAGCAGAAAAGAACTGTCAAAAGACCTGCGTAACAAGGTAATGGAACTTTATAAAGATGGAAAAGGATATGAAAAGATATCCAAAGCCTTGAAAATGCCAGTCAGTACTGTTCAATCACTTATTAAGAAGTGGAAAATTTGGGGATCTCTTGATACCAAGCCAATGTCAGGTAGACCAAGAAAGATTTCAGCCACAACTTCCAGAAGAATTGTTCAGGATACAAAGAAAAACCCTCAGGTAACCTCAGGAGAAATACAGGCTGCTCTGGAAAAAGACAGTGTGATTGTTTCAAAGAGCAATCCATGCATCTTATCTCGTGGCTTGTTGAGCGCGTTACCGTAGAGACATAGCGTGTGCAGAGGCTTCATGCTATTCTCTGCGGCATCCACGCACAACTCACCATGCACCCCACTGAGAGTGAGAACAACATTATAGCGACCATGAGGAGTTTACCCCATGTGACTCTACCCTCCCTAGCAACCGGGCTAATTTGGTCGCTTAGGAGACCTGGCTCGAGTCACTCAGCATGCCCTGGATTCGAACTCGTGACTCCAGGGGTGGCAGTTTGCGTATTTACTCACTGACCTACCCAGGCCCTCAACAAACAATAATTGTAAGATTTTTCTTAAGTGGAACCCTTTAGACAAACCCTAAACCTAACCATTATTTGAATAGGAAAATCACTGTTGTGTACCACGGAAGAAAGAGAAACATCAGGGTTTGGAACAAGATATCAGAAGCGTATTTCAGGTTATTGACATACATCAGTCATTTGTAATGCATAAGTAAAGATATAGTGAGTAACCAAATTTATTCACAGTCGTTTCCTTTCATAACCCTCTGGAGTCGACGGACACGCAGGTGCGTCCTGCTGGATTTTTTCCTCATAACAGCGGAAACAACTTAAAATACTCCGTCATTTTTGGGCATACAGATAAGTGTAACTATTAGAAATTCATTAGAAACTATAAAGGGTCTACTTTTATTTGTGTACACTCACAATAACAACAAAACCTTGTGCTTTTGTAAAATAAAGAAAATAAACAGGGTGCGCTTTCAGCCGTCTCTGTCTCTGCGAGCATCTTTCTGAAATACGTCACTAAAATGAACTGAAACTCCGCGAATACTTATCAGACAAACATAAAAAATGTGTCTAAAGAAAGCTTAAAATGTCTACTTTTAAATGAAACAATTCAAATTTAAAACAAATTTTCTCCTGCAAGGTAATCTGTATGAAACTAAAGAGATGTACAGTTTCTCCTACATGTTGCTCACATATTATTGTAGCCCAGTTTGTGCTGAATACAGGGTTATCAGATTTTAGCCATTAATGTGTTTTTAAGCAACAGAAAAAAGCACAAATGTCAAGGCATGTCAAAACTTCTCCAGGGCCCAAAACACCCTCAGACCCCAGATGGTTAAAATAAATTTTTGGATCGGAGGCTAGATAAAATTTGATGCCTGTATTGTATTGATTTAAAATTCTGTTTGTTGATTGATTGGTCTCTATGGGTATACAAGTTGTACCTTTTCATGCGAGCCAGGTCGTACAATATCTAAAGGCTTCGCCATCTCGTACTAATCATTACGAGTTATTATGGGACTGTGTTGGGTTTTAGAAAATTAATTAAATTTGATTATTCTAATATAACTTAACTTTGCACCGGCCCCCTGGTTGAGAACCACTGGGTTGAATTACTGTATCTACATTTTCTAGATTACGTCTAATTATCACAACTCATGTTTTCTGGAGTTTTTAGTCAACTGGATTTATTTTTGCAAGATACATTTGTAATGTTTTGTCAGTTGAACAATCGACACAAAGGTATTAAACAGTACAACCCACTGAACAGACTCTACGTCTATCCCTCATAGCCCTATTAAACATCATGAAAATGTTTATTTGGCATCTACCCTGACTAAGATCCATATACAAAAATACTCCAGAGGATGAGCACAGGGACTTGTTTTTTTTATTCAAGCAAGGCCACAGGTTGTATTTTATTCAGGCAGAGGCCTTGGCTCAAGCTATTTCCCAAGCTATAATAGTGTTGAGAGCTTGCATACATCACCTCAAGCATATAAGATTTCATTACAAGTTTTGCTTTTAGCAACACTGAAAGTATTCCCTTTAAAATTAGCCTTTATTCACATAGCTAATTTGGAAACAAGCATGATTTGTGCTAAAGGAGTGTTTCTAAATTCTAAGAACATGGTAGATTATATCTCAAATATCAGGTTTAAGTTGTACATTTAAAAAACAGCTACAACACAGTGTTATTTGTCTATAATTTGCTTTGGGGAAAAGATTGGATTAATGGCCATTTTGTTCAACTTGAAAATGCTTGCGGGAAACCAAAGATGAAGATTGTACATCCTTGTGTCTTTTTTATATAGTTTTAGTTGCTGAAATTAGTCCATTTTTATCTTGGCAAAATTTTCAGTCCTTACACAATCCTGCAAATAGACATGGGGACAGAAAATATCCTAGGTTTAAATCAGGTTAAGATTGTAGTGAATGCAAAACGTGTGCAGTGGTCGAGAGGTAGAGCTGTGGGGGAGAAATAGGAGTTTGTGCTGTTCTTGTTGCTCAACTGATAGAGAATAGGGCTAGCAACACCAAAGTCATGAGATAAATTCCCAATGAACACAGATCACAAGTGGACAGCGAAAACTGCAGGATAAATGGGGTCTAACATTTTGTTTTTGATGGGATCACTGAAATCATATTCAGAAATACATGTCACCACATCACATTTGTTGTGTGAACACTAATCTGTCCTGATGTTCCCTTGACAACTGTGAAGCAAATCAGAGGTTTTGTAACATTTACATTACATTTACATTTATTCACTTAGCAGATGCTTTTATCCAAAGTGGCAAAATGAGGAAGGATACAACATAAGATGAATCACTTAAGGAGACAATAGCAATGAAAAGTGCTGCATTACAAAGTTTCAATATATCAGAAAAGTGCGAGCCAAGACAGAGAATTAAAGCGCATACATTATTTAATTATTTATATATATATATATATTAAGTGTTGGGTTAAGTGCTCACTGAAATGTTGTGTCTTTAGCCATTTTTTGAAAACAGAGAGGGAGTCTGCTTCATGAATGGAGTTGGGAAGGTCATTCCACCATCAAGTTACTGTGAAGCCGAAAGTCCGGGGAAAGTGATTTGGTGCCTCTGTGTTGATACCACTTGCCCTCATTTACAGACTGCAGCCTTCTGGCTGGAACATAGCTCTGCAGGAATGACTGTAGGTTTAATGCAGCTGCTGGACTAAAATAACTACTGTATGTGCATTCCGCTTCAATATCTGAAGTGAGATTCAAATTTGGAAATATATTTGGGAGCAACAGACTATCAAATAATGCAAACATTTATTCATGTTATCAACACAGCAGAGGAGAACTTGGCTTGTACATTTAGTAATTGCAAGGTCTCTGGTGTCTCTCCTGAAATTATGCCATCTCTAAATTAATAACACAAATTAGAAGTGTTTATTCTGTAATAATGGTCTCTTGTAACTTAAAACATTTAAAAAGGACAACAGATTACACTGCTAGGCAGCTGTGGCATTGAATGTTACCCTACTCTTACAAACCTGACTTGAACTAAACTGGGCCTCGTGGTTAAGAGCATGGTTAAGAACATTTTCTATGAATGATTTTACGAATGTTCTTTATTTTTTACATGCATTTTCCAAAGCTGCACTTATCATGAACATGTGAGGACGTGCTTTATGTGCTACTTAAGAGAGTATCTGTCCGTATATGTTAAAGGGGTCATGAAATGCTTTTTTTAATATAGTTTTATTATCTTCCCTGAGGTCCACTGATAATGTTAGTAACGTTTTTTGCATTAAAACATTCATAATTTAGTAATATATGATCATTTTCCACACTGTCTCTGGCCCTCTGTCTGAAATGCTTCGTTTTGGTATAAGCGCCTCCTTAAAACTTCAACGTAAACGCCCACTGTTCTGATTGGTTAACAGTGTGCTCAAATTCATCTATTTTTGAAACTCAATCTGAAGAGAATGAACAAGCTCTACAACATTATAAAACTAACTTTCAGGGGTTACACATAACGCACATACAACACATTGCATCTGAATATAAACTGTTGTTCTCAAGCACAGCTGTAACACTCACATTTTGTCTACACCAGAGAGTCACATCGCATCAAAAGCAATACAACATATTATAATCAATGATGCTGTCTACAATGGAAGCCTCTGTTGCAGCTCGTCGCGTTGCACTGACAGTAAACAGATGTCCGTTCAATTTTGCGCTGCACACGGTGGCACTACTACTGCCAACAATACAAATAAATGGTTTAGAAAGTTTGTGGCGACGTGCCCAGTGTAGACAGCCTCAAGCCATTGTGTTGTGTCAATGGACACGCCTGGTGTAAACAGGATGTCAGCACCATAAAGTATCAAACAGTCATGACATTTAAAATATTCATGAATGGAACATTCCGTTTTGCATCAGGTCCAAGTTTTTTTAACTGCCCCATCCTTCAATAACAATTCCTTTACACTACCACCCCTGGAGTCACGAGTTCGAGTCCAGGGTGTGCCGAGTGACTCTTTTAACTTCCTCGTGGTCACGATTATGGGTTTTCGCTTTCAATGGGGTGCGTGGTATGTTGTGTGTTGATCGCAGAGAATAGCATGAGCCTCCCGTGCTGTGAGTCTCCGCGGTGTCATGCACAGTGAGCCACGTGATAAAATGTGCAGATTGACTATCTCAGAAGTGGAGGCAACTGAGACTTGTCCTCCGCCACCCAGATTAAGGCAAGTAATCTTGCCACCACGAGGACCTGGGAATTGTGAAGTAGTGGGAATTGGGCATTCCAAATTGGGAGAAAAGAGGATAAAAAAACAGTTTCTTTGCAAATGGAAGTATTATGACTGGTTCACAAGCAATCCACATTGATATTAGCTGAAAAAACATGCAATCCACACTGAAATATGCTGAAGACATATCACATACAATTTTCTAGAATCATCCTGCACTGAAATTCACATTGCTGGAAACACATGTTTTCATACAACAACAATAAAAATAGTGCAGATGGGCGAAAGAACGCGTCCATTATGCGTTTGTGCTCAAAAGAGCAAGAGGCAGCAGCTGAATGACAGAGAATAGCTTTTCCTCTTCAGAGTTGTAACTTGACACTGTGTCTTTTAAAAGCACCTGAGATATGTATCAAGCAGTCAAAGATGTCTGTCTGTGCATGTTTAAATACAAAAAAAGTTTAAAAATTCCACATGGGTCCCTTTTGATGTTCAGGAATAGTATGGCCACAGTAGGCCTATGTCCTGCTGTCTCTCACTCCTAGTACAAACTGAGGCATTAATGTTTTTGAGCTGTAGAGGCGGTCATGAATTAATGTACCCCAAGTGACATAGAGTAGTTGCAGAAGTAGAGAACGAGGCGTTTTTGCAGCTTGGTTTCAATAAATGCTTTTATTGCATTGGGGATTAAGTTTTGAGTTCTGAAATGTAAAGTATGTTTTTGTAGTAGAATGACCTCTTATATGTCAAAATATCATGGAAAATTTGATTCCTCATGACATGACCCCTTTAAGTTCTGAACATTTACAATTATTTTCAATGTTTACATTTTAAATGTTCTAAATACTCAACCTAATTAACTACTTAGGCTAATTAAATGTAGTTTTGTGATAATTTTGTGCATTTTAGACAATCAATGCTTCATTCATTAGATGTGCATTTACAATGTTTAGTTTTCACAAATTCTGTGGGTCGAGGTGCAATTGCTTCCAGGGTCAATGAAGACATGCTGTATGTTAATAGACTGCGGTTAGCCACTGATGCCCTGTGAATCATCCTGACAATGAGCCAATTACATGCACACAAATACGCTGATTACTCTCTAAAATCAGCTTATTTAAAAAAAAAATCTGACGAGGCCAGAAATCCGCGTTTACATAACATTTGAAATAATCGCGTTATTCTTTACTTTTGACATCAAACCGTGAAGATGCATGCGCTCAACACGTGCGCACATTGGATGAGCCGGTAAGAACAGCAGGTAAGGTGTTTACATGACACACGAAATCGGCGTAAAAGAACAAGGTTTATTGTGTCTACATGAGCGCATGCGTTGTCGGCTTATTAAGCATAATCGGTGTAAGAACGTGCATGTAAACACACTCAAAGATATTGAATAATTACTGAATATAACGAGGTTCACTATGTTGTCAGAGGAGTGCAAATAAAAGGCTGGAATCTACGCTTTCAGAACATTCACCAATCAAGCGTCAAAGACCAATCACAGGTCTGTTCTTTGCTCCCCAAAGTTATAAGTGTCAATTTTGCACAACATTGGTGTGGGTGAGAGTGCCTTTGGGTGTCAGAGAGGAAGATGAGACAAGGATGACGAGTCAAGATGTGCAATATAGCCTATGGCCAGTTTGTTATTACCTTTTTGTTACCAACAACATGGCCGACAACACAATTCAGTGTAATTTATTAATTTAATATTTCATTTTATCTAGGCATTCATTCATTTATTTATTTTATGCATCTATTTATAATTATTTTTAATTGTTTTAATTTTTCATTTAAATTTTTAATAGACAAATAAATAAACCTTAAAATTAGCTGATATTAAATTCAAACTGTATGCGGCATAAAGTGTAATCATCATTAAATTAACTGTAAGTGTAATTTCGCTATTGTCCTGCATTTGACTGTATTAGTCTGTCTCCTTATAATACTCTTAGTGCTCTATGATTACTCCAGAGCACTCGTAAATCTACTTTCATTTTCAAGTACTACTTAAGTTACGATGGTTTTGGGAAACTGGCTGCAAAACTAAGATGAATCATAAAATGAGTTCAACAGTCTACTTAGACTTATGATGCTTTTTGGAAACGAGAACCTGAACCATCAAACCTGCCTGAAATTTCATTCTGTGTCCCAGCACAATTGTCTGGCATGTGTTTTGACAGAAGAAAATGATGGCTAAATAAAAAAAATTAAAAATTCTCTCTGTGTGTCTCCACTATGGTTTACAGTTTATAAAATGGCTTTTTCTCTAAATGTGTCACTGCGTTGGCAACTCTACTTTACTCAACCATTCTACTTACTAAAGTGGGGGAGACCTGATGATGTGGCAGTAGTGCAGTGAGAGAGAATCAGCATAACTCAGGTTTGTTACTAGAGAATTCAGAGCTATCTACGCCCCTGGTTGTTTCCCTAAGACAATGATTAGGTGCGCATTTTGATACATTTTCAGTCCAGCTTACAGTGGTGGACAGTTCTTTAGTACACAATTTATATAGTGTCTACACTACAGTGAGTGAAGTGTCACGACAAAACACATTGTATTAAGCAGAGCTGTCGACAACCACACAACTGCAGTTTGTGACGGGGTGCGTAGCCTTAAATTTTGTTAGAAATGCAAACAAATGCACCTATAAATGTAATATATGTTTTCACACTTCCACATTCGCACAACAGCAGGCTTCAGTTTTTGGATAAAGACACTCCCGTTTTATCTTTTATCATTAGTCATGTTTCCAGTCAAGTGAATTCATTGTAAAGTTATGAATTTAATATATGCACAAAATGGGAATATTGCAACAATTTGCGAACAGCTTATCTAGCCCATATGTTTAAGAGAGCAAAATCGTCACTTCTGGGAAATCGCCGCAAAATAGAATTGAAAATGGAAGTTGAAGCCATTGCGGGTCTTTTTATTAAATGTAATGAATTATTTGTGGTTTAGAAAGTGCAGACAAAATGCTCTGACAAACTTCATGTTTGCTAGCATTCATGTCTAGAAGTGAAAGTGTGTCAGACAGGTCTGGGAGGTAAAAATAGACAATAATTTTGATAGTAGTCTTTGTGTCCGGCATTTCAGAACCAGCTCAACATATCAGATGATATTGATGATATTCTCTGAGCAAATTATGTATTCACATGGCCTGTAGAGGCAAAGTCACATAACTTTTTTGATGCGCATCTATATTCTTATATACATTCTAGGAATATGTATTGGTCGTTGATTTGCTGTCAGCGTATGTTGTATCTTGGCATGGTAACATCTCCATACTAGCTCAACTAAAGAGGAGATGAGCACCGATAGCCGTATAAGCCAGCTGAAACACTAATGAATGACACAAATGTAGAGAGTTTGCAATATATAGGAGGAGTTGAGTCTGTAAGGACTAATCCTAGATTCGGGGCTACTGGTAATCTTTTGGCAGATGCAGAGTCCCCCAGGGCAGACGCTGGAATAACAATGACTAGGGAAGAAGAAAACAACCACAAGTGTGACAAGATAAAACAAGACCACATAATTATTAAAAGAAGACAATCATTAAATATTGGAACGTGGAATGTAAGATCATTGAATAGAAATGGTAAAGTCAAACTACTTAATAAAGCAGAGGAATTATACAAATATGATATAATTGGCCTATGTGAAATGAGATGGAAAGGCTATGGTCAAAGAGACAATATAATCTTCTCTGGAAATTAAAGGATGCACAAAAATGGAGTTAGACTCTTGTTAAGCAACATCACAAAAGCAGCATTAATTGCTTACAACCTGATTAATAATCGCATCATTGCAGCAAGATTTCAGGGAAAACTCTTTAAGCTTACAATCATCCAACCATATGCACCTGCAACCAACCCAAACAACAAAAGCAAAGGGCAAGATCGTGACATTACATTTTACACCCAACTGCAAAGGGCTATGGAATAATAATTATAATTTTCTTTATTTATCACATTATACATTTGCACATATACAGTGAAATTCTTCTTTTTCACATATCCCAGCTAGGCTGGGGTCAGAGTGCAGGGTCAGCCATGATACGGCGCCCCTGGAGCAGATAGGGTCAAGGGCCTTGCTCAAGGGCCCAACAGTGGCATCTTGGCGGTGCTGGGGCTTGAACCCCCGACCTTCTGATCAGTAACCCAGAGCCTTAACCGCTGAGCCACCACTGCCCTAATACACTTAGAAGAAAGACATTCTCATTGTCATGGGTGATTTGAATGCCAAAGTTGGTAATGACAATGCAAATTGGCACAAAGTTATAGGAAAGTTTGGATTAGATACTCAGTTTTTGTACAAAAAAGAGCTACACATAGCAAATACCCACTTTAAGCACAAGGCTAGCTGAGAATGGATGTGGAAATCTTCAGTAAAGGACAAGGAAGATGGAAATATGACTGACTACATCAAGATGGAAAACATCAATTGCTGGGTGCAGACGTTTCCCTGGAGATAACTTTGGCAGTGCAGCTCATAATTTATTGTTGGCTTGTTTTTAAACTTATACTAAAAGTGCGTCAATGTAAAACAGCAGAGAGAACAAGACTGAACCTAGAGGCCCTTAAAGACATGAACATCATGACGAACTTCCAAGTGAACAACTTGAATATGAGGTAAATGACAATGGCAGATTTATTTATTTAATGAATTACGATATTCTGGAAGTGGCAAAAGAAACAGCTGGCAGAGGCAACCAAGCCAAGAAACCTTGGATCAACCAAGCAACGCTTACACTTACAAATAACGACAAAAAACACAAGGAAGAAATTAATTGTTGACAAAGGAGGTGAAAAGAGCAGCAGCTGCTGACTATGAAGAATGGTTGAATAGTCAATGAGCATTGAGACATATAAGAAAGAATAATACAAGATCAGCTTTAACATGATAAGAAAGATAACACAGGACAAGCCGGCTTTAATGAACATCATAAAAAGCAAAGCAAAGGAAATCATGTAGGACAAAGATGGAATAAAAGCTAGGTGGGAGGAATACTGTAAAGAACTCTTTACTAAAGATGAATCATAGGACAAGACACCAATAATAGATGAGCTTAAGAAAATTATACCACCAGAAACAACAACAGCAGATATGAGTATAGAAGAAGATGAGGTGGGGGCCTGGGTAGCTCAGTGGTAAGCGTCTGGCTACCACCCCTGGAGTTCACTAGTTCGAATCCCAGGGCGTGCTGAGTGACTCCAGCCGGGTCTCCTAAGCAACCAAATTGGCCCGGTTGCTAGGGAGGGTAGAGTCACACGGGGTAACCTCCTCGTGATTGCTATAATGTGGTTCGTCTCAGAGGGGCGTGTGATGAGTTGGGCGTGGATGCCGTGGTGGATGGTGTGAAGCCTCCACACATGCTATGTCTCCGTGGTAACGCGCTCAACAAGCCACTTGATAAGATGTGTGGGTTGACGGTCTCAGACGTGGAGGCAGCTGAGATTCGTCCTCTGCCACCCGGATTGAGGCGAGTCACTATGCCACCACGAGGACTTAGAGCACATTGGGAATTGGGCATTCCAAAAATTGGGAGAAAAAGGAAAAAAAAATAAAAAATTATAAAAAATAGAAGACGAGACCGCAATCAACAAAAGCCCAGATCTAGACAACATTCCAGCAGAGTTAATAGAAAATGGGAGGAGAAACTAAAATTTATGTTTAAGTTGTGCAGAAAGATTTGTAAAGTGGCAAGTACCAAGGGCATGGACTAAAAGACTTTTTATACTGATAACAAAGAAGGGTAACTTAAAAGACTGAACAAACTATCAAACTATCTGACTTGTCATTCTAGCAAGGTACTACTAAAGGTAATTCAAGCAAGATTAAAAAGCTACATTGAGAACAATATATGTGAAGAACAAGCTGGCTTTAGAGAGAATCGATCAAAAATCAAGCAAACATTTATTCTAAAAACACTGGCGGAAAATACGATAGAAGGCAATCAAAGAGTGTATAACTGCTTTATTGATCTTAGAAAAGCTGTTGACAGCATGCCACAGGGTTGCTTATGAAAAGTCTTATCAGATCAACATTATAAACCTAACTGCTGACTTATACAACCATGGCCGATTCAGCCGTGATGGTTAATGGTGAACTGACCAACTTCTTCAAGGCAGTTGTGGGATGTAGACAAGGCTGCATTCTGTTTCCAATGCTCTTCTTGTTTTACTTAGAGAGAATTGTCACAAGCACTAGAGGACTTCAAGAGCGGAGTCAACATTGGGGGCAATGTACTTAACTTAAGATTTGCAGATGATATCAATCTAATAGAAAAGACAATTGATAGACTGCAAGAGCTGGTCAATAGTCAATGAAATAAGCAAAAGGTATTGCATGAAAATCAATGCAATTAAAACAGAAACAATGGTTTTCCGGAAGAAAGTAGATGAGAACAAAATGGAAATAATACTCAATGAGAATAAGCTGAAGAATGTAGCAGGCTTTAAATATCTAAGATATAAATTTAGCTTTAACAACTATTGTACTGTGGAAATACAAAATCATTTAGCACTTGCAAGTGGCGCTTATTCAAAGCTCAACTAAATTTGGAGAAACTCCAGAATCTCAGTGGTGACTAAAAAGAGTGTGTGCTCTCAACATTGCTATATGGAGCAGAAACATGGACACTCAAAGAGACAAACAGAAGCAAACTAAGAGCATTTGAAATGAAAAGTTACAGGTGGATGCTTGGCATAAGATGGGAAGAACACGTTCGTAATGAAGACATAAGGAACAATATCAAATATACAGACAATATCAAAGAGAACTATGGCAACAAAAGGGTTATACTCCAGTAACTGATGAGTGTAGCCCAGGACAACACAAACTGGAAAAAACATTTGCAATACAGAAGTGCCTCAACAGATGAAAGTCCAAGAGAAATAAATGAATGAATGTGTTTCCATCATAGTTTATGTGCATGTCTTATTGAATAAAACATTTATCCACCCCAAGCGAGCATATTCAATTTGTATACACATTTTGGAGATTTTATTTGCATCTTGGAGTTGCCATACAGCCTTTTTTAAACAATATCCCAAACTTTTCTTTCAAATATGTGGATGGTAACCCAGTACTGACAGCAACACAATTCATCAGAAATATTTTTCTAAACATCCCTACCTCAGTTTTCAATGATTTCCCAGGGATGATGAAACAAACAAAAAAATGGTTTCATGTTATTTTCACTGGATGAAAGCATGCATTTGTGGTTTGAAGATGGTTAGCACAGCAGTTCAGTCATAAATAATTTTTACAGTGTATGTAGATGTTAAATCTAGAGGAACTATCCACGACCCATCATTACAGGCAGAACTTAACAGGAGTGCAAGTTAATCGATATATCACACATTTTCCAGTGCAGAGCCAATAATGATATTGCCACATCATCAGCTCAAATGAGCGGCCAGGACACTCCACATGTCATTAATAAACCGCACTCGATAAGGTGGATGACATTACTTGAGTTCAGGGCTGACAGCAGAAAACATTGTATGGCCTTGAGGGAGAGCGTGTTTGCATGGGCGGCCAGATTGACAGGGAGAAAAACAATGCTGTTATTTCCCCTGTGGTGACAGAATCCAGTCTTCTGTCCGTCATCACAAAAACTGAGCTTGATATTTCCAATATAAACATCATACTAAATACAGACATTTAAATTAGCTCTGTCTATGCCAATGTGAGGATTCTATACTTGTCTCTCCAATACGACATAATATGCGAGTAATGTTACTGTTGTGAGCACAGTTAAACTACTGATTTTCATTCACCATTCATTCTTTAATACAGTCACAAAACCATGCCCAGGTCACATTTTATCCCAAAATCAAAAGACAGAAATAAGTAATTACATTTTGCATGGAAAAAATTAAGCCTATTTTTAGGACCATTAAGATTTTTTGCATTGTGATTATGATGTGCATCACAGTATGTATGCAATTCTCATTATCGGAGACAGACAGACAAACCATGGATGGATGGATGGATGGATGGAGCAGTGGATGAAGCGGTGGATATATGGATTCATGGAGCGGTGGATAAATGGATGGATGGATTAATGGAGGGGTGAGTAGATTTATGGATGGATGGATGGATGGATGGTTGGTTGGATGGATGAAGGATGGATGGATTCTTGGAGTGATGGATGAATGGATTGATGGAGGGGTGAGTGGATGGATGGATTCATGGAGCAGTGGATAAATGGATGCATGGATTGATGGAGGGATGGAGGGATGACTGATGGATGGATGGATGGAGGAGTGGATGGATTTATGGAGTAGTGGATGAATTGATGGATGGATGGAAGGATTTAAACATTCCATCAATGTAAGTAGAAGTGCAAGTAAAAAAAAAGGTCTGAAGTTCTGTGCCAGACAAAGCATCACTATTATATCACATAGTTCCAATTCAACTGGGCAAAACATTGAAACGTAACTCAACCCACACTGTTTATGCTACTCACATGAATGATATCTCAAATCATGCATCTTATTAAGGAGAGACTTCTCTGAGCAATCTGATTTACTGTGTTCACCCAGCAGACAAAAAAAAAAAAATGGACAAAAACATCCCATAAACTTACATTACAAAGAGGTCAGACTTAAAGCCGGATTATATCATCATCAAGACTTGAGGGTGGGCTCTATTAACCATTCCCTAGCATCCACCCATCCACCCCCAAGAAATAACTCAGCACCAGAATACCATAGAGCCAAGGGGATGGGTACTTTTAATTTGGGCCAGTGTACATAACTACAATATTCTGCCAGTGAGTTTTGCACTAGCAAACTTCACACTATATGTATGTAGTTTATTACTGTACTTTTTTACGGTACTGGTATTATTTGGGGCAGTGTGTCATTAGAAGCTAAGGGAAAAAATGACCTTTTAAAACTAGCCATTGATATAACTAGTCTTTATTACAGTGTGCATCATTTTAAACATATTTCTGAAAAAGTACAACTCATTTTAAAGAGGAAAAATTACTTAGTGTACACTAAAGGAGCTTTAAATGACTGCATTTGATGTCAGAACCCACTGAATTTCTCTACATGGAACAAATCAAAATGTATTTACCTATTATTTAGAACTATTTGAATGATTAGAAACAGGCCTTCAGCCAGTCTTTAATGACACTGTGTTAAGTTTGAAGATCATAGTGGTTCATTTGATATGTGAAGATGGCTCTTGTGCTGCTAAATTGGCGAAGAGGTCATTCACACATCGGCACTGTACTTACTAGATAACATCCATTCAATTACAAACATGAGCATCAAAATGAAACTTTTAAGTTTATTAGATTTTTGGCAACGTATAAATGGTATAAACATTCAAATGAAGCGTACACAACGCAAGTAAGGGCTTTGTAAGAGCATGTAAAGTTTAGACAAGCAAAATATTAGAAAAATATTATGTATTTATTTTTCACTTTTCATCTCTTTGTCAAGTGGTCTTCTAAACAGTTTAGACATGTTTTTTTCATGGATGTAAACATCGTGTAGCGAGTAGTTTTTGTGACTGCAGAGTCATGGGATGTTTGTCTGAAGTATCAATCTCCATGTCACTTGATTTCTCCCCCAGTGATTGTGGACCACAGCAGCACAAGTCTACTTAAGTGAAGTACACAGGCACATCTGAATTAAGGGAAAGAGAGAGAAAGTATTGAGCCTTGTCAAATAAATGACTACAAAAAAACGTTAAAACATTTCCACCGTTATTGCTTAGGAAAAAAAGATACTTTTCATTTAACACATTTACCCCTATACTCCGACATGCTGTCACGCTATATGGGGTAAGCTGTCACACTGGAACCTGCCATTAAACAGCCTATTATAGACTTTTCAGTCAAATGTAAAATGTAAATCAATAATGAAACACACAAAAAATTAATGAACAACAAAAAATGTCATTAGGGTTACATACTGCAGAATATCAAACAATTTGGCCAACAGATAAATGAACTGTAAAAAAATTACAACTTATAAAACACTTTCCCCATTATAAATGTGACAGCCTGCCCCAACCAGACATTTATGAAAAATACTCTTATCCTGAGAACACTTTACATTAATATTCCCTTTGTTAATGGTTTATGAAGGGTTCAATTACTTATAATGTATGATCATTGATATGCAGTTAATTCATAATTCAACAAATAAAAAGGGAAACTTTCATGCAATACTTGACAAATAGTGAGCATTTTAACTTACATGTTATACTGTAAATGCTTAATATATAGGCTTATTTGTACATACATCAATGAAAAATATAAAATGCCCTAATTCATGATTTATTTCACAATGTATCAAAAAATTATAATGTGATTAAAAGGAGGATTTTGTCATATTGCTACAGTCTGCTTTGTGTTTATATTCAATACCGTAATGTCTTGACTCACTTGTGATGTCAATTTCCATGTCACACTGATATCAAAAGAATGGTGCTACTCCGAATGGTGTCCCAGTTTACCTGGTCCTAGAGATGGGGGCTTGAGTTATAAACTCAGACTCGAATCCAGACTCGACTTAAAATGACTTCAGACTTGACTCGACTCGACACAAAGGACTCATGAGTATTTCAGAAACGACTCAAGTCTTTTAACCTTATTTGACGCTGCTAAACCAGATACTTTAGATGCGTCGCTAGACTTCAAAATCAGATGAACCGCAGTACAAATGCATACCAACCCGCATAATTGAGAACCAACAGATAAACTCAAGTCTAGATAAAAATTTTAATGCAAAGAGGAACTTGACGATAGATTTGATTATTATGACTGATAAATGCCCCCATTTGTAAACTCTCAATAATTTGCTCTCAGCGCCCCCTGGAATCTTTTGAACACCCCTGGGGGGCATTACCGCCCCCGTTGAGAACCCCTGTCATAGAATTTGATTATGTATTTCCACGTAAACCCTGAAAAGTGATGAGTCCCATTAAACATGATGGCACCCACCGTGCCATTTGCTCTCACATTTAATTTTGCCCTCAGAAGCAGAAACTTCAGGAAGAATACATTTTTAAAGGTTAGTCATTAATTAATTCACAAAGCTTGCTAATATTGTACTGTCGTAAACACTGGGTACTGTAGCTACATAGCTCATTAGGATCACCGACCAGAGGTTGTGTCAATTTAAACCTAGTGCTTTTATCAATGTTTTCGTAGTATACAGTATATGCCACCTCTCCACCCAGTTTATGGTGCATTACCGCCACCTACTGAGCTGGACAGTGAAATGTCACAAAATAGTATTTCAGTGGAGTCAAACATAATGAAATTGGCTAAATTTCACCAAAAAGAGGTCATACACCTTATGTAGAATTAAATCCTAAATTGAGTGTACTTTAAAGATAGCATAACCCATGGAGTTTACTTGTAAAATGTTTAATTCATTTTTGAGGTCTAACAAACACGTGGAATGCAGTTCTGCTCCATTAATTATATGAAATGTACAGTATATATATTGTGATAAATATCAATATTGAACATCTCTGTCTGGTCCTAGTTATCTAAAGTCATCTGCCAAAACACTTGTCAAGTCTTCATGCTTATTCACAGAATAAAACATAGTATAAAGCCTGATGACCATTCAATATAGAACTTTGTGTACATAGGTTTCCAATGTTGGCAACTTCTTAATAAATGCTTCACGTGTCCACTTTACATTAAGGTACATTTTCATAGGTTATTAATGTTGAATAAGTGTTATTAAGCATTTATAATGATTTATAATACATGTGTAAATGAATTATTAGTCATTAATTAACCCCTTTACAAACCCAAACAGGGAACATTAATGTAAAGTGTTACTGAATTTATCAAGTTGATTGAGTTATAGAGTTGAACATTATAAGCCTATGTACAGTATGTTTTAATGGTAATCAGGCTTCATTATATGATATATGCTGTGAATGAGCATGAAGACCTGTAAAGTGTTTTTTCAGAGGACTTTAGGTAACTAGGACTAGTTAAGTTGGGACAGCACTGCATAGCACCATTCTTTTTACATCAACATGACAAGGAAAGTGATATCACAAGGGAGTCAAGACATAACAGTTATCTGAATATTAAACACAAAGTGGACTGTGGCAAAATGACATAATCCCTCCATTTAATCTCACTATAATAGTCTATTTTTGCTGCATTATGACATAAATCATCAATTAGGATATTTTATTTTGTGCTGCCGTGTTATATAATGAATCACACCCCAATTCATTTTCTGAACAATTACTTAGCTGTCAGTGCTTCTATGCAAATCTGAGATCCAGTAAATACGTGTATACAAAAAAAAAAAAAAAAAAAAAAGGCACGTTCTGGACATGCTAATGAGCCTTGGCGTGTACTCTTTGGTAATTAAAGTAAGCTCAGGGACAACACAATATGCTCAAATGGTTGACCTGCTTTTAATTATATTATAAACAAGAAACAGCTTTTCTTTGAAAGTAATACAGTACTGTGCAAAGTTTTAGGCACTTGTGAAAAATGTTGCATAGTGAGGATGTCTTCAAAAATAATGCCATAAATAGTTTTCATTTATCAATTAACATCATACAAAGTCCAGTAAACATAAAAAAGCTAAATCAATATTCGGTGTGACCACCTTTGCCTTTAAAACAGCACCAATTCTCCTATGTACACCTGGACACAGTTTTTCTTGGTTGTTGGCAGATAGGATGTTCCAAGCTTCTTGGAGAATTTGTCACAGTTCTTCTATCTATTTCGGCTGTCTCAATTGCTTCTTTCTCTTCTTGTAATCTCAGACTGACACGATGTTTAGTGGGGGGCTCTGTGGGGGCAATGCCTTCTCTTGCAGAGCGCTTTGTTCTTCTATTCTATTCTATTCGCTTCTCAACTGTTTACAGAGGATAGAAAGTACTGTTTAAGCAATCGGCGTAGATGTGACCATTTGAGTCACTAAAGTCATCGAAATCTTCATCATCTGGGCTCTGTGTCAGGGGCTCCACATCTTCATCTGAGGTAGAGGGGTGAGTCAGAATAATCCGAGGTATCTGTCAAGGGGTCACAGTGAGGTGAGCACACAGGAAATGAATGAGGAAGTCATAGATTTCACAGAACTGTCAAAGATGCACTGTCATTGCACCTTAGGTGTTTAGAATGGGTCATATTTTCTGTTTACTCTTGATTATTATGTCTAATCTGGAGAAAAAAAAAACTCATCTTCTTCATCAGACACGTGGCCTTGTTTTCCAGTAAAAGTGTCTAATTGATCCATGTAAATAGCTCTGATTATCTTTTTATCTAGTAAAAAATTATAATTGACCAATATAGATACCTCTGATTATCTTGTTCTCCTGTAAAAAATTATGATTGATTTACATAGATAATGCAGATTATCTTGTTCTCCAGTAAAAAAAAAAACATTATTGGTCCATATAAACTCAGCAAAAAAGAAACGTCCTCTCACTTTCAACTGCTTTTATTTTCAGCAAACTTAACATGTGTAAATATTTGTATGAACATAAAAAGATTCAACAACTAAGACATAAACTGAACAAGTTTCACAGACATGTGACTAACAGAAATGGAATAATGTGTCCCTGAACAAAGGGGGCGTAAAAATCAAAAGTAACAGTAAGTATCAGTACTGCAGTGCACCTCCTCCTCATGGACTGCACCAGATTTGCCAGTTCTTGCTGTGAGATGTTACCCCACACTTCCACCAAGGCACTAGCAAGTTCCCGGACATTTCTGAGGGGAATGGCCCTAGCCCTCACCCTCCGATCCAACAGGTCCCAGACGTGCTCAATGGGATTGAGATACAGGCTCATCGCTGGCCATGGCAGAGCACTGACATTCCTGTCTTGCAGGAAATCACACACAGAACGAGCAGTATGGCTGGTGGCATTGTCATGCTGGAGGGTCATGTCAGGATGAGCCTGCAGGAAGGGTACCACATGAGGGAGGAGGTTGTCTTCCCTGTAACGCACAGCGTTGAGATTGCCGGCAATGACAACAAGCTCAGTCCGATGATGCTGTGACACACCGCCCCAGACCATGACGGACCCTCCACCTCCAAATCGACCCGCTCCAGAGTACAGGCCTCGGTGTAACACTCATTCCTTCGACGATATACGCGAGCCTCGGTGTAACACTCATTCCTTCGACGATATACTCACGTATATCGTCGAAGGAATGAGTGTTACACCGAGGCCTGTACTCTGGAGCCTCGGTGTAACCGATCTGACCATCACCCCTGGTGAGACAAAACCGCGACTCGTCAGTGAAGAGCACTTTTTGCCAGTCCTGTCTGGTCCAGCGAAGGTGAGTTTGTGCTCATAGGCGACGTTGTTGCCGGCGATGTCTGGTAGGGGCCTGCCTTACAACAGGCCTACAAGCCCTCAGTCCAGCCTCTCTCAGCCTATTGCAGACAGTCTGAGCACTAATGGAGGGACTGTGCGTTCCTGGTGTAACTCGGGCAGTTGTTGTTGCCATCCTGTACCTGTCCCGTAGGTGTGATATTCGGATGTACCGATCCTGTGCAGGTGTTGTTACACATGGTCTGCCACTGCAAGGATGATCAGCTGTCCTTCCTGTCTCCCTGTAGTGCTGTCTTAGGCGTCTCACTGTATGGACATTGCAGATTATTGCCCTGGCCACATCTGCAGTCCTCATTCCTCCATGCAGCATGCCTAAGGCACATTAACGCAGATGAGCAGGGACCCTGGGCATCTTTCTGTTGGTGTTTTTCAGAGTCAGTAGAAATGTCTCTTTAGTGTCCTAAGTTTTTATAACTGTGACCTTAATTGCCTACCATCTGTAAGCTGTTAGTGTCTTAATGACCGTTCCACAGGTGCATGTTCATTAATTGTTTATGGTTCATTGAACAAGCATGGAAAACATTGCTTAAACCCTTTAAAATAAAGATTTGTAAAGTTATTTGGATTTTTACAAAATTATCTTTAAAATACAGTGTCCTTTAAAAGGGACGTTTCTTTATTTGCTGAGTTTAGATACCTCTGATTATCTTGTTCTCCAATAAAAATTATAATTGATCCACATACTGTAGATACCTCTGATTAATTTTTCTCCAGTAAAAATGATAATTTATCCACATAGATACTGTACCTCTAATTATCTTGTTCTCCCGTACAAAATGATATGTGATTATCAACAAGGTTTTACATCCTCTATGAGATATATATATATATATATATATATATATATATATATATATATATATATATATATATATATATATATAATCTCAGGTAAATTGCTTCTGTGTCTGGAAAACAAGATAATCCAAGGTATGTTTACAAGGGGTCACATTGGAGGAGACAATTAAAGGAATAGTTCATCCAGAAATGAAAGTTCTCTCATAATTTACTCACCCTCATGCCATCCCAGATGTGTATAACTTTCTTTTTTCTGCTGAACACAAACAAAGATTTTGGTAAAAATATATCTGTAGGTCCATACAATACAAGTGAATGGTGACCAAAACTTTGAAGCTCCAAAAAGCACATAAATGCAGCATAAAAGCAATCAAAATGACTCCAGTGGTTTAACCCATGTTTTCTTAAGTGATCTAATTGATTTTGGGTGAGAACAGACCAAAATGTAACTTTTTCACTGTACACCTTGCCATTGCATTCTCTATGCACGATCATGATTTCAAGCTCGATTACACCTCGTAATGCTAGATGGCGCTAGGAAGTGTAATTGAGCTTAAAATCATAATCGCCAAGGAGACTGCAGATGTCAAGATTTATGGTGAAAAAGAAGTTACATTTTGGTCTGTTCTCACCCAAAACATAGATTAAACCACTGGAGTCATATGGATTACTTTTATGCTGCATTTATGTTATTTTTGAAGCTTCAACATTTTGGTCACCATTCACTTGCATTGTGTGGATGTACAGAACTGAGATATTCTTCCAAAAATCTTTGCTTGTGTAAAGCAGAAGAAAGAAAGTCATACATCTGGGATGACATGAGGGTGAGTAAATTATGAGAGAATTTTCATTTTTGGGTGAACTATTCATCCAGGTAGGGCGAAAATCATTCCGAATTCTCTGCATGTTCTGTCAACTCTTTGCTTTTATAGCTACAATGCAAGAAAAAAAAATAAAATAAAATAAAAAAAGTGTATTATATATATATATATATATATATATATATATATTCAGAATCTTTGTCTTGTTTTCTAATTGATCATTATCTTTCTAATTGATACCTAACTGATACCTCTGATTACATTGTTTCCCATTAAAATTGTGTAAAAATCCTTTAAAAATGTATATAAGATTTTAAGACTTGCTTTCAGAGGATGTAAAGAAGAGAATTAAATTTTTTCCCACACTCTTTTTATGCACATATCTTTCATCAGCAGACCAGGAAAGAAAATTAAATCCACTCTCCGAAAGAAAAAAAATGTGCTCTGTCATTAGGTGAATGTTTGACCTGGGACAAATTCCAAACAGAATTTTTGCATCCTTGAAGAGGAAGTGAAAGTAAGTAAATGAATCTTTTCATGGAGGGCACTTTCACAAGACTGTTAGTGAAAGGTACATTCAAACATTAATACCCTGCTCACTTTCGATTGGAATTCTCCCCTGGTGTAAATAGCTCCACAGGAATGCTATTCAAAACCTTGTTTGTACAAACATTTAAATTCCCAAAAATATAGTTCATTTTAATATCTAATGCTATTTTGCTTGTCAGTTGAATTTTACTGGACAAGATAATCTGAACTATCTGTGAATGAATAACATTGTCATTTTTTACTTCCTTTCTCTCTGCCTAATCCAATGTCAAAGTTGTCAAAGGTGCACTGTCAGGTAAGACAAAAATTGTTTCGAATTGGCTGCAATTTCTGTTTACTTCTTCCTTTTACAGCTATGATCATTTATCCAGACAGTCCATTGTAATTTGTTTACCAGAGTTAAAAAAAAATACTTATACAAATACAATACTTTTTGAAAAGGACAACTGGATAAATATTTTCAGGAAGTATGGTTTCTATAGAGGTCTGGATTGCATCAGAAATGAATGAAAGAATCTTGATAAAAGGCATTCCTGAGATTTCATTGTTCAAAGACACACATCAAAGGCACAGAAATGCAAATTATTCTGCACACATACTGTGATGGTGTTTTTCATGACCTGTAGAGCATTGTTTTTGAAGGTCTCTGTGTCTTTCATTGGCCTTAACTCCTGTACCGGATCATTCTAATAAAAAGATAACATGAAAATTATTAAGAGAAAAACTGGAAAATAAGCATTACAGTTCAACAAAAAGAAAAGCTAATAAAATACCCTCTTGTTGTTCCAAACCCATATGCTTTTATATTTTCTGTGTAGTACAAAAGGAGAAAAATTGAAGAATATTCAAGCAGCACTTTTCCATGAACAACAACCGTTCACAGTGATCACGTCTGTCAAGATACAAAAAGAACCAAAAAACAACACCATAAAATAACAATTACATTGGTCCATATGAATCATGTGTTATATTCCACATCTTCTGAAGTCATATGATAGCTTTGTGTGGGGAACAGACTGAAATTTAAGTCATTATACTGAAGTCATTTCCCTCCTTCATCAGTTTCTAATCTATGAAAGCCGGTTTCCACCACGGTTGATTAAAAATTGTAATTCTATGGGTCCAATCCTACGGCACACCACTATCCCACATAGGCTAACCATCGTCAATATTTTTCCTTTTCAAGAACTTGTCCATGTTTTCTGTATGTCTTAGTAGCGTGTTCACTTGTAATGTTTGAAATTCGGCTATGCAAAAAAAAAGTTTGAGTTTGAAAAGTCACATAGGTAGGCTACACTGTGTGAGGTCACAGGTGGCAATTTGCTTCTTTTCTAATTTATATATATATATATATATATATATATATATATATATATATATATATATAATTTTATTTATTTAATTTTTTTTTTTTTTTTTGGAGCTTGACAGCCTTGGTCACTATACGTGGAAAAGACTTACGTGAAAATTCTTCAAAATGTCTTAATTTGTGTTCCATGGAACAAAATAACAACATGGGTATTGAATGACATGAGGGTGATTTTGATTTATTTATTTATTTTTATATGTGACATATAATAGAACTGTCAAGAATGCTCTTTCTTTGTCTCTATCTAGTTTTATCTTTGAAGTCTTTTCCTACAGCCTACCAGCCCATTCACGTTGCACACTGTAGCTTCTATCCTGTTGGCCAATGGACTGCAATCCAGCATGGGATCGGTGGAGGACCTGTCCTGGTTTACAGTGCCATCCCAGTCTTGGCAGACCTGGGGGTCTGTTTCCATGGCGTCAGACCTCTCGTGCCCTCGTGGCTCCACAGGCATACATCTCTCCCGAAGCACTTTCATCTTGATGCAGCTCCCGGCATTCCTTAGGGCGCTGACGGCCTCGTGGTGGCTCACCTCCTGCATGTCATGGCCATTGACCTTGAGTACAAATAAAGAATGAGATATAACAATTTGGCACAACGGGGAGGAGCAGGTTAAAGAAATGTCAAAAAAGCCAATCAGTGAGAAAATGCAGGTCGCTGTTTGTGAGGAAATGACCTGGGATCTAAGTGTCAGCTGTAGCAATCGTATGTAAACTTCATACTAGAATAGAGACTGAGTTGCATAATATTAATTGATTACGACAGGACAGTTGTGCCATGGTTAAATCTGCAGCACCATGGCAACAAATTAAATGCATATATTTTAACTAGAAGTTTGTGTGTGTGTGCAATATTTGTCTTACAATACTGAATTTTCGCAATCTCTTTTAACATTTACTTTTGTGCAGGGTATAAATAATAGATATATTTACTAGTTAAAATGCTAATTCTTGATATCAGCAATAGAATTACTAAAATGAAATAGCACCTATCTGTAATTAGGTTTACACTAGTAAAAACGTTAATTCTTGATATCAAAAATGAAATTTCAACTAGTACAAAAAGACATTTTTATACTAATAGAATTTAACAATGATCTCTCATTCACTCCTGTTAAAAATGCAAATACAGACATCGATAATTTTGTACTAGTTGGAACTCTATGAAAAATATCAGCAATGTACTTGTTACTAGTAAAAATTAGAATTGTTTTTATCTGTAATTTGGTTTTCACTAGTGGTAATGTTAATTCAGATAAATCTGGAAATGGATTTGAGATATCAGTACAATAAAGATTCATACAAAATATCATAAAAATACTTTTTTAGTATTGTAGTTACAATTAAATTATAGATATCTGAAATTAACTTTGCCACTACTGAAAACCAAATACAAAATTAAAATTTTTACTAGCTGTAATTCAACTGTTGACATCAAGAATGGATATTTGCACTAGTAACAATGTAATTATTTTACAGTGTCCTTGTTATACATATTACATGTATTGACTATACAGTCAATTATGCATAAATACAAGTAACTAACCCTAATCCAAACCCTAAACCTATAGTAAGTACATGTTGTTATTTAATATTACTCAGTACTTACTTATGTAATTATACTGTAACAAGGACACTGTAAAATAAAGTGTTAACCATAATGCTTTACTAAAAAGAAGTATACAGATGATATGTGAAATTGGAATTACAACTATTAAGAAATTAATTACAGATATCTGCAATTGCATTTTTAACAGGAGTGAATGACAGATCGTTGTAAAATTCTACAAGTGAAAATGCAGTTACCGATATCAAGAATTGTGTTTTTTACTTGTTGAAATTCCATTTTTGATATCAAGAAAGCATATGATACATCAAGCATTAATGTTTTTACCAGTGCAGATGAAATTACTGATAAATTGTTGATATGAATGTATTGATGAATTGTTATATGTAAAAAGGGGTTGCAATACTGCATTTATATTCTAAAATCAATAATCACTATTGTTAATTACATTTTTCACATTAATATTTTTGGAAGACAAAACATATTGCTATATTAGATCAATGAACACTTATTATTTCTATTCGAAAAAATGCAAACTCAGACTGAACTAAGAATTAAGTCTGTAACTTAATACTTAACAGATCCTCAGCACAGCAAGACTGCAAGGGATTTTGTGTAATGACAAACATGCTGGAACCAAAGTATGCTGTTTCCTCATGTCATAGACATGTCTCTACACTATTCTGTGGCTCTACAATGAAGTACAACAGGGAGTCCAGTGAAGATGAATGAGAAACAAGTGATATTAAATATTGCACAAGCACCAAGTGATATTAAATACCATCTGCTTTGACATTGTCTTATGCAACAGCACTCAGACATTTTATGTTTGACCAAATACACTCACACAGTGCTTCTTTGTTGCCTGTTGCTTTAAAGTTCATGGGGTCACTGCAAACCCTGTGTGAGCGTCTGTGTAATGATGCCCTCCGATGGCCATTAGAGAAACAACTACATAAAAAGAAGCTTGTTGATCCTACATAGTTCAGTCTTTAGCAATCACAAACACATAACCTCTGTTTGCCTGGCCAGTCTAACCAATCAAACCACTGTTTTAGATAATCCATAGGATTTGCTTAAATGACATATTTATGAAAGCTCAGCAATAGGTTCTTTTCAACTGGTGGGTCACGACTCAAAAATGGACTGCTGGTCTGTTCTGTTAGGATTCCGGACAGCAGAGGAAAAAACTTTACATTGAATAAAAAGCAACTAACCATAGAATCATTGTTAGGGTAGCAATATAAACAGGCTTTCTGACATTTTTTATAGCTGATGTCAAAGGCTGTACATCTAATCAAACTGTACAGTATTTTGGATGAAATTCATCTGTCATTTGGTAGAAGTGAGACAAATTAGGTTCACTTGCAACAAGGATAAATGTGGTTTGTGCCACCTACAAAGTGTTTTGTGCAGTGAATAATTGACATTTTAAAATCAAACACTCAATTTCATACATTATTTATGCGGTTCATAGTACTATTAATAAATGTCACTGTTTGATTTTAAAGACATATTTGTTTACTTTTTGGTACTGCGTTGGGTCAACATTGAATGTTTTTTGTAAAATCTGAAACAAAACCAGTTGAGAACCGCTGTTTTGATGGCCGAACAATGGCAGATGGAGGGGGTGTTTGGGAAACTTATTTGAAAACACACATCAGCTTTAAAAAGACAATAAAAGGAAATATGTTTTCTTATTCTGAAGGTTTGCTTACTATTTCAGCAGTTACTAACTGTATCATATTAAACAGATTGTTTTAACTTTTATTTTAATGCACCAAGTTACTGTGGTACATGGCAACTGGAAACAGTCAACAATTAGACTAATTAACTTGTTATTGCAAATGCTACGAGGGCTGAGCAAGTGCTCATTCATTAGGGTAGTATGTGTGGTTTCGTGCATACTGCAATTAATGAAAAAAAGCCCTGAATCGAAGCATGATTGGCCGATCACAGATTTAAGATGAACATTTGCCGATCGCAATCAGTGGCCGATTGATTGGTGCATCCTTACTTGGTAGAACTCGTAATTACAAGTTGTAAACTCAGAATTCGATTGCTGCCTTCAAGTGCACTTGGGAAGCTCCTATGTCCAAGTTGGGCATTTGTTATTACGATATGTCATGGATTCAGTTCGGAATTAAAATACGGAAGAAGCCAAACTAAAAAAACGATATTAAACGATAGTAAAAGCTTTTATGATGAATACACCAGCATTTACACAACCTTTATGATTTATTAATGCCATGTATTTTGCAAATTAACAATTATTTTGTGTAAAATTGCAAAGGGTCATTGCCTTTACATTAATTTACTATAATATCTGTTATACAGTATATATCAAATAAAATAAGGCACTGAAATATAATAAATTTAGCAAAATCATTGCTAAAATTCTATTATTTTTCATGTTGTCAAGATCCTTCCAATGTCACAGCTTGGGTATCATCTAGAATTCCGAGTTTCCCACTTGTAATTATGACGCTCAAGAACAACCATAACGGCAACAAACATTTGCGGTAAGTCATGGCATCCGCTCATATTATTTCTTCCTGCAGGGTGTGACCCACCACAAGGCCGTCAGCACCCTAAGGAATGCCAGGAGCTGCATCAAGATGAAAGTGCTTCAGGAGAGATGTATGCCTGTGGAGCCATGAGCGCACAAGAGGTCTGATGCCATGGAAACAGATCCCCAGGTCAGCTAAGTCTGGGATGGCACTGTATTATTTCATGCCACGTTTACTATAGCTTCTTCCATCAGCAGTGAGGTATTCACATGTGTTAAATCTAAGGAATTAGTCAGGCTGATGGAGAAGGTTAATGAGTTAAAGACACGCATCCAAACACTAGTGGAGGTCAGTGAGAAAGAGAAGCCAGTAGATACTGTTTCGGATGCAGGAAGTACAGCGAGCAACACACCCCCGCAGCAGGATGTTTGGGTGATGTCTCTGCAGCATACTTGCTCAGCAAAGCAACACCACTCTCCTGTTCCTGTTAGGATTTCCAATCGATTCTCCCCTCTCAGTGATGCACCCACTGAGAATCATGTTGAAAGAGCCCTAATAATAGGTGATTCTATTGTAAGGAACGTGGAAATAGAGACTCCAGCCACCAATGTTAAATGCATTTTGGGGGCTTGAGCGTCTGACATCAGATCAAATTTACAAGTGCTGGCTAATGCTAAACATAGATTTTCTAAAATTGTTATTCATATCAGCACTAACGATGTCCGGCTTCGCCAGTCGGAGATCACCAGAGATAATGTTAAAGAGGTGTGTGAACTTGCAAAAACGATGACACTGTAATATGCTCTGGCCCCCTCCCTGTTCATCGTGGTGACGAGGTTTATAGTAGATTAGTGTCACTGAACGGCTGGATGTCTGAATGGTGTCCGGAGAATAGCATAGGATTTATAGACAATTGGAAGAGTTTTTGGGGTAGACCTGATCTGCTAAAGAGAGACGGACTCCAACCTTCCAGGGAAGGTGCCGCTCTCCTCTCTAGTAATTTGGCTCATAGTTTTAGTAGTGATAGTATTTGACTAATTAGGGCCCAGGTCAGGAAACAGACAAACTGGTTAATCCGAATGTCTGCTAGCTGCCTTGAGATGTCACACAGGTCACATAAACTACAACACATAGAGACTGTATCACCTAGATATCATATAGAGACTGTGTCTGTTCCCCGAACTACCAAACACAAACCCCTCACTAAATAATTTAGAAAAAATGTAATTAAGGTCAAACTTGAAAAAAAAAAAAAAATTGAAGATAAACATCATATAAAAGGTAGGGCTACAAAACAGTAGATCTCTTTCTACCAAAACACTAATTGTAAATGAAATTATTACAGATCATAGTTTGGATGTGCTCTGTTTGACTGAAACCTGGCTTAAACCAGATAAATATACAGGTGCATCTCAATAAATTAGAATGTCGTGGAAAAGTTCATTTATTTCAGTAATTCAACTCAAATTGTGAAACTCGTGTATTAAATAAATTCAATGCACACAGACTGAAGTAGTTTAAGTCTTTGGTTCTTTTAATTGTGATGATTTTGGCTCACATTTAACAAAAACCCACCAATTCACTATCTCAAAAAATTAGAATATGGTGACATGCCAATCAGCTAATCAACTCAAAACACCTGCAAAGGTTTCCTGAGCCTTCAAAATAGTCTCTCAGTTTGGTTCACTAGGCTACACAATCATGGGGAAGACTGCTGATCTGACAGTTGTCCAGAAGACAGTCATTGACACCCTTCACAAGGAGGGTAAGCCACAAACATTCATTGCCAAAGAAACTGGCTGTTAACAGAGTGCTGTATCCAAGCATGTTAACAGAAAGTTGAGTGGAAGGAAAAAGTGTGGAAGAAAAAGATGCACAACCAACCGAGAGAACCACAGCCTTATGAGAATTGTCAAGCAAAATCGATTCAAGAATTTGGGTGAACTTCACAAGGAATGGACTGAGGCTGGGGTCAAGGCATCAAGAGCCACCACACACAGACGTGTCAAGGAATTTGGCTACAGTTGTTGTATTCCTCTTGTTAAGCCACTCCTGAACCACAGACAATGTCAGAGGCGTCTTACCTGGGCTAAGGAGAAGAAGAACTGGACTGTTGCCCAGTGTTCCAAAGTCCTCTTTTCAGATGAGAGCAAGTTTTGTATTTCATTTGGAAACCAAGGTCCTAGAGTCTGGAGGAAGGGTGGAGAAGCTCATAGCCCAAGTTGCTTGAAGTCCAGTGTTAGTCTGTGATGATTTGGGGTGCAATGTCATCTGCTGGTGTTGGTCCATTGTGTTTTTTGAAAACCAAAGTCACTGCACCCGTTTCCCAAGAAATTTTGGAGCACTTCATGCTTCCTTCTGCTGACCAGCTTTTTAAAGATGCTGATTTCATTTTCCAGCAGGATTTGGCACCTGCTCACACTGCCAAAAGCACCAAAAGTTGGTTAAATGACCATGGTGTTGGTGTGCTTGACTGGCCAGCAAACTCACCAGACCTGAACCCCATAGAGAATCTATGGGGTATTGTCAAGAGGAAAATGAGAAACAAGAGACCAAAAAATGCAGATGAACTGAAGGCCACTGTCAAAGAAACCTGGGCTTCCATACCACCTCAGCAGTGCCACAAACTGATCACCTCCATGCCATGCCGAATTGAGGCAGTAATTAAGGCAAAAGGAGCCCCTACCAAGTATTGAGTACATATACAGTAAATTAACATACTTTCTAGAAGGCCAACAATTCACTAAAAATGTTTTTTTAATTGGTCTTATGATGTATTCTAATTTTTTGAGATAGTGAATTGGTGGGTTTTTGTTAAATGTGAGCCAAAATCATCACAATTAAAAGAACCAAAGACTTAAACTACTTCAGTCTGTGTGCATTGAATTTATTTAATACACGAGTTTCACAATTTGAGTTGAATTACTGAAATAAATGAACTTTTCCAAGACATTCTAATTTATTGAGATGCACCTGTATTAGTTTAAATGAATCTACTCTCTCAGGTTATTGTTATAAACATGAGCCTCATCTGAAGGGTCGAGGAGGAGGTGTTGCTACAATTTACAGTGAAGTTTATGGTGTTACTCAGAGGACAGGATATCATTTTAAGTCTTTTGAACTAATAATGCTTAATGTGACACCGTCAGATATAAATAAAAACAATATTTTGCCCTTGCTCCAGTATACAGATCACCCGGGCCGTATTCAGATTTCCTTGGTGAATTTGCAGATTTTATATCAGATCTAGTAGTTAATGTAAGATAGAGCTTTAATTGTTGGTGACTTCAACATTCACATAGCTAATGAAAATGACACATTGATATTAACATTTATCGATATCCTCAACTCTCTTGGAGTCAGACAAAATGTGACAGGACCAACTTATTGCCATAATCATATGCTAGATTTAATTCTGAGTTGATGTTGATACTATAGAAATTCTACCACAGAAAGATGACATATCAGATCATTACCTCGTCTCTTGTTTGCTGCAATCAGCTAATGTTACTCAATCTACACCATGCTATCATTCAGGTAGAACTATTCTTTTGACCACTAAAGATAGCTTCACTATTAATTTTCCAGAATTGTCTCACATACTCAGTAAGGCAAAAAGTCTAGGAGAATTTGATGTAATAACAGAAAATATAAATACAGTCTTCTCTAGCACTGTTGATAGTGTTGCCCCCCTTTGATGAAGGGTCACACTCATGCTGTCATGAGAGCAGCGCTGAAAATGGAGCGCAAGTGGAAGAATACAAAATTAGAGGTATTTTGTGGTGCATGGAATGATTGTGTCTGTAGCTACAGACAGGCACTAAAAGCTGCCAGGTCAGCATATTTTAGCAAACTCATAGAAAATAACCACAACAACCCTAGGTGTTTATTCAGTACTGTGGCTAAATTGGTTAGGAATAAAGCATCAACTGAACCAGATATTCCGTTGTAGCACAATAGGACTTCATGAATTTCTTTACTGATAAAATTGAAATAACAGAAATAAAATTGGAACTATGCAATCAACTTTCACAGCACCTCAGAAAACAGTGTCTCAAAAGTTTCCTCATTTGCAACTTCAATCCTTTGCTGTCATAGGTCATGAAGAGCTAACAAAACGTATCAAAAAATCAAAAGCCACAACATGTATGTTAGATCCAATACCAACTAAGCTCTTAAAAGAGGTATTCCCTGTAATCTCAGAACCTCTTTTTAATATTATTAACTCCTCACTATCCTTAGAACATGTCCCAAGAAACTTTAAAATGGCAGTTATCAAACCACTTATTAAGAAGCCACAGCTTGATCCTGGAGAATTGGTTAATTACAGACCGATTTTAAATCTAACATTTATGTCGAAAATAATAGAAAAGGTAGTGTCCTCCCAACTATGTTCATTTCTACAGAGAAATGGTATACATGAACAATTTCAGTCAGGATTTAGGCCCCATCACAGTACAGAGACTGCACTTGCAAACAAAAGTTGAGTATGGAGTGCCACAGGGATCAGTTTTAGGGCCTCTGCTTTTCTCCTTATACATGCTTTCCTTAGGAGATATTATCAGGAATCATGGAATAAGTTTCCACTGTTATGCTGACGATACCCAACTTTATATTTCTTCTAAACCCGACGAAATTTCACAATTCTCCAAATTAGCAGAGTGTATCAGTGAAATCAAAGATTGGATGGCCATACATTTCTTCTACTCAATTCTGACAAAACAGAGGTACTAATTATTGGAACAAAAACCTCTAAAAATAAGGTGCTAACATATAATTTGACTCTCGATGGATATACTGTTACATCGTCTTGTACAGCGAAGAACTTAGGTGTTATATTTGATACCAATCTGTCCTTTGAAAATCAAATTTCCAATATTTGTAAAACAGCATTTTTCTATCTCAGAAATATTGCTAAGTTACGACACATGCTCTCTGTTGCTGATGCCAAAAAACTAATTCATGCGTACATGACCTCAAGACTAGATTATTGTAATGCATTACTTGGAGGATGTCCTGCAGGTTCAATAAATAAACTTCAGTTGGTTAAAAATGCAGCAGCTAGAGTGCTGACTAGAACCAAAAAATATGATCATATCAGTCCAATTTTATCATCACTACATTGGCTACCTGTTAAATTTTGTATTCATTTTAAAATACCTCTAACTACTTTGAATGGTCTAGCTCCATAGTACTTAAGCAACCTTCTGACATGCTATATTCCGTCACGTTCACTACGATCGCAAAATTCCGGCCTGTTAATAATAATACCTAAAATAATAAAATCCACAATAGGAGGTAGATCCTTTTCTTTGTTGGCTCCTAAACTATGGAAGTGTCTTCCTAGCACTGTTCGAGACTCAGACACACTCTCTCAGTACAAGTCTAGACTTAAGACTCATCTCTTCACCTAATTTCTCCATCAACTCATAGTTATGCTGCATTAGCCAGGTCACCGGAACCAGACACACTTCTCATATTCTATAACTCTGCTTTAAAGTAAATGGCATATCCGCTAATATTATTTTATTTGTATACATATCCTGAGGTTACCAGAGCCTGCCAGATCCAGCTTTGGTCCTGCCTGATGTCTGACTCCCACTGCTAAGTGTCACTGGGTGATGACTACTAACTGCAGCCTGTGCCAACCATACATAATTTTAGTCTACTACAATGGACGTCACGTCACAGAGGAGGAACTGCTGCCAAATCCAACTGTAATATATGAGATATTTCATCGGCAACTGCCTGAAACTTGGCCTTAGGATATGACCGAAATGATCTGCAACACGCTTTCAGCCGGACTGCGATGCCCCTCACTGACCTCTGTCTCATCATCTTGGTAAAAGGATGGATAACAGTCTCTTACAACGGAATACATAGACAATAAATGACTTGCCAACTAAAGTCTTCATCAGCCAAATAACAAAGGACAATGCATAAGTGTGCACTTCCGCAGTTAATTCAGGATGGACTTCAAAGAATTTAGTCATTAATCTTACAGTTCATACAAAATCCTTTGGTTTAAACATTGGCCACCAAGATCTGCTCGGTTTAATTATTTTACCTGTGAATCTTATTACACATGGTTAACTAATATTGGGATTATATTCATGCTGTTTACCCAGAGGGGGAAAGGTGATTTGTTTGTAATGATTTGTTTGAAAGCATCTCCAGTTGCAATCTCTCACATTATTTAGTCCAATGTAATGCTCAACAGTTTTGATTTTACCTCCAACATTCTGTCTCCAACATGAACTCCAGCCTTCTCTGCTGGTCCTCCTTTAGACACTCTGGAGATGAAGATACCCTGAAACACAGAAAAAACAACTCAATCGACAACCAGCAGAAATAATGAGTTATGGGGGTGGAAAATCCTGCCCAGTATTACGTTGAATAATTGGCTGGATGTGTGTTAGTATTCCGGCCCATGTTTTATTGTAAATATACAGTACAACCACAGTGGTATGATGTAATAGTGTGTAATGAGATGCAGGGTGCTGGAGCTACCTCTTCTGCCATTACATTCCCTCGCACTGTATATAACAGATTTGTATTTAAATTTGCACTACGTATGTGTATGTATATATATATATGTATGTGTGTGTTTATATGTGTGTGTGTGTGTATAATATATATATATATTGTCTTATTGTGTATTCTAAATATACTTTTTTAATTAAAGTTTTATTTTATTAAATTTTTATTTATTTTTTTAATTATTTTTATTATTATCTCTGTCTTGTTGCTGTATTGTATTTGTTGTGCACTGGAAGCTCCTGTCACCAAGACAAATTACTTGTGTGTGAAAGCATACCTGGCAATAAAGCTGATTCTGATAAGACCCACCTCATAATTTTCTTTGTAAGGCAGCGAGCCTTTCCCTCCTGCGATACAGATACCCAAACCTCCCCTCTGTCCGTTCACTTTGATCTGGAGCTGGGGGGCCAGAAAACACCATCACTCAAATATTCATATAACTTACTGTAGAGTGATTAAGCGGCTTAGCGCAGAGTCACCCACCTTTAATACCTTCTACCAACCTACGAATAAAACCAGAGTCTGACAGAAATTAGACAAGTCAATCTGAAATCTATATACTTTCTTGATACACAATTCTGGTCTTATTGTCCATAATCGGTGCATGTTATTTAATAACCAATAAATGAGTTAGATAATTAATTATTTAATTAAAATATAATTTAAACCTGGAAATTAACAAAGTTTTAGGATTTTTTTATTTTTTATTATTTTTTTAGTTTTAACATAAAATTAATAAATGTTTTAGATTCTGCACTATTTCTTGGTCAAAAATCAAATGTATATGCACATTTTGTTATATTGACCATGTTTGTTAAAAAAAAAAAAAAAAAAAGAGTCAGATTTCTTTGTTGTCATAGAAGCAAACAACATTCCCAAACCATGCTGGAATAACATGAATCACCATGTTTTGCACAAACTTGTGGAGTCCCATGCCATTCTCAAGACTCATTCTCAAATACACTTTAATTTTTCAATTCAACTTTTCACTAAAATTGTTATGCTGATAATATAATTTATATTGAAATATTTTGTATTAAACTTGAAAAATGACAAATTGATATCGCAAGCCCTTTTGCCACTTAATCACATGCAGGATATGAATTATAGATATCAAAAAATATTTCTTCACATTTTAAAATACTAATTCTTGATATCAGAATTGGAATAACTTCTGGTGAAAGTGTTAGTTTTTGATATCAATAATTACATTAATTCTTAATATAAAAAAATACGTAAACACTCACAGAAATACACATTCTGGAAATTAAAAAAAGGAATAATCAACTGGTAAAAACTGTAATTCTGTAATATTTCTGTGATTAATGATGTAATTTTTTATTAAAAATTAGCTTTTTACCCAGTGAATATGTAATTGTTGATGTCTAGAATGTACACTGGCAGCCAAAAGTTTGGAATAATGTACAGATTTTGCTCTTATGGAAAGAAATTGGTACTTTTATTCACCAAAGTGGCATTCAACTGATCACAATGTATAGTCAGGACAATAATAATGTGAAAATGTACTATTACAATTTGAAAAAAAAAAAAAAAAAAAAATATTCAGAACTTCTTAAACTACTTCAAAAAGTTCTCATAAAAAAATCCTCCACGTGCAGCAATGACAGCTTTGCAGATCCTTGGCATTCTAGCTGTCAGTTTGTCCATATACTCAGGTGACATTTCACCCCACACTTCCTGTAGCACTTGTCATAGATGTGGCTGTCTTGTCGGGCACTTCTCACGCACCTTACAGTCTAGCTGATCCCACAAAATCTCAATGGGGTTAAGATCCATACATTCTTTTCCAATTATCTGCTGTCCAATGTCTGTGTTTCTTTGCCCACTCTAACCTTTTCTTTTTGTTTTTCTGTTTCAAAAGTGGCTTTTTCTTTGCAATTCTTCCCATAAGTCCTGCACCCCTGAGTCTTCTCTTTACTGTTGTACATGAAACTGGTGTTGAGCGGGTAGAATTCAATGAAGCTGTCAGCTGAGGACATGTGAGGCGTCTGTTTCTCAAACTAGAGACTCTGATGTACTTATCCTCTTGTTTAGTTGTACATCTGGCCTTCCACATCTCTTTCTGTCCTTGTTAGAGCCAGTTGTCCTTTATCTTTGAAGACTGTAGTGTACACCTTTGTATGAAATCTTCAGTTTTTTTGGCAATTTCAAGCATTGTATAGCCTTCATTCCTCAAAACAATGATTGACAAGTTCTTCTTTTTTGCCATTTTTTGTCTAATATTGACCTTAAGACATGCCTGTCTATTGCATACTGTGGCAACTCAAAAACAAACACAAAGACAATGTTAAGCTTAATTTAATGAACCAAATAGCTTTCAACTGTGTTTGATATAATGGCAAGTGATTTTCTAGTACCAAATTAGGAATTTAGCATGATTACTCAAGGATAAGGTGTTGGAGTGATGGCTGTTGTCTAGATTTGATCAAAAATGACTTTTTTCAAATAGTGATGGTGCTGTTTTTTACATCAGTAATGTCCTCACTATACTTTGTGATCAGTTGAATGCCACTTTGGTGAATTAAAGTACCAATTTCCTTCCAAAACAGCAAAATCTGTACATTATTCCAAACTTTTGGCCACCAGTGTATATCCTGCACATGATTAAAGTCAGTTCAGCCTGCCAAAAAAATAGAAGCATTTTGGTCTCAGACTTTTGAACCTGCTGTATAAATGACAAAGTCATCAAGTTTTAACAATTGAGTCTAGTTTATAATTTATCCCTGGGATAATAGACTAAAATAATGAATCAGAATTGATCTCATTAATTTTTTTGTACTATTAATCTCAAATTTGCTGAAATTTGCTTCTAAATATACACTCTGTCCTTTCCAAATTAGTGCATACAGTGTAAATGTATTTTGTTCTTCTTTCAAAGAGATTGTTCATCCAAAAATGAAAATTCTCTCACTCACCCTGATTATTCTTACTTTCTACTCCTGAACACAAGCAAAGATTTTTAGAAGAACATCTCAGCTCTGTAGGTCCATACAATGCAAGTGAATGGTGGCCAGAACTTTGAAGGTCCAAAAAGCACATAAAGGAAACAAAAAATTAATCCATATGATCCAATCCATTTCTTCAGAAGCGATATGATAGGTGTGGATGAGAAACAGGTCAATATTTAAGTTCTTTTTTTTTTACTATAAATCTCCACTTTCACTCTCTATGCATATCGCCACCTTCTGGGCAGGGAGAATTTATACTTGCATTATATGTATTATTTATTTTCACTTGCATTGTATGGACCAACAGAGCTGAGATATTCTTCTAAAAAAAAAAATGTGTTTGTGGTGAGCAAAAGAGAAAAAGTCATACAAATCTAAGATGGTATGAGGAGTAAGTAAATGATGATTTAATTTTCATGGTGAACGTCATGGTTACTGGTGTAACCTCCGTTCCCTGATGGAGGGAACGAGACGTTGGTGTCGATGTAGTGACACTAGGGGTCACTCTTGGGAGCCCGAGACACCTCTGGTCTTTGATAAAAGGCCAATGAAAATTGGCGAGTGGTATTTGCATGCCACTCCCCCGAACATACGGGTATAAAAGGAGCTGGTATGCAACCACTCATTCAGGTTTTACGCTGAGGAGCCGATATAAGGTCCGGCCATTTCAGCGGGTAGTTCAGCGTTGTGGCAGGAGGGACCAACGTCTCGTTCCCTCCATCAGGGAACGGAGGTTACACCAGTAACCATGATGTTCCCTATCTGTCACTCACTCGACGTTGGTGTCGATGTAGTGACACTAGGTGTCCCTATACAAAACGCCACAAGGCTGAACTGTGTTATGTGAACTGGCGGTGTGTGGTGGGCAGACTTGCTGTGTGCCTCATAGCCAGCACACCAGGTTGACACGTAACCTCCCCCAACACAGTTATGAGTGTCGAACGGCCCTTTTTGGGGACAAGTCGACTACCCAGAGATAGAGACAGGCTTAACCCAGTCATGGCCTCTTTCCCCTTCTCTTTTTCCACTCCCTAAAAAGAAGGGGGATTATCCGACTGGGCCGCCAGGTCTAGTCGGGGGTGTCCCTCCCAAGGGGAGGACACCGCGGAGACCACACCTCGCCCCAAGAGAGGGGGGATATTTAAGTGGAAGAATACATCACATGGTCTTTCCAACCATGTGGAGAGCCTTCAAGGTAGATCCTACCCAATGGGGGAGGAGTTACTACAACATGGAGACTGAGGGGCTCTGCCCAAGGAAGACGCAGTTTGCCAGTAGGGAAACGAACTAGCGGAAGATATAGATCGCATGGGGTTAGCCTTACAGGGAACCGCCACATGCGGAGCACCTACCCCAGAACCGGGCTCTTAGTTAGCGCGTGTACTGGGCCAGCAGCGAGTCTCTCCGAAAACTCGACTGCCACAGGGCTCGGAGGAAGTCAACCAGGGAACAACCTTTGTGAACACTACTGGGAATTAACAGCGCACGTCTTCAGCTCAAAAGGAGGTGGAAGGCGCTATGTGCAAGCGATACACCCGGCCGGCTATCCCGGGCTTATCCGCTTGTGTTGCGTGCCACTACCTGGGACGAAACCGGTTCCACCCGGAGGTTGTAGAACCTTGCAAAGGTGTTGGGTGTTGCCCAGCCCGCTGCTCTGCAATGTCTGTTAGAGAGGCACTTCTGGCCAGGGCCCAAGAAGCCGCTACACCACAAGTAGAATGGGCACGTAGCCCTACCGGGGGCGGCATGTTTTGGGCGAGACATGCCATAGTTATGGCGTCAATGAGCCAGTGGGCGATCCTCTGCTTGGAGACAGCGCTTCCTTTCCGCTGTGCACCGAAGCAGACAAAGAGCTGCTCAGAAAGTCTAAAGCTCTGCGTGCGATCCAAATAGATGCGCAAAGCGCGCACCGGACACAGCAACGCCAGGGCTGGGTCTGCCTCCTCCTGGGGCAGCGCTTGCAGGTTCACCACCTGGTCTCTAAAAGGAGTGGTGGGAACCTTGGGCACATAGCCCGGTCGGGGGTCTCAGGATCACGTGAGAATAGCCCGGACCGAACTCCAGGCACGTTTCGCTGACAGAGAACGCTTGCAGGTCACCTACCCTCTTGATGGAAGTGAGCGCAGTCAGGAGGGCAGTCTTCAAGGAGAGTGCCTTAAGCCCGGCTGACTGCAAAACTCAAAGGGGGCTCTCTGTAGACCCTGAAAAACTACAGAGGTCCGATGAGGGAACAAGGCGTGGCCTGGAGGGATTCAGCCTCCTGGCGCCTCTTAGGAACCTGATGATCAGATCATGCTTCCCTAAGGACTCACTGTCGACTGCGTCATGGTGTGCTGCTATGGCAGCAACGTACACCTTCAAGGTGGAAGGGGACAGCCTCCCTTCCAACCTCTCTTGCAGGAAGGAAAGCACTGATCTGACTGCGCACCTCTGGGCGTCTTCCTGATGGGAAGAACACCACTTAGCGAACAGACACCACTTAAAGGCATACAGGCGCCTCGTAGAGGGAGCCCTAGCCTGAGTGAATGTGTCTACCACCGCAGGTGGGAGACAGCTTAGGTCTTCCGCATCCCGTCCAGGGGCCAGACATGGAGATTCCAGAGGTCTGGGCGCGGGTGCCCCTTCCCTGAGAAAGAAGGGCCTTTCTCAGGGGAATTTGCCCGGGGGGAGCTGTCATGAGGAGCGTGAGGTCCGAGCACCACGTCTGGGCGGGCCAGTAGGGTGCTTACCAGGACGACCTTCTCCTCGTCCTCCCTGACCTTGCACAGGGTCTGTGCGAGCAGGCTCACTGGGGAAAACGCATATTTGCGAATGCCAGGGGACCAGCTGTGTGCCAGCGCGTCTATGCCGAGGAAGGCCTCGGTGAGGGCGTACCAGAGCGGGCAGTGGGAAGATTCTTGGGAGGCGAACAGGTGCACCTGTGCCTGACTGAATCGACTCCAAATCAGCTGGACCACCTGAAGGTGGAGTCTCCACTCTCCCTTGAGGGTAACCTGTTGTTACGGCGCGTCCGCCGAAGTGTTGAGGTTGCCCGGGATGTGAGTGGCTTGCAGCGACTTGGTGCTGCTAACTCCGTTGGAGGAGACGGCGGGCGAGTTATGACATACAGCGGGAGCGCAGACCACCTTGGCGGTTGATATATGCTACCGCTGCCGTGCTGTCTGTCCGAACTAGCACGTGCTTGCCCTGGATCAACGGCCGGAACCTCCGCAGGGCGAGCAGAATTGCCAGTAACTCGAGGCAGTTGATGTGCCAACGCAGCTGCGGACCCATCTAGAGGCCGGCAGCTGCGTGCCCGTTGCCAACAGCGCCCCAGCCCATTTTGGAGGCGTCTGTCGTGACCACGACGCGCCTGGAGACCAGTTCTAGTGGAACACCTGCTCGTGGAAACGAGAGGTCGGTCCAAGGGCTGAAAAGACGGTGACAGACCGACGTAATGGCCACGCGGTGTGTCCCGTGGCGCCATGCCCGTCTCGGGACTCGAGTCTGGAGCCAGTGCTGAAGCGGCCTCATATGCATCAACCCGAGCGGGGTGGCCACCGCCGAGGACGCCATATGCCCCAGGAGCCTCTGAAAATGTTTCAGTGGAACCGCTGTTTTCTGTTTGAATGCCTTCAAACGGGCCAGCACCGACTGGGCGCGCTCATTCGTAAGGTGCGCCGTCAAGGAGACTGAGTCCAACTCCAAACCGAGAAAAGAGATGCTCTGAACCGGGAGGAGCTTGCTCTTTTCCCAGCTGACCCGAAGCCCTAGTCGGCTGAGGTGTGAGAGCACCAGGTCCCTGTGTGCGCATAACCCGTCTCGAGAGTGAGCTAGGATTAGCCAGTCGTCGAGATAGTTGAGAATGCGAATGCCCACCTCCCTTAACGGGGCAAGGGAAGCCTCTGCGATCTTCGTAAAGACGCGAGGAGACAGGGACAGGCCGAAAGGGAGGACTTGTACCGATACGCCTGACCCTCGAACGCAAACCGCAGGAAGGGTCTGTGTCGAGGAAGGATCGAGACGTGAAAGTACGCATCCTTCGGGTCTACCGCCGCGAACCAATCTTGATGCCGGACGCTCGCTAGAATGCGTCTTTGCATCAGCATCTTGATCGGGAGTCTGTGTAAGGCCCGGTTCAGTACTCGCAGGTCCAAGATTGGCCGCAACCCACCGCCTTGAAGTAGGGGCTGTAAAACCCCCTCTTCATCTCGGCTGGAGGGACAGGTTCTATCGCGTCCTTCCGTAGGAGGGTAGCGATCTCCGCGCAAGGTAGCAGCGTTTCCATCTTTCACCAAGGTGAAGTGGACACCGCTGGACCTGGGCGGATGCCCAGCGAAGTGAATCGTGCAGCCGAGTCGGACGGTCCGGACCAGCCCTCGCGACGGACTGGAAAGCGCAAGCCATGCACCTGAGTTCCGCGCAAGGGGGACCAAAGGGACAACGTCATCGGATGTACCGGCGGGTGGGGCCTCGCGGCGGGGCGGAGCTTGAGGTGCCACACCACATCGTGGCCGTGCTGAGTCCGAGGACATCGAAGCACTTACCTGGCTCCTTGTGACCACCCCCGGAACAGCCTGGGACGGGGGAGGAAGAGGCCTGTCCTCATGACCCGTGGAGACTGTCACATCGGGGGCGGATTTGTGCCACAGCTGGGCGGGAGACCGCCGCTGGAGCGCCAACCTGCCAAATGGAGTGGTGGACGGTGGTCGTGATGCCAGCCGTACACACCGAATATGTGACCCAGGGAACAAGGAAACCACTCTTGCGGAGCTCTTGAGTACTGCAGCCACTTGGGCATGCAGCGCAATTAAATGCAAAAGGTAACAAAAAGAAGATCTGCTTACCAGCTCCAGAGCAGCGGGTTTCGTTGTCCCTGGGTCGCCCGTCTCAGGGGCGCTTCGAAGACCTCCGTGGGTTCTTCGGTGCCGGCTGTGAGACGGGTGGCGTCGGCTTTCTGCGGTGGGCTCCACGCCGGGGCCGGGCCGGAGGGGCGGGCTGCGGCGGAGCCGGTGCAGTCACCGCAGGGGGACGCCCTCGGCGATGAGTAGATGGGGGGATCTTGAGCCACGCCGGGGCAGGACAAGCCGGCTAGCATCCATCTACTGCTCTACCATCGAGAACTGCTGGGCAAAGTCCTCGACAGTGTCGCCGAATAGGCCCGCCTGGAAAATGGGGGCAGCAAGGAATCGTGTCCTGTCGTCCTCACCCATCTCGACCAGGTTGAGCCAAAGGTGGCGCTCCTGGACCACTAGTGTGGCCATCGTCCGCCCGGGAGACCGCGCCATGACCTCCGTCGCTCGGAGAGTGAGGTCGGTCGCCGAGCGCAGTTCCTGCATCAATCCTTTAGCGCCTTGGCGGACTTGCAGGAGAGCCATGGCGTGCAGGGCGGAGGCGGCTTGTCCAGCAGCGCCGTAGGCTTTGACCGCCAGAGACGACGTAAACCTACAGGCCTTGGACGGGGGCTTTGGTCACCCACGCCAGGTGGCGGCACTCTGCGGGCATAGGTGCACCGCGAGCGCCTTTATCCACCGGGGGATTGCCGAATAACCCTTGGCCGCCCCACCATCGAGGGCAGTGAGAGTGGGGAAGCTGAAAAGATCGGGACTGGGCAGTAAAAGGTGCCTCCCGCGATCTTGTCAGCTCTTCATGCACTTCCGGGAAGAAAGGAACAGGGCGGGGCGTGGCTTTGAGCGGCGCCGCGAGCCCAGGAACCAATCACAGAGCCGCGAGGGTTCAGGGAAGAGCGGTGAAATCCACTCTAACCGACGCTCGCGGCTGTCCGGGAAAGCATGTCGTCATCTCCGCGTCAGCCTGTGACTGGGCGATCGACCCCGAAGGGAGGAGCCCAGCCGAGGCTTCCGACTGGACGAGCCCGCTCTCCGATGCTGCGCTCGAGAGCTCATCACTTTCGCGGGCTCCGAATAAGAGGTCGAACTCGCCATGAGACGAGCCGGCGGACTCACCCGGAAGCCCGATCGGGGCAGACGAGCGTGCTGGGGAATGGGAGGTCCGCGGGGGGATACCCGGCGGAGGCGGTCCCATTGGGGTCCCCAAATCGCCCCCAGTGCTAGCCGCGCTGGCCTCAAACCCGTGGGTAAAAGGACCGAGGCGGGAGCCTCTGGGGTGGCTCGCTTCCTTACGAAGGCGAGCCGCGACCGCAACGTTGCCATGGACACATTCTCGCAATGAGAATGTGACCATCCACGAACGCTGTCTCCGCGTGAGCAGTGCCCAGACACGAAAGACAGTGATCAGGCGAGAGATAACGAGCACAACCAGGAATAACACACAATCGGAAAAGCATCTTTAAAAAGACGCGTCTTTAAAAAGACGTTCCGTGTGTGCGCTCTTTTAGAGAAATATATACTCTTTTAGAGGGGAAAAATGCTCTTTCAGAAAATATACTCTCTAGTTTTTCTGCCGAAGCGCCCAGGGGCGTTCTCTGCAGTGCACCAGTGCAGAGGAGGGAGAAGCCGCTGAAATGCGCCGTCAGATCCAGCAGGTGAATGAACAGTAGTATTCAGCTCAATGAGCATGACCGTTCGGCTCCGAAGAGAAAATCTGAATGAGTGGTTGCATACCAGCTCCTTTTATACCCGTATGTTCGGGGGAGTGGCATGCAAATACCACTCGCCAATTTTCATTGGCCTTTTATCAAAGACCAGAGGTGTCTCGGGCTCCCAAGAGTGACCCCTAGTGTCACTACATCGACACCAACGTCGAGTGAGTGACAGATAGGGAACTATCCTTTTTAAATCATGTAACACTATTTGCACCACATATTTCTTAGAAAGGGGTATATATATAAAAAAATAAAAATAAAAAAATAAAAAAAAGAAACAAGGGATTGGTGATGTCACCCATGGGGTCAAAGTTGGTCTGGTTAGCATGGCCTGTTAGCTCATGCTGGTACAGTAGATGCTATAACCACATCCATTATTTATTGCAGTAGATGTTTTTGCCAGTGTCTGTTGTTTTGGTTTTTGGTTAAATGGACTTAAATGCAAGTATTTTTCACATTCATTTTCTTCCACAGGATTTTCAAAATATCCTCTATAAAAGAGTTGTAAGCCATGAACAAAACCATGCAGCACCGTGGTGAACATTACAAACTTTGATGTGAGCAAAAAGCATTTGAAAATGGGATATAAAGACAAAGGAACAAGACTGTGTACTGACCGTCTTTCACGAGGGCACAACTACAAAATCCTATTAAGCATGTAAATTGCTTAAATAAAAAATTATGGAAAAATTATAAAACTATTGATTTTAGGTTGTTGATTAGAAGTATAGAAAAAATATATTTCATGTTTACTGCAAAATATTCTGATATATACAAATATATATGTAGTTTAAGGGTGTAAGGAGACCGACTCGATTGAATCATTTACAGTGCGTTATGGAAATGGGCGCTTGCTGCTGGAATTGTTTGGCAGGCTTTGTTTGCCGCAGTTCTCTGACTGGTGGATCTTTATCTGTTAGGTAATGTAGTTGAAATGGCTGATGGCTTTAAAATAAGCATTTACCACTGATGAACAACCCCGGAGCTCACAGTAGGTCTGTCTTTAAAGGTTTATAAGTAATTATTGAAAATTAATTAGTCTATGGTAGTGGTTCTCAAACTCTTTTTGAAGAACGCCCCACTATTTCATTCCCTTATCTCCCTATTTCATTCAACAATAAATTGTAAAAGTAAAAACAATAAATATAAAATATAAATATTTATAAGTTGTAACAAACATTAATTGTATTCCCTCACTCCCCTAATGTTGACAAATTTAATAGAGCTGAAGTAGTGATATGATAATATTTATTATCAATCTTTTTCTGCCTGAAATACAGTTAGTGTTACTATAGTAAATTGAAGGGTAGTGATGTAGAATTCTGTGCCGAATTCAAATGGTTTCCGCTTCTTGTGCCTTGCTTCACACTGATTCTCTCAGAGCTGCGTGTTTAAGAGCTCGAGACCGGTCTGTGAGTAAAAAAGCACCTTCTTTGCCCTCGCGCTGCTCAGTCCATTGAGCCGCATCCATCTACAGAGCCATACAGGTGCATTAGCCGAGGTTGTGCCTCTGCCTGTGTATTTGATGCTGCCAAACCAGATACTTCAGATGCATTGCTAGACTTCAAAATCAGATGAACCGCGGTACAAATGCATACCAACCCGTATAACTGAGAACCAACTGATATACTCCAAGTCTAGATAAACTTTTTAATGCAAAAAGGAACTTGACAATAGATTTGATGATTATGACTGCCTAATGCCCCCCTCTCTTCTAATTTGCTCTCAGCGTCCCCTGGCATCCTTTGAATGCCCCCGTTGAGAACCCCTTGTGTATGGAAAAAATGTATGGGATTTTTACTTCTGGAACCAGACTTTTGCGCTCTATTGAATGATTAGTCACATAGCATTTACAGTTCAGATGACTGGTGAAAAAGATATTATAGACCTCCCTGATGTCGGCCAAAGAGAAGTCTTTTCAGAGGTGGGGCAAGTTATTACATTTTGATAATAGACTACAAAGAATCACGTGCATACTGTAATTTTGCACAATAAGACCAGAAACGAGTATTAACAAAGTAAGTTGTCTCGAATTTGTCCAATCTTTTTTGACTGGGGTGGCCAAAGTGGGGCATAGACACAGACTCATTCTAGGGTGGTATGAAGCATAACCTCCCTGATAATAATAATAATTAAATTTTTATTCAAATGTTATTTAGTTCTCTAATTGATAAACTGTTATTAGATATTAATATTGCAAAACACAGAAGACTCCAAATAGCATGTATTTTTTCAATTTTGTATTTTTTTTTGGTCCGTATCATTTTTATGTATGTAGCGTCTCTTAAAACTGCATAAATGTTGTGGACACAGCTAATATGTTTACTGTCCCTTTAAGAACATTACAGTATGTAACATAGAACACATGGTAGTTCTATGCAGTTTTGTGAGTTTTGGAGAGATGAAGCCAGAGACTCTTTCATACTGAGAAATCAACCTCTGTGGCTTTACCATAGGAGAGAGCATAACAGTCAACTAGCATGTTACTACAGTAAATCACAGTTCGTACCGCTGCCTTACACTTTGTTTTGCTAACTTTGAAGGCTCCCTTTGGTAGAGGGATTCTCATGAAGCTAACGTGGCGTGATGTTACACTATCAAGTAGGCTATTGCTTTATTTTGAGACAATAAAGATGATATTGATGGTATTTCTTAATCTTATCATATGAAGTTTTGTGTACTCAATATAGCCATGTATTGGGACTGCCAGAAGTAATGTGATTATTTAATTAAACGTTTCTTTAAAAAGAAACTTGATTTACTTAATTTGATATTAAAACTGTTTTATCTCTTGTCTGATCTCCAAAAAAGTACAAATGTGGCTTCTTTTCTTAAAGGTTCTTCTTTTTAAGCATGTCGAAGTGGCTTACATTGGCTTACACTGACACCTAGTAGCTTGGATGAAGCATCATTTAAAATCAAAATTCAAATATTGATAAGCTTATTAATTTTGCTAACTCCAAAACTCCAAAATGATTATGATAAAGAACCTGCCAGTTCACAAAGTTTGTGGCATCGTTTCTTTCAAAGCTATCTAAAAGCTGTTTTTTGAGTTCTGTTTTTTGAGGCAGTAGTTATACATAAACGAGATATCCCTGCATGCTTGACAAACTCCTTATGATTTCACACCGATGTTATAAACACCCCAAAAATCACATAAGAAAGTGACGTGTGGTTGGTTTAACGTCATATCTGAATGAATGGTTCTTGGTCAGAAAAAGATGATAGCCAGCGCCAATTATAACAAATTGTTGTACAACACTACCAATGCTATTTTTGTGATGTTTTGTTTTTGAAATGTTATGTGTTTGTTTATATATATTTGTTTGCTTTGAAACTGGTTAATTGGCTGTCCTCTTACTCTTAATGGCACTTGTGAAATGAGTGATTTGTGTGGACAGGGCCGCTCGGCTGCCGTCAGATGGCTGAGTCTCTCTGAGATGCTGTAGTACTCTGGCTCATGAACTGTGTCTCTGTGGAGATGAGTGGCCAGCAGCCGCTGAGTTCTGTATCTCTGCAGCTTTCTGCCATGTCCGTTCACCCCCCACTGATGCTTGAGTTTGCGAGCCTCCAGCTCCTGGAAATGACCCAAACTGTACTGAAGGACAAAAAGAGACTGTTTAAGAGACATTTCATGAAAATTAGCAACTTAAAGCTGAAGTGTGTAATTTCTGTGGCACTAGCATCCCCAAGTATTAAAATAATCACTATTTTGCAGAAATAATCACTGTTTCCAATTCCAGAAATCTCCCTGGTCTTCCAATGGTTGTACATAGTCCCACCCCAAACTCACACCATTGGTTGAGGAGTTCTAATTGATTAAATTATTTCACCTGATAGTTATAATTAATTAGGGTGACATTCCCTTACAAAAATTAACCATGGTTTTACTACAGTAACCATAGTTTAACCATGGTATGTGTAGTTAAACCATAGTGACCAAAAAGTGAACCATGGCTACAACAGTCAAGGTTGCTACAATATTAATATAGTAAAACAATGGTTACCATATACGTAGATATGACAGTATTACTATAGTAAAACCATGTTTAATTTTTGTAAAGTTTAAACAAATAGGGTAACATCATTAAATTGAACATGCATTAATACTTACTGTAATATACACTAATTAAACTAGAAAATCCTATTTTATATAACTGAATTGAAATATAGTGATAAAAGCAGCAATTAACAAAATATTTCGCTTAAAAAAAGAAGTCCATTTATGACTGCACAGGGCTAAAGTGAATATATGTGAACTAGTCCAGTTACATTAACTGTCCAAAGAACCGACTCACTTTTGTTTTGTTTTTTTGTTTTGTTTTTTTTAGGCACAATCTATAATCTACAACTATTCATCAAACCACACAATGATGACTTGAAGACATTATAGACATTACAACATCATTTTATGTGACAGCATCATTTTCTGTAAAGCTGCTTTGAAACTATGTGTTGTAAAAAGCGCTATAACCAATAAAAATGACATTACTTAAAATGAATCGTTGTTCCCAATGCTAAATATAAGGGAATCTGTTATTTTAACTGATTAATTTTAATTAAAGGTGCACTCAGTAATTTTTTCCTCATTAAAAAAAGTTTTACTCCTAAAGCACTTAATAGTAATTTTGAAACGTATGTAAGAAATCATGTCCACTCACATTATTACAATGAAGACTCCAGTCATATCAGTAACCAGTAAAGTTTTATTCTACATGGAGAGGGTCTCCTCATGGGGGCTGCCATGTTAGAATCACATGACCAGCCAAATACTACTGGCTTAGTCTCAGTAACCACCTAAATTTTGAACACTTTCACTCTTGGATTAAATTAATCATGGCTGACTGTGTATAGTGAATGTAACTAAAAACTACTGATTTTGAATGATGCTGCATCCACGCCGCTAGGTGTCACTGTAGGTCTAAGATGACACAAATGCAAAAGTTACAGACTACACCTTTAACTGTCCGAAAGAACCGACTCACTTAAATGATTTGGTTTTCCCAGCACTACATGAGAGAGAGAGAGAGAGAGAGAGAGAGAGAGAGAGAGAGAGTTTAGGTGAGTGTGTTTGATCACTCCCTCGGCTCTATTGCTGCATTCACAATATAATGTGACAAATGTAGCGTTTTGTGATACTACATCGTTGCTCATTGGAAAATGTAGCTCATAACTGGAGATAGCTGTGTCACGCTCCATTTTAGAGCTCCATGATCATGCTACTAAAAAATGTTGTTCATTTAGTAGCGTTGATACTTTCAGTTAACTACTTCTCAAAACTGAAATCAGCAAAAAAATGGATTACCTATATTTGTATCTGCATACTGGGATACGAGAAAGAATTACACACATCAGCTTTAAATGCACACTTACAAAAATGTACCAGGGTAGCAGCATACCATGGTATTCTTTGAAGTACCATGGTGTACTATTTAAAATCCATGGCATGAATATTGTAATCACTCAGTACCATATTTCAAAGTACAGTGGTACTTACTATCTGACCATTGTAGCACTGCTTTCCGTAGATCACAAAAGGAAAATTAGGACATTAGTTCCATAAAGACACAAAACCCCATAAAAATAAAAAAAAAGCACAAAAAAAAAAAAAAAAAAAAAAGTCCATGTGACTTATTTCGTATGACGTATTCAATGTCTTCTGATTAATAAAATAGCTTTGTGTGATTACCAGACCTTAATTTAGGGTTTTCACTGAAAATAGGCCTGTCGCTGTTGGCGTCAGGTGTTCATCTACACTGTGTTAATGACAAGCAGTGATACAGAGGAGATGCCCGCTTACTCGATTTCTGTGAAGATGATAGAATGAAGAAACAGAATGTCAAAGGTCTTACTTCATTACTTCAAGAGCTTGTGGGTTTAATCGGAGAGCCTTAAAATAACATGTGAAACTGAAGAATTTAGGACAGAAATATTTTACTATTGAATATAATATAATATAATATAATATAATATAATATAATATAATATAATATAATACACACAAGCAAGAGTGCAGTATGTCCATCTATCAGCGTGGCCTTGTGTCGCAGGTAATCACAGCCGTGCTGATAGATGGACAATACTGCAAAATTGTGAGTGTGATATTGCTTTTATACAACAGTTCAATGAACAAGTATAGAAATAAGTAGGGGAAAAACTATGGACTGTCCCAAAAAAAAAAAAACACTCATATGTGGAACTAATTTCTTACGCCACGGATTCAAGATCTGCACAAGATACGCACAAGCCTCCGTTATTAATTCGAAAACATCACTTTAGAACTAGTAACGACAGCTTGGGCTGTTTCTAACATGTTATTGGAGAAACAAGCATGTGTATATGAGAGAGAGAAAGTGACTGAGCATGTAATTACCTGCATCTATTGCTGTGATGAACAATAATGCTGTAGCTGTTAGTTTAACTCGTTGAGTGATGCTGCCATATGTGCTATCTGAATTATCCTACAAGTATTTCACTCATGTTAAAGTGGTTTGCTCTCAGAGAGAAAACATGAAGGACACCAGTTTCATTCTTGTATATTTCTTGGGGAACTCTTATTTTGACACCGACACAAAAGGCATTCTCTCCTCTGCCATGTTGAAAGTTTACATCTTCTTCCAACTCAAAAACTTGTGTATCAGGTAGGCGCCCTGAGCGTGTTTGATTACTCCGTCTGTCATGACTCTCAGCTGTGATCGGCAGTAATGCTGAAGCTGTTAGTTTAACTTTATTCCTCAGCTATAGTGTAGTAGCATTCCAAGTGATCATGGAGTGAGAGATAATTCCAGATGACTTCAAAGAAATTTGTGCAATGACTAACAACACACAGTCTGTCAACATCAGTTCAACTCGTTCATAGCACACACAAGGTGGTCTTTTATTGCTGCATGCTGGCTCAAATCTTTAATGTCACAGGGACGAATGAAAATTCACACATCTTGATTCACACATCTTACACATCTGCATTGCTCTTACACGTTAGTTTGGAATGCCACGGACACAAGCGGAGTGATACAAACAGTTAAGCGTCCCAGTGCTGATGGTCTGAGCAATCAGCAATCTTGGAACGCCTCTCATCAAATCAGATTCGAGGACCAGAACTAACTGTTGTATGAAATATAACAGCAATTCAGGTTGGGGTGGGTTCCAAAAACAACAGTGTAAATTTAAAATGAACCAAGACTAAAGCTGACCAAAAGGAGAGAGAGATATTTTAAAGGAGCAATATGTAACATTGACATTAAGCATTTAAAATGGGTACTGCATTCCAAATTAAAAATATTGGAGAGAGTTGTCTCCCCCGCCCCCTCCTCCCTAGACTCGAAGCTCACGCAGGTTGCCAGGTTGAGGACACGCAACAGGAACGAGCAAACTGACAATGGCAAGCGACGAGCCTTACACTGTAAGTTGATCAGCTAATGTGTACATTTGCAATGTTTTTATTGTTTGCAAATTATAAACCAGCTAATGTGGATTTTTTATAACTCTGTCAATGTTAGCTAGATGTATTGCTGGCTTCCATGGCTGCAGCGCACTATTGGGCAATGGGCAGTGGGAGAGATCACACAGGCCAAAACTCAAACAGAAATTCCGGCCCAGAATGGACATTTCAAAGTAGAATACACTGGCTGTAGCACTGTTTTCAGAGAAGCCAGTATTTCAACTTAGCATGTTTCCTAAATCTCTGATAACATATTCTGATAATTTTATGCTTTAGTAAAGTAAATATCCTTTAAGTATTTGGATTTTTTTTAATATTGAAATTATTTTTAAAGCCTTAAAGGAAATAATATATCCCAGTTTTATTAAATGACTCCAAGTTAAATATGAATAAATTACTTCATAATGTGTATAAAGTATAACAATTATTCATAATCGTTAAAGCCCTAAAACAGACAATTAATCATCATAATCGGAAGTATTTGTTTGACAATTAATTGCCAGCCAGATTTCATATTTGTGACAGTCTTAACTGAGAATCTTCCCCTCTGCAGCAGCTCTCAAATTTAATTCTCTATTCCACATTTCCAAATTTCCAAACATGTCCCAAGTTTGGTCATAACACGCAAGAACCAATGCCATTTGGAATCAGTGACAACAAACCTTGCACACCACACCATTTTTTAATCTGAATGCATACACAAATGAGATTTCAAAGCTTTGGCAGAGTGAAAGATTTTCAGTGTATAACTATTAAAATTGGTCTGTTCCTCAAAGCTATTATAAGTATATCATATACAAGAACAAGATGAAGGTGAGTAACAAAAGACAGAATTAAAATTTTTCGGTGAAAAATTTCTTTAAACACACTGTCCCACAGTATGTTGATGATGCTGTACTTACATCATCAGGTGGCTCATCCATCTCCTCTGCGTCTCTCTCTGGGCTGGAGCTGTGGCTGGTGCTGACAGGGAACAAGCCGAGTCCTGACAAACACTCTTTCCCTGTGACCCAGCGCAGGCCGGGAATGGGCCAGCCATGGCTGCTGTTATTCACTGAGTGTTTAGCAGCTTTGCAGCCCTGCAAGTGAGAAGACAGCACAGGCAGTCACGTGGACGGAGGAAACACTCTCCGAACACTTAGGTTGATTTAAAAAAACTATAAGAACTGAAAATATTTTCCTCACAATACTGATCAAATCCCTCATTATAAGAACCAAATAAAAATTAAGCAACAAGGCACTTGAGGCAGTGTGTTACAGTGATATTACCAAGGGGTTTTCTTTGGCACAAAAAAGGGCATGCTTTAATAAAACGGTGACAACAGTGATAGAAGATACTTTTGTTAAACTAAAGGTGCCTTAAGTGATTTTTTTTATGAAAAGACATTCAGGAAACATCTCTTTTATCTGTCAGATATCACTGAAATAGATGCCATGAAATATCATACCTGTCTCTTTAACAGCCCTAAGCTCTGTATTTGTTTGGCAAATCAGAAGACTTTAAAGCACTTTCTGCCTGTTAATCATTCTGCACGTTCACAGGGCAGCTCTGCCCATTTATGGGCAAAAAGAAGTTGAGAGCATCCATTTAAGTGTTGTCGATGTCACGTGAGAACACTTTTTTGCTACTGTTGCTTTTGATCGTACCTGTATGTGACAAGGAGGAGGGCGTGGCCGGGCCGTGAGGGTGCACGGCCGGCGCTGAATCAGATGATCATTTATGTCGTGCTGAAAAGCAAACCTTTTTGTGTGTCACTGAAAAGTGTTAAAAATTCAAGACTTATGTGGACAGTTCACCTGGACCTGCTTCCTCCTTCACGATTAAGCAAAAGATCTTTCACAGTGGTGCCAAAACCCGGGATAAGGAGGAAGAAATGCCATCATGGAGTCCTCACCGCTGGCCGAAATAATCAAGACCCTCGCCGGCATCCACCAAGCCCAACATCAGGCTCAGCTTGAGCTGCATGTGGAACAGGAGCAGCAGTTCCAGGTGCTCTTTCCAGCTCAAGCAGAGGACTGGCAGGTGCTACGGAGCTTGGTACACCAGGAGGGGTCTTCAGCCATGACCCCGGACCCACCTATGGCCGTGCTGCATGTCACGCTTGCAAAGATGGGACCTCAGGACAACCTGGAGGCGTTCCTCAAGCGCTTTGAGCAGACGGCTGGAGCATGGAACTGGCCCAGCACTCAGTGGCTGGCCTGCCTCCTGCCGCTGTTGTCCAGGGAAGTCCAACTCATGGCCCAACAACTTCCTGTGTCCAACCTCCTGGTGTACAAAGACCTGAAAAAAGCCATCCTGCAAATGGGTCGGCTGAAGCCCAGAGCAACACTGCCAACACTTCAGCTCACTGAAGGTCGGCCGCCCATTCGCTCGACAGCTCCATGACACCTGCTGAAGGTGACTGCTGGCTGAAGATCATGACGCCGAGGAGGTACTCGATCTGGTGGTACTAGAATAATTCATTGCCTGGCTACCGAAAGGAACAGTGGAGTGGGTCCAGTACCATTGACCGGCATCACTGGATGAGGCGGTCCAGCTGGCTGAGGACCATATGGCGGCATATCTGGGGTCCTCCCATCCCTCTCCACTCTCCCCCACAGACTGGTGAATCCGCTGCCACAGCTGTGAAATCTGTCCTGGTCTGCTGGAGCTGCGGGGAATCTTGGCACTTCTAGGACCGATGTCCCGCCATGGAGGTGGAGATGTTGGTCCGGATCCCCGATGCACCACAGGCTGCCCCCGATCATGCAGGAGCATACCGGATACCTGTGAGTATTAAGGGGGGTACATACCAAGCCTTGGTTAATTCAGGTTGTAACCAAACCTCCATTCACCAAGGCTTGGTTCAATCCGAGGCTCTGGATACAGGCCGGCAAATAAAGGTAAGGTGTGTGCACAGGGATATTCAAAATTACCCTTTGGTGACAGTCATCATTCAATTTCAGGGACAAAAGCATAGTGACGATGCTGTGGTTAGGCCCCGCCTGTCCCATCCATAATTTTGGGTTTGAATTGGCTGGCATTTTCAACTTTATTGAGGGGAATACGTGTGGATGGGTCCTGCAACCAAGCGTATTGGTGTGTGGTGTGCGATTTTCTGGCTGGGGAGGCAGTGCCAGGGCCGTCTATGTCAGCTCCATGTCAGGAGGACGTAAGGGAGGGGGAAGTCTCGGCTTCTCCAGCCCTTAAAGGATTCCCTGCAGGGGATTTCCCTCTGGAGCAGACGTGAGACAAGACCCTTAGGCACTCCTTTGAGTAAGTGAAAGGGATTGATGGTCAACACTTCCAACCAGACATTGCACTCTCATACCCATATTTTTCGATTATCCAGGATCAGTTGTATCGAGTGACGCAGGACACTCAGACAAAGGAGGATACAACCCAGTTGTTAGTACCGAAGAGCTGTCAGGAAATTTTATTCCAGACGGCTCATTATAATCCAGTGGTGTGTCACTCAGGGCAGGAAAAAACACTGTACACTTTGTGTTGGTTCTAGTGGACTATGCAATGAGATATCCGGAAGCAGATATCCGGAAGCAGTGCCTCTGCGCAACATCTCAGCGTGAATTGTTGCAGAGGCACTCTTCAGAATTATCTCCAGAGTGGGGATCCAAAAGAAATCCTCACTGATCAGGGCACTCGAACGCGAACTGTATGAATGATTGGGGATTAAATCGATTTGTACCAGTGTTTACCACCCCCAAACAGACGGCTTGGTCGAACGATTTAATCAGACCTTAAAGAATATGATTCGTAAGTTTGTGCACGATGATGCTCGGAATTGGAACAAGTGGCTCGAGCCCCTACTATTTGCAGTTTGAGAGGTCCCGCAAGCCTCCACAGGGTTTTCCCCATTCAAATTATTGTATGGGCACCGGCCGCACGGCATGCTCGATGTCTTACTGGAAATTGGGAGGAAGGACCTTCAAACAGTAAAAATGAATTTCAATACGTTCTTGACCTGAGAGCAAAACTACACACACTGGGGCAACTAACCCAGGACAATATGCTCCAGGCTCAAGAACATCAAAGCTGGCTGTTTAATAGGGGCACTCGACTATGGGAATTTACACCGGGAGATAAAGTCCTTGTATTGCTCCCCACATCGAGCTGTAAATTACTTGCCAAGTGGCAAGGGCCCTTTGAGGTCACATGGCGAGTCGGGGAAATAGATTATGAGGTGAAACGAATGGATAAAGGAGGTGCACGTCAGATTTACCACCTCAACCTCATAAAACCATGAAGAGAGGTGGTTCCCGTGACTTTGGCGATGGTGGTTCCGGAGAGGGAGGAGCTTGGGCCAGAGGTGAACTTAAAAGCCACCAATCGAGTCACCACAGTCACTTGTGGAGACTCTCACCATCCCAAGTCACAGAGGTTGCCAGGTTGCAAGGAGAGTTCTCCGATGTGTTCTTGCCTCTCCCCGGTCGTATGAATCTCAGAGCACAATACTGAAACAACCCCAGGGGTAGTGGTACGCAGCCGTCCCAACAAATTACCCAAACATAAAAAAGAAGTGGTACAGGAAGAATTGAAGGTCACACTAGATATGGGGGTAATAGAAGAATCCCAAAGTAACTGGGCCAGCCTGGTGGTTCTGGTTCCTAAGAGCAATGGCTCAGTCCAGTTCTGTGTGGATTATAGAAAAGTCAATGCGGTGTTTAAATTTGATGCATATCCGATACCTCGGATTGATGAACTGCTCGATCAGTTAGGATATTGGCAAATCACCTTCACTCCCATGTCTCGTGAAAAGATGCCATTTTCCACACCGTTCAGATTACACCAATTCATGACCCTTCTGTTCAGTTTGTTCGGGGCCCCGGCTAGGTTTCAGCGGCTCATGGACAGATTCCTCAGACCGCACACTGCTTACATCACTGCCTATCTAGATGACATCATTAATTTTCAGTAGTGATTGGCAGAGGCACCTGCAGCATCTGAGGACTGTCCTGAGGTCGTTTAGATTGGCGTGACTCACGGAAAACCCAAATAAGTGCACAACTGGGCAGGTGGAAGTACGGTATCTGGGCTTCCACTTGGGTCATGGGCAGGTGTGCCTGCCCAAGACCTAAGACAAAAAAGGAGGTGAGACAGTTCCTGGGGTTGGCTGGCTATTATCGTAGGTTTGTGCCTAACTATTTGACCGTCACCAGCCTGCTGACTGATCTGACTAAAAAGGGGGCACCAGATCCGGTCCAGTGGACGTGGGTGAAAACTGCACTTTGCGGTGGGCCATTATTGCACTCTTCTGACTGCTCTCTCCCATTTATCTTGCAGACGGACACTTCGGACAGGGGGTTGGGAGCGGTACTGTCCCAGATGGTGAAGGGGGAGGAGCGCCCTGTGCTGTACATTAGTCAAAAGCTCTCACTGAGGGAGACTAGGTACAGCACGATCGAGGAGGTGTGTCTGGCCATCAAGCGGGCAATCCTCACCCACCGGTACTATCTGTTGGGGTGTGTTTTCACCCTCTGTTCAGACCAAGCCCCGCTCCAGTGGTTTCATCGCATGAAGGATGCCAATGTGCGGATCACCTGTTTTGACTGCCAATACAAATGCATTCGGCGAAGACTGTCCACATGTTGAGAAAATCTGGGCAGTCCGCGCAGACTGTGCTGATGAGGAAATTTGTGTCACGCATACTGTGCAAGTCCCATTCAGCAACACGGACAACCAAAGTATATTTTGTAGATCGGCTAACATCGCTTACAGCACCTTTACAAGTTGATCATATCAACCGATAATAATTAAATTAATCAAAATAGGGACAAAGGATGCATTGTTATTTAATTGTTGATCTATGTAAACATGCACTATATGGACAACTTTGACCTCTGTGAGACGCTTCACTGTTTTTCCTTTGCATCTGTAGCAACTTGACGTATTAATATAGAATATGTGATCATTGGTGTTTATTGGCATTTTACAACAGCTTCAAAAACAGCTCATCCAAACAGAATGTAGAGTTATAGCAGTGGTTCCCAACCCTGTTCCTGGAGGCCCCACAACACTGCACATTTATCTGACACACCCAATTCAGGTCATAGAGTCTCTACTAATGAGCTAATGAGTTGAATCAGGTGTATTTGATTAGGGAGATATCCAAAATGTGTAGTGTTGGGGGGCCTCCAGGAACAGGGTTGGGAATCACTGAGGAACTGATCATGTGATTTTCCATTTCTGTCTACAAAATATTCCTGACATTTTCAATTTTCTGCAAAACCTACTTTTTCATACTTGTCCAGGGCTGTTTGCCTAGTTTGCTTAAAATTTGATGTGCTGAGAAAATTCACGAATTTTAAGCATGGGCAGGGCCAGGGGTGGGCTACCGGGGCTTAAGCCTCGAACATTTTTGAGTAATGCCCTGCATTTTTTTATCATCTTGTAGTGATGCCAAAACCAGTGCTTCAGTATCAAGTTGATAGTCAAAAATAAACACTGATGAGCCAAAACATTATGACCTCTTACAGGTGAAGTGAATAATATTGATCATCTCTTAACAAGACCACATTTAAAGGTCTGGGTAGATCAGATGGTAAACGAAAAATCAGTTCTCATAGTCAACATGTTGAATGCGGAAAAATGGGCAGGAGTAAAGACCTGAGCAACTTTGACAAGGGTCAAATTGTTATGGCCAGACGACTGGGTCAGAGCATCTCTGAAACGGCAAGGCTTGTGGGGTGCTCCCGGTCAGCAGTGGTGAGTACTTACCGGCAGTGGTCAGAGGAGGGACAAACCAGCGACAAGGTGTTGGGCTCCCAAGGCTTATCGATGCACGAGGGCAACAAAGGCTATCCCGTCTGGTCCTAACTGACAGAAGGTCTACTGTGGCAGGAACCCAGGAAGTGTTGTTGAGGTGAAATGTTCACAGAGTGTTGCAACAGCAACTTGTAGGCTACTTGTTATAGTAAATGACGTAATACAGTCAACATTCATATTTGATTAAATATACCCCCCAACCCAAACCTCAACCCTAAACCTAACCATCAGTGAAGTAAAAATGTAATTTTTTAGCAAAAACCCAACCTCAAAATCGCACTCACTTTTGTTTGTGTGAACCTGACTACTTCCTGGTTTCCACAACACTAGAACCCATGTCTCGGAGTGAACGAAATTACTTCCTGTTTTCCATTGGAGCAGAATCCATGTCTCGGAGATTGTTCAAGAAACAAGCTATCAGTAGCACCAAAGGGAAAGGTGAACATATTTGCATTGATGCAAAAATGTTTGATGGGGATGGCGCTTGTCAGTACTTCACATTCAACCTATATGGGGCACTGAAAAAATAATCAGCTCTGCAACCGTTTGATCGAGGAAGTTGAAATTTGGCATGCATCTTCATTGGTGCAAGTTCTAACCAAGTGCTACTATGGTTATGTTTCTCCTTTTCCCATGTACAGTTGTGCTCAAAAGTTTGCATACCCTGGCAGAAATTGTGAAATTTTAGCATTGATTTTGAAAATATGCAAAAAAACTGTCTTTTATTTAAGGATAGTGATCACATGAAGCCATTTATTATCACATAGTTGTTTGGCTCCTTTTTAAACCATAATGGTAACAGAAATCACCCAAATCACCCTGATCAAAAGTTAACATAACTTTGAATGTTAGGCCTTGTTACAGACACGCAAGGTGACACAGACATGTTTAAATGGCAATTAAAGGTTAATTTCCCACACCTGTGGCTTTTTAAATTGCAATTAGTGTCGGTGTATAAATAGTCAATGAGTTTGTTGAGGTTACCAGTGGGTTTTTCTTTGTATCCCGAATGATTCCCGAAGTTGTGGCTGAAATATTTCTTGGTCTACCTGACCTTGGCTTGGTATCAAGAGATCTCCAAATTTTCCACTTCTTATTAAGTGATTGAACAGTACTGACTGGCATTTTCAAGGCTTTGGATATCTTTTTATATCCTTTGCCATCTTTATAAAGTTCCATTACCTTGTTACGCAGGTCTTTTGACAGTTTTATTTTTTTTTCTGTTCCCTAAGGCTCAGTATCTAGCCTGCTCAGTGCATCCATGTGAGAGCTAACAAACTCATTGACTATTTATACACAGACACTAATTGCAATTTAAAAAGCCACAGGTGTGGGAAATTAACCTTTAATTGCCATTTAAACCTGTGTGTGTCATCTTGTGTGTCTGTAACAAGGCCAAACATTCAAGTGTAGGGCTTTACTGGTTGTTTAGATCAGTGTTACTATCAGAAATAATTAATAATTATTTCTGTAGTTATTAATCAATATTTAAATTAATTAATTGGATCTAACTCATTAAAACCTCATATGGGACTCCAGTAAATGTAGTGTGCTACGTTTAGGAGCAAGTTTGGTTATTAGCAATAATTAATAATTATCAAAGATAATTATTAATTATTAAAATCAATAGAACATTGATGAGAATCAATGTTAGCTTTTTTTAATCCTTTAAATCAACAGTTATCAAAGATAATCGTTAATTGTTAACGTCGATGAAACATTAAAGTTAACACTAGCTTACTGATCATTCAAATTCAATCAAAGATAATTATCAGTTATCAAAAATCAATAGAATATTAATAAGGATTAACATTGACGGGGCACCACCCTGAAATCAAGGACTAATAACCGAATATTAAAACAGTCTCAATATTAGATTGTTTTCTTAGGAAAATCGACATCCGAAGAATATCGATTTTCGAATAAAAAAAACAATGAATGAAGGTTTGAATCCGAGCACTGACATCCCGTCAGCACGACACAGGTGTATGCAAAACAAACCAAAACACTTCTCTTTGTAATATAAACAAAGTTTAATTATGCAGTAATATCAATTAATAATTAATACATTGCAGTCAATAAACTTCCGACTTACAACTACAAACTAAACAGTGATATGATTAGATATGGAAATAAAAATAATCCTATAACACATAAGGTGTGTGTGTGACAGTGTGTGTGTGTGTGTGTCAGTGTGGTTAGTGAGAGTGAGAGAGAGAGAGAGAGAGAGATGATTAAGTGACAGCCCGAAAGCTGATTTCGCGATAGCTGGAGATAAAGCAGCCGTGTTCATCATTCAGAGACGCGGTTTTTCGAGCGGGGCTCGTAAAAGTCCCTTGTTATTTGACTCTTTAATGGATGAACTCAGTTGCTGTCTCACCCGCGATGGCGAAAATGCACAACAGTCCAATTTGGTTGGACCACAATACAGCAAAACAAATTTGTGATAATTAATACCCTGAGTATTAATAATGAGCGGACATGGCGGTCCGTAAACTGTACAAGCAAAAACCTTGAAACACAAGAATAACACACTATAATATTCTATCTCTGCCCAGACGTAACCTCTTACTTGAATCGCATGAGGACACAGGTAGAATGTGTTTTCCTCCGTCCTTTAACTTTGACCCAGTTTCTTGAGGCTCATGTGATGACGAGAGCCGTTTCCTTGCGCTGTCGGCGGCCGGTACGGCTGTTGATTCTCGGCGGGCTGGCGGAGAACTCAGAAATGTCGACTTGTTTGATGATGGAAGAGAAGTCTTTAATCTCTTCACTTCTGTAGGCCAATGGATGAAGATGCAAATTGCTCGGCGGTCTCCTTCGGATCCGTTAGAGTGTTCGGTTGAACACAGAGTAATCTCAACTCGTCCAGCGAGATGGAGATTGTATGGCTACAGTTTCAAGTCGGACATTACTTCCTTATGCCACAAGGTTGCACCGGAGAGCAGCAAAAAGCTACATCCGTATTCGGTGAACGAAGTCACCGGAAGCCACTTTGGAAGCATTTCAGAATTATTTGAAGTCCTGATGATGTCATGTTTGAGGGACGTTCTGTTGTGTGCCTCATCCAATAGGAGTTGAGTGCTCGATCCTTTAGTGAGCAAGGCTTCATGGATTTGTAGTCTGTTTTGGACTCCCTTTGTTTGATTTTTGCGTGATTTTTATCAGTAAGATTTACGACTTAGAAGGTGGGGGCTTAAGTTATGTTTTTACGACTGTGTTAGGCCTGCCTTTGTCTTCTATCTGAATACATGAGGCCCAACATTCCCCCCTTTGTTCTGAAGAGTTGGTTGTTGTCCAGCATCTTTAGAGCAACTGAAGGGCCGAACAGTTGTTGTCGGTTCACAGTAACCTGTGGGTTACGCCATCCATGTATTCCTGATAGGAAAGAGAAATGGTTGCACAGTCCATACAGTTCATTAGAGTTCACAGAGGTTTTATCGTCTGGACAGAGATTGAGGCACATCTGGGCATAGAACTTCTAGCTAATTCTAAAACTACATTCATCACACATAAACATTTCAAGTTATTGGAAGGCACAGCATTAACCATAACACAATCCTTTGTTGTTCTTTGGTCATAACACAAAATCAAAGTAGAACCTGACATTGGTTACTAGGAACAAAATGTTAGAGGAAAGGAGGGTTAATGGTTAAAAGGCTTATCCTTGGAAATGATGGAGTTAACCTGTGTGATGGGCTCAGACTGGTGTGTAAAATGCGGCTGTATGAGAAGTGAGTCCAGTCTGGCCTGTAGGTGTTGAATGTACCTGTACATGGCGTGTGCAATAATTGCGATGATCCAACCACTAAGGAGGAGCCAGAGGGCAACCAAACTGATAGGGTGTTCTCGGTAAGATGACGATCTGCTTATGTGACTATGAAATATAGTGGTCAAGCCAGTCGGTTTGAGACTGAACTTCACTAATTCCATCCCTTCAGCCTGAAGCTGCTGTTGAAGGGTGTCATCAACGGTGAGGCTGTGACCTCTAAATGCGTCCATGATCTCAATTTCTGCGTCATGTTTGTTGACGTTGAGATGATGGAGGACAATATCGTCAGTGTGCACGATGGCTCTTTGGGGAACCATTAAGAACACCGTTTGGTTTGGTAGCCTTAGTTTAGTGGCCTTAGCTTAGTGGCTGTATCATGGCAGTCGTATGACTTCGGTGGCTGGTGTTAACGAGCCAGCGACTGCCTGCTCGCTCTACCTTTGTCTCTGTTCCTTCAACTTTGATGGACATGCTATCATGACACTTGTTCATGGAATTCGGCTCTTTGGCCACAGAGGTAGTTAGTCACCTCTCTAACAAAGGGGTTGCGTTTTGACAAACCCAATGAATGTACTTTGTCTTGGTACACATGTTTAGGTTAGAGATAAGGTAGAGCGAGGGGTCCTCATCATGGTAGGCGAGTGTTGGTGGTGTTTTGAGGTTAATGTGTGCATTACCTACATTAAATACAGATTTTAGTCTATATATATTCTGCCTATGACGGTAGATTGAGGATAAATCCTATTTTGAGGTTCTGAGGATTTACATGGATTGGAATTTCAATGCCAAAACTATATGCCATGTGTATCTGTGAAGGTTGCACAATGGAGATAGTTGCAGATCTAAGGATTTGTTCGACAAGGTCTAGGGAGACCAGGTAAGCTGGAATCCTTCCACCACCCAGACTGTTGACTGAGGAGCTAATTTCCCTGAGGAGGTCCTGCATTAGATCTCTAACGATACACGCATAAGTTGTTTTCTCTGACAAAATCCCTAAAGAGTGCAAAGTGTTATTGATAAGAACGGATTGCAAATTTACAGTGACTATAGTACCCTGAAGGGTTTTACCCAGGCCCTGTAATTGTTCTTATTGGAGTCGTCGTCTCTGCTGGATTTTTGGACGATGGCGACATGTGTATCTGAAGCTGGCGAACTGTTTTCTGGACCAAGTGGTCTCGGTATGTCAACCTGAGCCCACGTGTCCATGACGGCAGTCAATGAGTGGAGCCAATCGGTTCAGTAGGTCCTGGCCAACTAACAGTGGTTCCGTATTAATGGGACATATGTTAACAGGGTATGTTAGCATCATCCCTTGAAAGGTGTCAATCCAGGCCCGTTTTGTGATAGACGACCTATCTTGTGTGTAGCTTGTGACGCTTACGTTGCAGGTCTCTGTCTATAACGGTTTGCCAAGGGAGAGCTTTGCTCTAGCCACCTCTGCGAAGGTGTTGGAACCCATTAGACTATTTCGGAACCGGTGTTGAGTAGTGTGTGGGAGTCAAATGACCCACGTGTCAGGCGTTGCCCTTACGGTACAGATCGCCCAAGAAGGTCAGAAAAGGAGGGTGTGGCATGTTAGGAGTGACTGTTTTGGGGAGCAACTTGGACACTGTTCCCCTTATCCCGACCTACAAAGTAAACTTTGGCATTAACGGGAGGAGGTACATCGTCTAGTCATACTGACGAGGTTTCAGCGCCGTGTTCCTTTGAGGAGGTCGACGGACCTGGTGAACAACGGAGCACGTCAAGGTTAGTTACTAACTCAGTCAAGCGTCTCTTAATATCCTCCATTTCCTCTCTCAAATCTTGTTCTCTGAGGGGATTTGAAACCTTGCCTACCCACTCACCTTCATGTTTGGGTTTTCGTTCGAAACGCGCATTTCTTTTCGGCCAGCGAACGTTTTGTTGTTTAGGTCTGCCGTGACCCTGGGGGTGTGTCTGGTCACCACCCCCCTGGTTCTGTTGCCTACCCTGCTGGCAGGGTGATCGGCGCCTCTGGTGTCCTGTTCTAGCATTCACCTTAACGTGAGGCGTTTTGTTGCCTTCAAACGCAAGGTCTGCATATGAGGCTTGGATCCCCAGGGCTCTGGCGTCACCTTCATGCCCTCGGGCAGGGCGCACGCATGTCTCCCATGCCAGTTGCACGTACTTTCTGATTTCCTGCATGGTGGGGTTGCCCATTCTGCAGTGCATTGTGACGTCATATCGCACGCACTCGTGGAGGTTGTGAAGGAAAAGAGACTTGAAAGCTCGTTCCTCCTCCAGACCTGGTGCGTTACTTCCTTGAAAGTACGTGGTTCTCAGGCATCTATAATACTCACGCGGAGGCTTGTGTCTCTTCTGGGTGATGGCGAAAGCAGCTATGGTAGCGGAGGCTTCGTCAATATACAGCGAATACTCCTCGCGTAGGGCTTTACACAGAGCTGAGTAGCGGTTTCGTGTACCAGTCGGTAGCGTTTCCATGAACGCATGGACACTTCTTACCGTGGTCTTCCATATGAGCTTGAGTTTTTCGCACGATGAAGCGTAAGGCAAATCAATCAGGCAGTGCTCAATTTCCCTAAGATAATTGTCGATGTTTGAATCTCGATTACTTGGGTCAAATCGTTCTATGTCCCCTGCGAGGGACTCGAGTTGTCCGATGCGCAAGCGCTGGTGTCGGTATGACCACGGGTCGTCCGAGTCATCCGAAACATCATAGTCACTCGGATCGCTATAGCGATGAGGACGACTTCCTCCCCTTCGTGGTGGGGAAGGAGTCCAGTCGACGCATGGGGGTGGACCCCGGGTTGCGTACAGCTCCCTGGCTAATGGGATATTTGAGCCACTTACACCACTCTGGGCTTGAAAATAATTGTCCCCCCTACGTGGTGTGGAATCAGTCGGTTTGAAACGCAAGGTGGCGTGACTGAAAACTGACTGAGAAGGGCAACTATAAGGAGGGGCACCTGCATCCAACCAGCGGGCCGCTGGAGGATTTTGAAAGGTGTCTTGGAGGACGAAGTCAGAGACTGTACCACTAGGGGCAGCTCGGCTCCTAGCGTGTGTTCCTGGGTTTCTCAGGGGCACATTTCTACGCGTATCGCTAAAAAGGCGGCCCTCTTCTATGTCAGATGTTGTGCTGTGCGTTTCAGCTGCACTTACCTGATCTGACTCTACTTTTAGCTGGGCAGCTTGAAGCTGCCTGCGCAGGGCTTCGTTTTCCTCCTGCAATCGGGCATTATCTTTCTGTGCCTGGACTTTCTCAGCTTGAGTGCACCTAATTTCTTGGTGCAGGCTGAGATTTTCCCTCTGCACCGCATGATAGCTGCTCTGCAGCTGTGCGAGCTGGGCCTGGTGCTCGGCGGTTTGCAGTTGGGTTTTGCGGTGATGAAGAAGGAACATTTGGCCCACAAGGTCCAGGATTGTGCGCATTGGCTTCCCGACCGGATTGTTGACATAATCAACTAGTTCCTGCAATGCTTCATCACAACAACTAACACTGTAGCCGTTAAGGTTATTTCTCTCCTCTATGGAGAGACGAAGGACAGCAGCAACTACATCTTGCAGTGCTGGGTTGACTAACCTCTGTGGAGCTTCAGCTCCAGTCACACAGGGCGATTGGTGACTCATTTTACTGGGGCCGTAAAAATTCTTGTGATAGTGGCTCTGACAGCTTGTTGTTTTACAGTTGATATAATGCTAACACAAAAGCACAGTTGAGAGGCTTCGACCTGTGGTTTACGGTCTACTGTTATGCAATGTGCAAATTTCACTGTGTTCTCTCTTTGGTGGACGTCAATGAAGTGACTTGGCACCTCTCTGTAACATTTAGATGAAAGCGTTAGGAGTTAAATAACAACAACAGCAGATTTTAAGCAGACTATAGTAAATTTACCAACCCCTAATTCACTCTTAAGAGCACTTTCACACCACACTGGCTTATGTTTGGCAAGTTGTGAGAAGTAAATTGTCAAACAGAACCAAACTTTGAAGTAAGGATTTCAAGTTATTACTTTGGATTCCTATGCATACACACTGTGACAGAACTGGCACGTAGGATTCCTCACACGGGGCACCAATTATTATGTAGGATGCCTCACACGGGGCACCAATTATTATGTAGGGCTTTACTGGTTGTTTAGATCAGTGTTACTATCAGAAATAATTAATAATTATTTCTGTAGTTATTAATCAATATTTAAATTAATTAATTGGATCTAACTCATTAAAACCTCATATGGGACTCCAGTAAATGTAGTGTGCTACGTTTAGGAGCAAGTTTGGTTATTAGCAATAATTAATAATTAAAGATAATTATTAATTTTTAAAATCAATAGAACATTGATGAGAATCAATGTTAGCTTTTTTTAATCCTTTAAATCAACAGTTATCAAAGATAATCGTTAATTGTTAACGTCGATGAAACATTAAAGTTAACACTAGCTTATTGATCATTCAAATTCAATCAAAGATAATTATCAATTATTATTAATAAGGATTAACATTGACGGGGCACCACCCTGAAATCAGGGACTAATAACCGAATATTAAAACAGTCTCAATATTAGATTGTTTTCTTAGGAAAATCGACATCCGAAGAATATCGATTTTCGAATAAAAAAAACAATGAATGAAGGTTTGAATCCGAGCACTGACATCCCGTCAGCACGACACAGGTGTATGCAAAACAAACCAAAACACTTCTCTTTGTAATATAAACAAAGTTTATTTATGCAGTAATATCAATTAATAATTAATACAATGCAGTCAATAAACTTCCGACTTACAACTACAAACTAAACAGTGATATGATTAGATATGGAAATAAAAATAATCCTATAACACATAAGGTGTGTGTGTGACAGTGTGTGTGTGTGTGTGTCAGTGTGGTTAGTGAGAGTGAGAGAGAGAGAGAGAGAGAGAGAGAGAGAGATGATTAAGTGACAGCCCGAAAGCTGATTTTGCGATAGCTGGAGATAAAGCAGCCGTGTTCATCACTCAGAGATGCGGTTTTACGAGCGGGGCTCGTAAAAGTCCCTTGTTATTTGACTCTTTAATGGATGAACTCAGTTGCTGTCTCACCCGCGATGGCGAAAATGCACAACAGTCCAATTTGGTTGGACCACAATACAGCAAAACAAATTCGTGATAATTAATACCCTGAGTATTAATAATGAGCGGACATGGCGGTCCGTAAACTGTACAAGCAAAAACCTTGAAACACAAGAATAACACACTATAATATTCTATCTCTGCCCAGACGTAACCTCTTACTTGAATCGCATGAGGACACAGGTAGAATGTGTTTTCCTCCGTCCTTTAACTCTGACCCGGTTTCTTGAGGCTCGTGTGATGACGAGAGCCGTTTCCTCACGCTGTCGGCGTTCGGTACGGCTGTTGATTCTCGGCGGGCTGGCGGAGAACTCAGAAATGTCGACTTGATTGAAGATGGAAGAGAAATCTTTAATCTCTTCACTTCTGTAGGCCAACGGATGAAGATGCAAATTGCTCGGCGGTCTCCTTCGGATCCGTTAGAGTGTTCGGTTGAACACAGAGTAATCTCAACTCGTCCAGCGAGATGGAGATTGTATGGCTGCAGTTTCAAGTCGGACATTACTTCCTTATGCCACAAGGTTGCACCGGAGAGCAGCAAAAAGCTACGTCCGTATTCGGTGAACGAAGTCACCGGAAGCCACTTTGGAAGCATTTCAGAATTATTTGAAGTCCTGCTGATGTCATGTTTGAGGGACGTTCTGTTGTGTGCCTCATCCAATAGGAGTTGAGTGCTCGATCCTTTAGTGAGCAAGGCTTCATGGATTTGTAGTCTGTTTTGGACTCCCTTTGTTTGATTTTGGCGCGATTTTTATCAGTAAGATTTACGACTTAGAAGGTGGGGGCTTAAGTTATGTTTTTACGACTGTGTTAGGCCTGCCTTTGTCTTCTATCTGAATACATGAGGCCCAACACAAGAGACTGTAAACTTTTGATCAGGGCCATTTGGGTGATTTCTGTTATCATTATGATTTAAAAGGAGCCAAACAACTATGATAATAAATGGCTTCATATGATCACTATCCTTAAATAAAAGTTTTTTGCATGATCAGTCATATTTTCAAAATCAATGCCAAAATTTCACAATTTCTGCCAGGGTATGCAAACTTTTGAGCGCAACTGTATATAGAGTCTGATAATTTCCATTTGTGGTTATGTGTTTAAATTAGTGCTGTCAGTCGATTACACTTTAATCGTGATTAATCACATAAGTTTTCACATGCTGAAATTTGACTCTATATACACTTCTTTTCCTGTCAAAATGCATTATTCCCTTCTTAGGAAAGAAAACAAAACTAAATATAACAATAATGCTTATTAACATTTTACAAACAAATCCTTCCACATTATAAAGATAGAAATGCACTAAAATAGCACCAATGCAAGTAACATAAAACATTTCCCAAAGTCTAAGTGGGAGGTTGACTACTTGAAAGAATTAGTTCCCATAGGTTGTGTATCTCATCCTCCACAATTTTAATCGGCTGGCAGGCTGTGGCTATACACTTTTAAATGGAATTCACCTGATTCATATCAGGGTGTCAAGCGCCGCTGTGAACTCCAAATGAAAAGCGCTGCAGACGGTGGCCGGGTCTAGAATGGCATATTACCCATACAACTCTTAATGCTTCTGTCATATCTATGCATAACAGAAATAGTAATACAAGTATGGTAGTATGCCATTCCGAAAATGACCAACATCTTGTTCTGCTTTTAGCACTGGCACTGCCCACATAATGATACTTCACCCGAATTGTCTGGTAATCATTAGCTGGTACTTCTAAAGCTTAGCGGCAACAGGTACAAAGTATTTTTTATTTTGTTTTTGGATTTTCTCCCGTTTTTCAGGCCCCCACAACAGGTACAAAGTTAAAATTATATGAAATTTGATCAGATCGTTGACAGACGCTCCACGGGAGAACTCCAACAAGCTGCCCAGCGGTCTCTTATCAGTGCCATATATTGTGTTTGGCTTGTAGGTGATAGTTAAGATCTGACAAGCTTCTGTGGTAACATTCCGACTTAGAAAGTACTGCATTTTTGTCATAAGTACCATCTGGGTTTCTTTTGTAAGAGGTCCTTTCTTCATTATTGGCATAGAATCGCTGTTGTGTGTTTCTGGTGTGTACATCAGTGTAATGTTCCTGCCGGACACATCGCAAAGGTTCCGCCCTGTTCCAACCAGTGTTCAGCACTCATACGGAGCTGAACAAAATGTCGGAATCAAATGTGAAAATTGATAAATGGGGTAATGCACAGCTTCTTGTGGTGTTTTGTTTTTATTTAATTTCCTTTCTAAGAAACAATACTTGCTTCGTGCACAGTTCAGTTCATCATATCACCTTGACGACCAGAAAACACCTAATATGTCTATAGAGACTGCTGCTTCATTAATAAACTGGATGAAGAAACATCACATGCACTATTGTCTGTGCACTCCAACGGGATCTAGGCTTTTGTGTAATTTCTAATTGAGTGCATGTAACTAGGATACTCATTTTACTTCACAGTACAGTTGAATCCTAGCTTTTATTATGTAATTATCATGCATTTGCGGATGGTCTCATAAAGGCTATAAATATAATTTTCCTCAACCTGAGGAACAGGATTGTGATTCCTTCCATCCATCCATTTTCTATAGCCACTTTTTCCTATAGGGTTGCGGGTAGACTGAAGCCTATCCCAGCGATTTTGGGCCGAAGGTGGGGAAACACCCTGGACAAGTGGCCAGTCCATCACAGGGCTCACACACACAAACAAATACATTCACCTCTACTTGCAATTTTAGAGTCTCCAGTTCACTTGACCTGCATGTCTTTGGACAGTGGGAGAATCCAAAGCACCCGGAGGAAACCCACACATACTGCACGTTCAGAGTATGCACTGTTAAGGCCAAAGTATACTTTGGTTGTCCGCATTACTGATTGTTCCGTGCACGGTATGCGTGATGCAAATTTCAGCGCGGACAGTCCACATGCAGCCCAGAACATCAGCAACCAAATAAATGTCTAAATAATACATCATTAATTAGGAGGTCCAAGCACCAAAGTTGTTGTATTTGTACTGATTTTCTTATTAAATTATGTGGAAAATTTTCTTAGACAATTGTCTGGGTGGCAGAAACCAATAGAGACTCAGGCATATCCACACACACCAATCCCACACTAGGTGGTGCTATAATAAACATTTAAGTTTACGCTAATCACTCCAGAACTGTATGGGCTGGAACTAGGCCTGTCACAATTATTGAATAATCGTCTGATCGTGGTTATTTGGTCTTACCGCAGTTATATGAGATAACCGCGTTTATTGTGCACTTCAAATTCCCAAAATATTTCACTGTCCAAAAAAAGTAATTTTAGCAAATCTATAAATTCCATGATCATCGCATTTTCATCTGATCAACTGACCTCCAGAGCAGCTCCTGAAGAGCACGTAAAGATTAACTGCTTCTGTCATGCTGTGATGCATGCGGTCATACATCTCAACATTCCTATAGGATTCCAAGTTAAATGTGAATAAATGAATTGGGGTATGAAGCACACATACTGTACACCTTAAGAAGTGTGACAATTAGTATGCCAATTAATTGTCATAATCGTGAAAGCCCTAAAACAGCCAATTAAGACAATCACATTATACACAGATGTGCCAAAACATTATGACCACTCACAGGAGAAGCGAATGACGTTGATCATCCCCTAACAAGGCCACATGTCAAGGTCTGTGTAGATTAGATGGTAAGCCAACAATCAGTTCTCATAGTCAACGTGTTGAATGCAGAAGAAATTGGCAGGACTAAAGACCTGAGCAACTTTGACAAGGGCCAAATTATTATGGCCAGACGACTGGGTCAGAGCATCTCAGAAACGGCAAGGCTTGTGGGGTGCTACCGGTCAGCAGTGGTAAGTACCTACTGACAGTGATCCGATGAGAGACAAACCACAAACCGGCGACAGGGTGTTGGGCGCCTAAGGCTCAATGATGCACAAGGGCAACGAAGGCTATCCCGTCTGGTCCGAACCAACAGAAGGTTACAGGGGGAATGTTTCACAACACACAGTGCATCGCACCCTGCTGCATATGGGGCTGCGTAGCTGCAGACTGGTCAGAGTGCCCATGATGACCCCTGTCCACTGTTGTAAGCACCTACAATGCGGTGGAAGAAGGTTGCCTGGTCCAACAAGTCCCGTTTTCTTTTACATCACGTGGACGGCTGTGTACATGGACTCAAGATGGCACCGAGTATGGCTGCTGCGTTGCGAGCTCCGACACAACATAGCAATGGTTTGTTTGTTTTGTTTACAATTCTTATGTTTTTTGTCTTGGATGTTGTCTGCCTTATTGTCTACGATAGACAAACACTTTTGGATATTGGTTCAGCGATCTCACACCGAAAACCGGACTTCACATTCCTCAATGCCGACCCGCTGTTTACAAACACGCAAGCGGAGCCCTTTGTCTGGGCAGCACGGCCGCGGAAACGCAGGAGGAAAAGGGGAAACAGAGCCGGCGTTCTCATCAGAGTAAGACGCCGCGCAAATCGACCCCCGCTACCCACTATTCTACTGGCAAATGTTCAGTCTCTGGATAACAAGCTCTGCGAGCTGAAAGCGCGGATCTCTTTCCAACGAGAGACGAGGGACTGCTGCATTATCTGCCTTACGGAAACTTGGATGTCTGCGGAGATTCCAGACTCAGCCATTGAACCCGCGGGGTTCTCCATGCTCCGAGCGGACAGAGCGAAAGACCTCTCAGGTAAAAGTAGAGGAGGTGGTGTATGTTTTATGATCAACAAATCCTGGTGTGATCAGAGGAACGGTACATTCCATCAAGTCTTTCTGTTCTCCTGATCTGGAATTTCTTATGCTTCTGTGTCGACCATTCTGGCTACCGAGGGAATTCACAGCGGTCATTATCACTGCTGTGTACATCCCCCCACAAGCCGACACAGACCGGGCACTCAAGGAACTGTATGGGAGCATAAGTGAGCAGGAAACCGCGCACCCTGAGGCCACGTTCATTGTGACCGGGGACTTTAATAAAGCCAGTTTAAAATCAGTCGCACCAAAATATCACCAGCACATTAGTTTCAACACACGAGGGGACCGGGTTTTGGACCATTGCTACTCTCCGTTCCGGGATGGCTACAAATCCCTCCCCCGCCCACCATTTGGCAAATCGGACCACTCTTCCATTCTGCTTCTGCCCGCTTACAGGCAGAAATTGAAACAGGAAGCACCCACCCTCAGAACGATCCAGTGCTGGTCGGACCAATCAGACTCTACGCTACAAGACTGTTTTGATCGCACGGACTGGGAGATGTTCCGGTCCGCCTCTGATGACGACATCGAGCTTTACGCTGATAGCGTAATGTGTTTCATCAGAACGTGTGTAGAGGAAGTGATTCCGACCAGAACTGTGCGAATCTATCCGAATCAGAAGCCGTGGATCAATAGCGATGTTCGCGCGGCACTTAATGTGCGGACCTCCGCTTTTAATTCCGGGAACGCGGAGGAGCATAAACAAGCCAGTTATAAACAGCAAAACGCCAGTACAGGAGCAAGATTGAAGGACAGTTTAACACCACCAACTCTAGAAGCATGTGGCAGGGAATTAACATCATCACGGACTTTAAAAGGAATAAAAACTCCGCCATGAACACCGCTGCCTCTCTACCGGATGAGCTAAATACTTTTTATGCTCGTTTCGAGGGAAATAACACCGCCCTCGCGGAGAGAGCTCTCGCGGCTGAAGCTACAGAGGTTAGTTCACTCTCCGTCTCTGTAGCGGATGTAACCCGATCCTTCCGACGGGTGAATATCCGCAAAGCCGCGGGTCCAGACGGCATTCCGGGCCGCGTCATCAGAGCGTGCGCGAACCAGCTGGCTGGTGTTTTTACGGACATTTTCAACCTTTCCCTCTCTTTGTCTGTAGTCCCCACATGCTTTAAAACATCCACCATTGTGCCTGTTCCAAAACAATCAAAAATAACGTGTTTAAATGACTGGCGTCCTGTTGCTCTGACCCCCATCATCAGCAAATGTTTTGAGAGACTAATCAGACATTACATCTGCTCTGTATTACCACTCAATCTTGACCCGCTGCAGTTTGCATACCGCAACAACCGCTCCACTGATGATGCCATTGCATCTACAATACACACTGCTCTCTCCCACTTGGAAAAAAAGAACACTTATGTGAGAATGTTGTTTGTAGACTACAGCTCAGCATTCAACACCATAGTGCCCTCCAAGCTAGATGAGAAACTCCGGGCTCTGGGCTTAAACAGCTCGCTGTGCAGCTGGATCCTGGACTTCCTGTCAAGCAGACGCCTGGTGGTTAGAATAGGCAGCAACATCTCCTCATCAATGACCCTCAACACTGGAGCCCCACAGGGCTGTGTTCTCAGCCCACTATTGTATTCCCTGTACACACATGACTGTGTGGCAACACATAACTCCAATGCCATCATTAAGTTTGCTGATGACACGACGGTGGTAGGTCTGATCACTGACAATGATGAAACAGCCTACAGAGAGGAGGTGCACACTCTGACACACTGGTGTCAGGAGCACAACCTCTCCCTCAACGTCAGTAAGACAAAGGAGCTTGTGGTGGACTTCAGAAGAAAAGACAGAGAACACAGTCCAATCACCATCAATGGAGCACCAGTGGAGAGAGTCAGCAGCTTCAAGTTCCTGGGTGTCCACATCACTGAGGAACTCACATGGTCCGTCCACACTGAAGTCGTTGTGAAGAAGGCTCATCAGCGCCTCTTCTTCCTGAGACGGCTGAGGAAGTTTGGAATGAACCGCCACATCCTCACATGGTTCTACACCTGCACTGTGGAGAGCATCCTGACTGGCTGTATCTCCGCCTGGTACGGCAATAGCACCGCCCACAACCGCAAAGCACTGCAAAGGGTGGTGCGAACTGCCAAACACATCATCGGAGGTGAGCTTCCCTCCCTCCAGGAAATATATACAAGGCGGTGTGTGAAAAAAGCTTGGAGGATCATCAGAGACTCCAGCCACCCGAGCCATGGGCTGTTCTCACTGCTACCATCAGGTAGGCGGTATCGCAGCATCAGGACCCGCACCAGCCGACTCCATGACAGCTTCTTCCCCCAAGCAATCAGACTTCTGAACTCTTGATCTCCCACGATCAAAATACATCAGCCCTGCACTTTATTACTCTTTTATCTCACACCGGACTGTCATAAATTATATTACTGTTATTATATTATGTCTCTCTTAACAACTGACTATCAACCGACAGCCTGAATGTCAATACAGTACAATACTGTACATTCTATATATATATATATACTTTTTTTATATATTTTTTAATTTTTATTGAATAATGTGTATCTATATAGTATCTATATAGTAAAAAACAAAAAAACAACAAAAAAAACAGCATATTGTATACTGTACAGTGTATGTTATTATTTGTATATTGTTGAGTGTAATTATGTGTATAACAGATGTTTAAATTGTGTTGTGTTAATTTGATGTTTTAAGTTGTGTAATTATGTATAACAGATGTTTAAATTGTGTTGTGTTAATGTGATGTTTTAAGTTGAGTGTAATTATGTATAACAGATGTTTAAATTGTGTTGTGTTAATTTGATGTTATTGTAAATTGGTATATGTCTCATCCCATGTTGATCGGAACTGCACCCAAGAATTTCACACACCATTGCACTTGTGTATATGGCTGTGTGACAATAAAGTGATTTGATTTGATTTTTTTTTACATGTGTGCCATTAACCTGGAGAATTGTTGGCACCAGGATGCACTGTGGGAAGGTTACAAGCCAGTGGAGGGAGTGCAATGCTCTGCTGGGAAACCCTGGGTCCGGCCATTCATGTGGACGTCAATTTGACACGTGCCACCTACCTAAACATCGTTGCAGACCAGGTACACCCCTTCATGACAATGGTATTCCTTGATGGCAGTGGCCTCTGTCAGTAGGATAATATGCCGTCATGCTGCACACATTGTTCGGGAATGGTTTGAGGAACATGATGAAGAGTTCAAGGTGTTGCCCTGGCCTCCAAATTCCCCAGATCTCAATCCGATTGAGCATCTGTGGGATGAGCTGGACCAACAAGTCCGATCCACGGTGGCTCCACCCGCAACTTACAGGACTTGAGGTCTGCTGCTAATATTTTGGTGAGAGATACCACAGGACACCTTCAGGAATCCTTGGCAGGTCGGCGCTGTTTTGGCAGCACATGGAAAACCAACAGCATATTAGGCATGTGGTCATAATGTTTTGGCTCATCAGTGTATATACCAAATTTTACCATACCATATAACAAATTTGTGACAATCGGTCACAAGGTGGCACTATAATAAGCTTATTCATGTTTTTGGTAATAACTCCAGAATAAAATGGGCAGTGCCACCAAATCATATGGTCATGTGGATTTCCATTTCCACAAGAAAACTTCTTTTTTGAAAAACATTTAGTTTTTTTTTACCCGTCCTAGGCCATTGCCTAATTTGTTTAATGTATTATGTATCATCTAGTGATGCTCCTGACAAAAAAGTTAAAATAATTTTAAAATTTGTAAAGTTGTTTGGAAGATATAAGGCAAGCCAATCTGTTTTTGGGTGTAACCAATAATAACTATTTGGCCTGTATCTTGTGAGTGCAATATTCAGACTTAAAAAACAAAGTACACATGGACAACAGAACATGCTGAGGTCATATGCCAAATTTCTTCCATTTCTGATACTAGGGAGCACTATAAATTGAGAAAATCCTAATTGTGCAACTGTGATCAAAGCAGTTTAAAATTTTGCTATTTTGGTCATCTTCGCTTCTCATGTGCTTGGACCCTGATAATTATTATTTGCAGCTGTATTTGATAGTAAATTTATTGATAAAAAACAGTGACCATTCAAAAATGTTTAGCAAAAAACAAAAAGGCAAAATCCTGCACATTCAATATTGTTGTAACATCTTGAAAGAGCACAGAAAAATAAGCAACATGTGCAACACACGCTAGCAGAGGGAAACAATGAGGTATCAGAGAGGGAAAAAGCATGCAAGGGTGGACAAATGCTGGGCCAAAGCTTGAGATAAGAAATCATTTTTATGAACGCACTGCATGGGTCACAGCACATTAATGATGATGAGTGGTTTTGTATGGTTTTTAAATTAGTTTTTGGCTTCCAAATCTCAGGAGAAACACCAAGTTTATTTGAAATAGACATTTTTTTCAGTGCAAGTCGAGAAACGTGTAGTTAAACCTTTAAAACAGAAGTTTTAACATTCATCAGCAAAGAGAAAAAGTACAGGCAAGACAATTGTAGGATCTTGAGATGAGCTCCAATCAATACTACATATAAATAATGATCCGTAATCTTTGCTTTTGTTAAGTCATTTTATTATTTCAGTGGTTAAAGTCATAAAAATACTGGCCCAGAAACAGCGCCTGCTTAAAGATTGTTTTCTGTGCAGCTTCATCTTTGACAAGAAATAATTAAAAGATCAAAATAAACATTAAAAACAAAGTCTGTCTTTCTTGGAATACAATGAAAACATACAATGTCAAATGAAGTCTGTAGTGTACCATATCAAAAAAAGAAAAAAAAAAAAAAAAAAAAAAAAAGAGAAGAAAACCAATTCTGATTGTAAAAGTGAGTTCAAACTGCTCACCTAAACCAAAGCTATAGATATAATAACTACCACTATTTTTATTACAAAAGAGCTGTATTGTACCAGTTTTTACAAATCTGGAAGCACATTTTAAAAACTGCAGCTGAAGTTGATATCAAAGTAATTATCTGTTGTAAAGTTGTAAAGCACAGTGCATGTCATTAGGACAGCTTTAGCCCCATTCAATCCAAATGTAGGAGTGTTTCAGGTCACGATACAGAACCGCATTAGCCCTTAATTACTTTTAGTACAAAACTTGTTTACACAATTAAAAACCTGAAGAAAAAAAAAAAAAACTAATAATAAAATCAAAAGCTGCACCCTCATGTTCATGTAAGTATTAAAGAAATAGTTCACTCAAAAATGAAAGTCATTATTTACTCACCCCCACGTCATTCGAACTGTGACTTTTTAACTTCAGTGGTACACAACATGAAGAAATGGGGTATTCAGAGTCAAATAAACAAAATTTCAAACCTTCCCTGCCTGCAATTTCTAATTTTGTTAACACTTTTTGTGATCTATTATTTTGTAGAGGGTGGTCAAAATGGAAAAGTAGTTTTTTTTTTTTTTTTTGGCCTATGATTTTGTAGCAAAACTACAGGTAAAACAAATACCCTTAGAAAGATGGCAGTGTCATTATTTTATTTGTACACAGAGATAGGTAGGTCCATTACTAAAATCAGTTGAATTCAGCACCCTTTGTTGCATTTGTATGAGTCCAGAAATTGTTTTTGCACAGTTGGTATGCCTAAACCAAACCAAAAAAAAGATTATTCTGAAACAGAATCTAAAAGGATATTAAGATATCTTCTATATTTCCAGAGTTATATATTTCCATTCTTATACTCATTAAATACAGCTAAATACAACAAGGGGTGCTGAAGTGAGCCATTTTTATTAACAGACCTACCTAGCTCTGTGTGAAAATAAAATTATGACATTTCTAAGGTATATTTTTTGAAGCAAAACTGTAGTTTTGCTCCAAAATCATAGGTGAAAATGTTCATTTTGACCCCCCTCTACAAAATAAAGAATTACTTCATAAATATTAAACCATGGCATTTAATATTTTGGGTTTCATCATCATTTATGTTTATCTTTTACTGGGAACCTCTGGTTGAGTTGATAGCGATTGAAAGTGTTCCATCCTGTGCAACATTCCAAGTCTTCTGAAGCCATACAATACCACTGCGTTAGGAACGAAAGTAATTTTTCACTGAAAATCTTCCTCTTTGCCGCAGTTCTCAAATCAGATATGACACCATTGACATCAATAATATCTGGCCCAGAAAAACAGGAGAATGAATTTATGTTATTGGTCATTTTGGAGCTTGACAGTCCCAATTCAGTGTCACTATATGGTAAGAATGGCTGAAGAAAAGAAGTCATAAGGGTTTGTAGCATAATGAGGGTGACCAACTTTTCATTTTTGGGCGAACGATTCTTTTAAATGTGTATGACAATAAAAAAAACGCCACTTTGTTTGAATAAGAATGTTCATTGATTAAAAAACTGGCAATACATGTTTTGTCATTTTTTTAAATTTACACCACTTGAGCTGCCGTAAGTATAAAATTATCAATATTCACAAGCAACTATACAATCATTCATTTAATCAGTAGGTCCAAAATGCCTGCTCTCCATGCATCACCATAGAAAAAGAAAGAAATGCACCCAGTGTTTCAAAATAAAAAAAGAGCAAATATATATATATATATATATATATATATATATATATATACACACACACACACACACATATACACGCATTTTATTTACCTATAATAAAGATTTTGACAGATTTATGCTAAGACTTGTAGTGCAACTACCTGTTTTGTGTGTCAAGAAAAAAGCACTGGATTTGAATAGTTTTAAGGGTAAAAATGTTCACTCCTTTGCAAGTTTATTGCTCTGGAGGTTATTAAAAAAGAAGGCACCTGTTTGTGGGGGTTTGTCCCTGACACAGGGCAGAAGTAGATGAAGTTAGCAGGGCTGGACAAAGGGCTTTGGTGGTCCCGGGGGAGCAAAAGAGGAGCCCCACCGCTGGGAGAGAACAGGGGCGGTGAGGAATGGCTCTGCGGAAGGGGCTTCAGGGGCGAGACACATTGGTTAAGAGACATCTCAGAGTTAAAGTGTTCACACAGACGTGGTCACTCGGTCCACAGCATTATTGACCTCGTTTTTGTTGGAGTCCAGGCCTTTGGAAGCATTCATGTCCTTACGGATGGTCTCGGCCACCTTCTTCATGTTCTTCAGCTCGCCGGGATGGGGCGTGGCCCGTCGCAACAGTGTCCTCTGCAAAAGAAAAAAGAAAGATGGGAGAGGCTATACGATTCTAGATTTCTCTGTATGTCACCCTTCAAAACATTTAAACACCCCATGAAATGGTTTGACAAGCACAATTGTCTTTCCTATAGAGCACAACAGTGCCGTCCACTTTTTCAGCCGCCTGGGTTCCGGAATTATTTTCAGAACATCACAAACTTTGTTTTGAGGCAAAAAAGTATTGGCCGGACATAAAGACAAAGGTACAAGACTGTGTACTTACCCCCTTTCATAAGGGCACGGACTACAATCCCATGAAGCATTGCGAATGACATCATTGAATAAAAAACGATGTGAATACAGTATATAAAACTATTGATTTTAGGTTGTTTATTATAAGTATAGAAATAATATATTTTACGTCATTCACAGTGCGTCATGGGACTGGGTGGTCGTTCCAAGGCACGTTTTGCGGGTTTGTTGGCCATGGTTCTCTGATTGGTGGATCTTTCTCTGCTGTACCATGGGTAATGTAGTTGTTTACCATGAATTCCACTATCAAACAATTTTAAACAATGAAGTTGAAATAACGCAGATGGATGGCTTCAATGAAAGCATATACATCGATGAACAACCTCATAGCTCACGGTAGGTCTGTCTTTAAAGGTTTATAAGTTATTGTTGAAAATCAATTAGTCTATGGGATAAATGAATGGGATTTTTACTTCCGGAACCAGACTATTGCAACAGGAAGTTGGACAGGGCATACTAAAGGTCTTTTCCTAATAGTGTGTTCCCGGTGTTCCCATGGCTCAACTGGTAGAGCATGGTGCTAACAACGCCAAGGTCCAGGGAACACATGTACTGACAACATGTTATAATTAGGGTGCTTTCACACTTGGTTCGATTGCTTGGACAATCAACTTAAAATTCTCCGTCATTTTTGGGCATACAGATAAGTGTAAGACATCATTAGAGACTATAAAGGGTCTACTTTTATTTGTGTACACTCACAATAACAACAAAACCTTGTGCTTTTGTAAAATAAAGAAAATAAACAGGGTGCGCTTTCAGCCGTCTCTGTCTCCGCGAGCATCTTTCTGAAACACGTCACAAAAATTAACTGAAACTCCACGAATACTTATCAGACAAACATAAAACATATATCTAAAGAAAGCTTAAAATGTCTACTTTTAAATAAAACAATTCAAATTTAAAACAAATATTCTCCTGCAATGTAATCTGTATGAAACAAAGAGATGTACAGTTTCTCCTGGCTCAGCTAATTATCGCTAATGTGAACACACCCACCAGCAGAGCGCGCTATTCATACAGTAACGATCAATGCAAATGGTAAACGCCCCCAACAATGCCTTAAAAAACATCAAGTTCAATCACTTTTCTGCGCATTTGGAAGATGGCACGCTACACAGGTGAGGAAGCTCCTGGATAGTGAAGAAGAGTTCACATTTTCCTCAGAAGAAGAGCGGGAATCCGATGATGAACGTTTGAAGAGCGACTTGATCCAGCCGAGGATACAATTCCGGATGAGTAAGTCTTTACTTACATTAGTTGACATGCTATTTTATATAAACATGTACATATTTTACTAGTTGGACTATTTCCAGACTTGCCAGCCAGTATTCAGAGTATTGAAATTTGAAATATGTCCTAATAGGCAAGTTTTAGTTACATTTAAATGTTGTTTTGGCTAAAGCAGGTATTTAAATTGTATGCTGTATGATATAAATATGATATGTAATATGATATAAAAATAATATGAATGTTTAGATTATATTTTAACTAGTGTTTATGCTGCCTCATTATCATCAACGAAGCTTGTGCATGCAAATATCTGTTCGGGTGTAAATATGTAAAATGTGCTGTAAATATGCCCATATTAGAAAATCAGCATATTAGAATGATTTCTGAAGGATCATGTGACACTGAAGACTGCAGTAATGATGCTGAAAATTCAGCTTTGATCACAGGAATAAATTGCATTTTACAGTATATTCAAATAGAAAACAGTTATTTTAAATTGTAAAAATATTTCACAATGTCACTGTTTTTGCTGTATTTTGGATCAAATAAATGCAGCCTTGGTGAGCAGAAGAGACTTCTTTTAAAAACATTAAAAAAATCTTACAGATCTAAAACTTTTAAACGGTAGTGTAGGTCTAAAGTTTTTAAGTCTTTATGTAAAGAACATGTATAGTCAGATTACTTTTAACTTAAACTTGATTTTGTGAATAAGCTACAAACATTCATTCTCTCTCAAGGGAGGGGTCTTTGTCTCCTCAGGTGTGAATCACATCAATATTCATGATCATCCACGCCTCCTCGCATATGGCCTTTCTAACACTAAAAGTGTCTTACAAAAGTTAAATGACTATATTGTTTTATATGAATGAGTGATCAGGATGGTTTTCACATCATTTTATAGCAAAACTCTAGGCTACAAGATCCAGTTCTCAAAAGTATTGTGAACAAATGTTTAGTATGTGTTATTTCAGTGACTTAACATTTTTGTTTTTTTCAAAAACCACGCATAAACGTTATTTTCTCAAAAATACAAACATGTACATACATGCTGTTCACATATTATTGTAGCCCAGTTTGTGCTGAATACAGTATTATCAGACTTTAGCCATTAATATGTTTTTAAGCAACTGAAAAAAGCACAAATGTCAAGGCATGTCAAAACTTCTCCAGGGCCCAAAACACCCTCAGAACCCAGAGGTTTAATGTGTTAACTTTGACAGCTCTAAAGAAAACGTATAAACCTTTAAAGATTGTTAATTGATGGTGTTTGCTTCTGTTGAAGCCATCGGTCCATGCTGTTTCAACTTAATTTTTTAGTAAACATGTTAAATAACGGAATTTCTGGTGAAGAACTACACTACACTTGATCCTGAAAAGAAACGCTCCACCAAACAGAGAATTTAGCGAGATGATAACTGGATGTTGTGCTGAATTAAATATGCAATATGATGAGGTTGTATGTCAACAATGTAGTACACTACTGTTTGAATTGTTTATTGTTACATTATGCATTCTGTTACACATGCTGTTTAAAAAAAAGAATAGTGAACAAAATACATTATATACTGTTCAGTATTCAACCCATGATTTGCTACTTGCTAATGCTAGCAGGCGATAGGCTCATTCTCATTCTAGGGAGCATCTAACTGGACAAAAATTACACCACTGCAAACAAGATGAGCCAAAATGTTTTGGTCCATTTTCACGGAAGAGACTGTAATTTTTAAGTGCATTAAAAGCTATAAAAAAGTACATGCTGAAAGGTAATTTTGTCAGATTTTAGGAGTATACCAGCAAACAGATGTTAGCTCTAAAGCTTAATAGACATGAACTAAAGCATTAGAAGTCCAATTTAGATTTTATTGGGTCATTAAAGAGGCTTTAAATCAAACACTTTAAATATACAGTACTGTGCAAACATTTTAGGCACAAGATATGTTTCACAAAAACATTTGCCTTAAGATCTTCTGCTTTAGTGTGTCAATAGGAAATATAAATTTTAGATTTCCAAACATTCCTTTTGCAAACAGAATAGAACAGAAGTAGAACAAGGAGTCCTGCAACAGATGGTATGGCCCCCATAAAGCCTGGATCTCAACATCACAGAATCAGTCTGGGATTACATGAAGAGACAGCCTAAATTAGGGCTGGGTGATATGGCTTCAAAAATGATATCTCGATATTTTTCAGCCTATTGATGATATTCAATAATATATCTCGATAATTATGTATTTGCTCTGAAATAGCTCAAAAGTTTTTTTTGTTTTTTTAATCAAAGGAACTATAAATTCATGCAAACGGCCATTGTAGCCAATTAGATTCAATATTTTAAAGGCATTAAATAAAAATCTATTTAAAAATAAAGGCCTACAGCTTTGCACTAAATGAACACAAGGGAAAATAAGATTTAATCGTCATTGGTATGCACTTTTGTATTTATATTTGATATACAATGATACATAGTAGCTTAATAAAAAAAAGCATCATTTACCTTCATATATTTTTACAAAAGAAAATTGTAAATGAACAAGGTGTGCAAAAACTACTCCACTTCAAAATCCAGTTAAATATTGCATGACACTAAATTATTACTGTGGGACCCAGTCAAGATTATTATTATAATACTGAATTATCATTATTATTTTGAGGATTAGATTTGTTTCATTTAAAAGTAATATATATATTTCCTATTACTTCACCTCCACCTAGAGCTTTTTTTACACTTTAAATGGAGCTTTTATTTTGACACCAAAAGTGCAATGTGTAGTTTACAATGCACCGCATCTGGTGAAACACTGTTGTCCACTCCTTTGTACTGTGCCACCTTTGTAGATTTGTACAATAATTTATAGCGGTTACTAAAGTTTGGAATTGCGCGAATGCATAAACATTCAGTACTTTATTTCTTTCACAAAGCATGTGATCTGCGCATGCACAGAACAGTCCATCACCCATTCTGAAGTGCACACAGACCATGCTTATCTGTCTTTTATCACAGCCCACTGCAATTTTATAATCACATACAGTACTGTGCAAAAGTCTTAGGCACATAAGATGTTTCACAGGAACATTTGTCTTAAGATGGCTATTTATATCTTCAGCTTTAGTGTGTCAATAGGAAATATATATTTTAGACACCCAAACATTACTTTTGCAAATAGAATAGAATAGAACATGTAGCCCTACAACAGATGTCATGGCCCCCACAAAGTCCCCCACTGAACATCGTGTCTGTCTGAGATTACATAAAGAGACAGAAGCAATTGAAATAGATAGAAGAACTGTGACGAATTCTCCAAGAAGTGTCCAGGTGTACATAGGAGAATTGGGGCTGTTTTAAAGGCAAAGGTGGTCACACCGAATATTGATTTAGCTTTTTTTATGTTTACTGGACTTTGTATGATGTTAATTGATAAATGAAAACTATTTATGTCATTATTTTGAAGACATCCTCACTATGCAACATTTTTCACAAGTGCCTAAAATGTTTGCACAGTGTATGACCATATTGCCATTTTGGTGTTATTTTGATTAATTGTGCTGCCCAGAAGGATAGTGACATCAGTCTACTGATGCGCTTTATATGAAACTTAATGGCCAAATTAAAAAGCACATTAAAATCACTGCGATATGCAAGATTTTGCTTAATTTTATATCGTCAGCCAAATCAACGTGATTATATCGTGAATATTTGATATATCGCCCAGCCCTAGCCTAAATGCATAAAACTGTGTTAAGTTCTCCAAGATGCTTGGAACAAACTTGGAAAATGGTACGCAAGTGTACCTAGGAGAATTGATGCTGTTTTAAAGGCATAGGGTGTTCACACCATGATGTAGTTTTTTTGTTTACTGCACTTTGAATGTAGTTAATTAATACAAATTATTCAATCATTTATTTTTGAAAACATCCTCACAATTCAAATTTTTCACAACTGCCTAAAACTTTTGCACAGTACTGTACTTTGTCAAATGATTGCTACACTTCAAATAATCATGTCATGCCAAAAAATATATTGAGCAGGTGGTTCTTTCTCACCTCTTCATCATCTTCATCATCATCCTCCTCCATGAAACGGATGGTGCTCATTCTGTTTGTGGCTTGATCATCCCATGTGTCGTCCAGTGCTCCACTCTCCACTAAACTCTCCAGAGCTCCACAGCGGGCCAGATTATCTGAACCTACACATCAAAATCACATAGCAGTTTCATTAAGGCTCATAAATAAATAAAAACATTTTTAATAAAACACATTTTCAGAAAAGCATGTTGCAGGGTTCCCACATCTTTGGAAGAATGAATTTCCATGACTTTTCCGTACTTTTGTGATAACTAGATGAGGATTTTTACCTTTTTTTTTTTTTTTTTTTTTTTTTAAATGCACTCACGAGCACTATCTAGCCAAAACCATTTAAAGATGAAAATAACAAGAAATATTCAAATTCACTATAGAAATTACATGATTTTTCCATGACTTTTTTGAAAGCCTTTTTGAAAGTTCCTTGATATTTCTAGGTTTTCCATGACCGTGGGAGTCTATAACTGTAGTAAAAGGCGGCTATAAGATCACAGTCTCAAATCCAGTCTTAGTCACAGGCTTATTGCAAAACAATCTGCCCCTTCCCCCACCCACACTCTCCGAATTAACCTCTACATGTCTTCCTCTCATATCAGCTGTGTGATTAAAGTGATGTCACCATGAATGACAGTGACAGGCAGCACGAACAAGTAAAAAAAAGGTGCTTTTTCCGTTCTGGAATATATATATATATATATATATATATATATATATATATATATATATATATATATATGTGTGTGTGTGTGTGTGTGTGTGTGTATTTTAGAGCCCAACCGATATAGGATTTGAGACCGATACCGATTTTAGAGAGGGAAAATTCACCGATTACCGATATGGTGGCCGACATATTTAATTTTTGAGCTGGAATGAAAACAGACCTTTTCAATGTGGATTTCTCACTGATTTTTCACCGATATGACTATGCAAAGGTACTCAGAAGGCTGCTTTCTTAAATATTTTTATCAAAGAATATTTGACATTATTATTATACATTGTCAACAAATTCTAGAATAAATAAAAATACAATAAATAGCTAAATAAACATCAGTACTGTTTAATATCAGTCAGTTGCTGACCATTAAAATAAAGAATAAATAAAAATAAAAATAAAATAAATAGCTAAATAAACATCAGCACTACTGTTTAGTAGCAGTCAAAGGCTGATATAAATGCAGATATAAACAGCGGCAGCAGTGTTACACCGTATTCTGCTATACAAGTTCAGGGGAAACTTTCAACGGTGGAAAACCAGACTTTTAAATATTACATTTTATAAATGCAACGACTGGAATTGTTTGGTTGAAGGGGGTACCAAACTGTGAATCCTGAACAAAACAGTTTGGTGAATACGTTTACTCATTAGCTTCCACTCAGCTGACAACAATGAAAGTAGCTACGTGATTAGCTAGTTAGCTATGAGCTCGTTGTCACGGAGAGTAAAAGATGGATGTGGTTTATTTTACTTTCCAGTATTGTGTCTCACCAACTAGGTAATAACATAGTGTGAAATCAACACTCAACAGACACAATCCACTTCCGCACCATTGTCTGCTGAGCTGCAAAAAGATGCACTGACAAACTATAGCTGGCAACAGCAAATAGACATGAGTGACTTGGTTGTCAGGGACAAGGTTAACATTATATTAGTTATACTGAAAAGGGAAAATGATGGGGTCATTGTTAAGTTTCCAATATATATTTAACAAACTAGTTAACAACTTACTGTGATGACACAGCTGAACTCCGCCCTGTCTGCAGAGCCACCGTCAGTTCAGAGTCAGCTCTGTAAATAATGGAGTCGGAGCGCGCTCTGCTGGACAAACTACGCTATGACACCAATTCTAAAGCATTGCATTATATGTTCTGCAAAAAAGTTTTCATATCGGCACATATCGGTAAAATATAAGCCAATACTGATATATCGGTGAAAGGCTAATATCGGCCGACCGATATATTGGTCGGGCACTAATATATACACTACCGTTCAAAAGTTTAGGGTCACTTTATTTTTTTATTTTTTCACATTTTAGAATAATAGTAAAGTCATTGTCACGACCAGCTCATTTCAAGCTGCAACATAAATGAGGGATCAAATAACAAAATCGAATCTATACAAACTGATTTATTTGTATTAAACAAATACAACAACAACCAATAATAATAAACATAAGTCTAGAGATAATAAAGGGAAAACAAAGAAATAAAACAAAATAACTATAACAAAATCTTTAAGCTACATGATATAAGAAAAACATAAGAAACAAATGAGAAGAGAGACAGTAAGGTCTTATATACTAAGAAAGAGTCACTCCTGAGAGAAACTATCCCACAGAGAGAGTCTTCCCCAAATATCACACAACACTCTTATACACTCTAACTAATTATCAATTAACATGGGGAAAACCAATCAGAAACTCCCACACTCTGCCCCAATAGAATCAGGAGAAGACTCAGGGTCATCACAGTCATCACAACTATGGAATAACATAAATGGAACTATGGGAATTATGTTTTGACTAAAAAAAATCCAAAATAAATCAAAACTGTGTTATATAACTGCGTTATATTTTAACATCTTCAAAGTAGTCACACTTTGCCTAGATTTTGCAGACATGTACTCTTGACATTTTCTCAACCAACTTCTTGAGGTATCACCCTGGGATGCTTTTTAAACAGTATTGAAGGAGTTCCCATCTATGTTGGGTACTTTTTGGCTGCTTTTCTTTATTATTTGGTCCAAGTCATCAATTTCAAAAACTCTTTTTTTTTATTTTTTTTTTATTAAATTTGAGTTTTATAATTAAATTAATTAATATGGTGGCACAGATTTTTAAGATCATGAGAAACATTTCAGGCAAGTGACCCCAAACTTTTGAACGGTAGTGTGTGTATTATATATATATAATGTTTGGGTATTCTCATATTTTTAACCAAAATGGCTGCAGCTCTCACTTGTTATCAAGTTTATGACTTCCTGTCATTAATCAATAATATGACTACTATGAAAAGTAGAAAAATTTAAATACATACTGTTTTAGATGTTGGTGAATGTTTGACAATTTATTAAAGAAACAGAACTTGCTAACTTTTGATTTTGGCAACTCTGAAAACTCAAATGATGTCACTTCCTCTTTACTATGTAATTTAAAAGAATTCACTCTTATTTTGAGGTAAATAAGTGGTGTGACAAAGTGGAATAAAAAAAAATCAGACAGATTTTATTCATGTTTTTATACATACTTAAACTTTATCTATGATTATATATACACAGATGAGCCAAAACATTATGACCACCTGCCTAATATGCTGCTGGTCCTATGCGTGCCACCAAAACAGTGCTGACCCACTGAGGAATGGACTCTACAAAACCCCTGAAGGTGTCCTGTGGTATCTGACACCAAGAATTAGCAGCAGATTCTTCAAGTCCTGTATGTTGTGAGGTGGAGCCGCTGTGGATCGGACTTGTGGTCCAGCACATCCCACAGATGCTCAATCGGATTGAGATCTGGGGAATTTGGAGGCCAGGGCAACACCTTGAACTCTTCATCATGTTCCTCAAACCATTCCAGAAAAATTTGGGCAGTGTGGCAGTGCGCATTATCCAGCTGAAAGAGGCCACTGCCATCAGAGAATACCATTGCCATGAAGGGGTGTACCTGGTCTGCAACGATGTTTAGGTAGGTGGCACGTGTCAATTTGACGTCCACATGAATGGCCGGACCCAGGGTTACCCAGCAGAACACTGCCCAGAGCATCACTGTGCCTTCACCTACTTGTCGTATTTCCACAGTGCATCTTGGTACCATTACTTCCCCAGGTAAATGGCGCACGCGTACACGGCCGTCAAAGAAAACAACTAAGGAGATTGCAGAAATCACTGGAATTGGGTTAAGAACTGTCCAAAGCATTATTAAAACCTGGAAGGGTAGTGGTGAACCGTCAGCTTCGCGGAAGTGTGTTTGCAAAAAAATCTTGAATGATTGTGATCGGAGATCACTAAAACGCTTGGTGATGTCACATCATGAAAAATCGACAGCAGAACTCATGCCTATGTTTAATAGTGAAAATAAGAACATTTCCACATGCACAATGTGACAAGAACTTACAGGATTGAGACTAAACAGCTGTGTGGCCACAAGAAAGCCATTTGTTATTGAGGCTAATTGGAAAAAAATACTTAAATTTGCTAGGGAGCATAAAGATTGGACTGTGGAGCAATAGAAAAAGGACATGTGGTCTGATGAGTCCAGATTTACCTTATTCCAAAGCAATGGGCACGTCAGAGTAAGAAGGGAAGCGCATGAAGTGATGTACCTGTCATGGATAGTGCCCAATGTACAAGCCTCTGGAGGCAGTGTTATGATCTGGGGTTGCTTCAGTTGGTCAGGTCTAAGCTCAGCAACATTATGTGGCAATAAAATGAAGTCAGCTGACTACCTGAATGTACTGAATGACCAGGTTATCCCATCAATGGATGTTTTCTTCCCTGTTGGCACAGGCATATTCCAGGACGACAATGCCAAGATTCATCAGGCTCAAATTGTGAATGAGTGGTTCAGGGAGCATGAGGATCTCGGCCAAAAATGAATGCAACTGGACGGAAATAAATGTTGTGATGTTGCATAAGGTTGTTGAAAAAAAACATTTGATCACATAAAATAATACTTTTTAATATAGTAAGTTAAAATATAATTAGACACAAGTTATAGTTTTTGTATTATTTTAAAATCAAAAGAAACTAATTAAGAAATTATATTTTGCATGCAGAGAAAGAAGCCTTTTTTATGGCCATCATTTTTTTTTTTTTACATTGTGACAGTTTCATTACAGTTATGCATATTTTAGTAATTCTCAATACTGCAAAGCAAAATAAATAAATAATAATATTTAAATTATAAGCATTAATCCATCATAATAGTACTCACTTTCGTTTTCACAGATTTTAATGGGAAGAGAAAAATTTACAATACCATCTTTTACTGTACTGTAATACAGAAAATATGTCTGTGTTATGGTAACAAGAATAAAATGTGTCCTTTAAATAATGCCACAATGCAAAAAATATTAATGGTCCTAAATGTATACTACATTTTCTTTATGCAAAATATAAGTTCATACTTTTTTGTATTGATTTGGGGTTAAATAAGAACAGGACATTTTTCATGAGACTCATCCTACTCCTTGCAAGGAATGGGTTGCATATGAAATGCAATGTTTACTGTATTCTTCACATTAACCCCTAGTTGTTCCATAATGAAAGAGTGGTTAAAGACCCAACATAATAAAAGCTCTGATGGCACTTGAATGAGATATGGATATAAGAGGAGGCCGAGGCAGAGTCGGGCTGAGTGCAGATAAGCCTCTTTAGCCATCCAATCAGCTGACAGTATGTAAAACAGCACATGAGTGTAAAGGAAGTGCCAGGGGAAGCTTAGAGATATAGAAACCCGCTCTGCACATGCAACGTGTATGCATCACACAGACTGATGGAATCACATGGGTGTGTCCAGTCCATGATAAATCCCTAAGGAACAGACACTGAGAGTGACGCAGTTTGTTATCAGAATATTACACTCAAAAAGATCCGATTATGGCCAGAATCTCCTTGCAACTAAACTTCAGATGAATGTGCAAATCTGTCTATTCATGCCTGTTATTATCAAGTGTAAAGTGTATTAGGCATCCAAAGAAAATACAACATTGGTTGGACTGGAAAGCATTTCAAGAGCCTTAATCGACAATGTGGCGTTTTATTTTGCCCCTAAAGTTCGTTAATGCTAGTCAAGGTTTCTTGCACAAAAAAGAGTCACAATTTAGTTTTTATGGGAAATTGCTCTATCTGTCTGACCTTTAGAATTAAACAGGCTGATGCTACTTTACTTTTAAGATTTATATTCATAAATGAGGTCTTATGATGGCTTACCTCAATATGCAAGTTCTGAAGGAGACATTTTTGCAGGTTAGGGAGGGAGCATTGGGTGTCAAACACAATAGTACATTTATATAGATGAAATAACCACAACGTAACACTGCAGCAACCATGCTTTGTGGTTCTTCACAGCAGCAGCTTTTAATAGTGAATATTAGCAGCGCTGCAGCTTTAATAATCATTTAAGCATTATATATTATAAAAATGTTTGTTAATGTTGATAAAAGTTCTTACAAAGTGATCTATCTATGGTTTCTAGTGAAGAAATATACAGTATTTACCAAAGTTTCAATAGGTCTGTGTGATTTTGTCATAAATGTAACAGGTTGATGAATACACATCCTTACACACTTATACTTCTAAAGCCTGAAAAATGTGACATATAAAAATCAAAACTACCATCAGACATGCAATATGCATCTAAACTGCTTAAATTATTGATCCACATACAGTAAATAATAATATTTGATTTATTCAGTATTTTAACTTAATAACAGCTGTTTTGATGAACAAGTTACTTACAGCATTCAAAATACAGTGGCAGGAAAAAGTATGTGAACCCTTTAGAATTAGCTGGTTTTCTGCATTAACTGCTCATAAAATGTGATCTCATCTTCAAAGTCATAAGAATAGACAAACACAATGCGTTTAATCGAACACACAAACAATTATAATATTTCATGTCTTTATTGAACACATCCCATTAAACATTCACAGTGCTGTCTGTGGAAAAAGTAAGTGAACCTCTAGTGACGTCAACAAAAGCTAATTAGAGTCAGGAGTTAGCAAACCTTACATTCAATTAATGAAACAAGATTGGAGGTGTGGGTTAGAGCTATTTTGACTTGTGAAAAGCAACCTCAAAATTTTTGAGTGCTATTTATAAGAAGCATCTGCTTACGTTGACCATGCATCACAAAAAAGAGACTCGGAAGACCTATGGTCAAGAATTGTTGCTTTGCATAAAGCTTGAAAGGGTTACAAAGTTATCTCGAAGAGGTTAGATATTCATCAGTTCACAGTTTGACAAATTGTCTATATATGGAGACGATTTAGAACTGTGGCTACTCTCCCTATAAATGGCCGTCCAGCCAAGATCACTCAAAGGGCACAAAGCAGAATGCTCAGTGAGGTAAAAAAGAACCCTAGAGTGACAGATAAAGACTTGAAGGAATCATTGAAACTGGTTAACATCTCTGTTCATGAGTCTACAACACGGAAAACATTAAACAGGCATGGTGTTCATGGCAGGACACCACGAAGGAAGCTGCTACTTTCCAACAAAAACATTGCTGCGCGCCTGAAGTTTGCCAAAAACCACCTTGGAACTCCACAACACTACTGGGAAAATGTTTTGTGGACTGATGAAACTAAGGTTGAATTGTCTGGGAAGAACACGCAGCACTATGTATGGCGTAAAAAAGGCACCGCATACCAACATGAAAACATCCTCCCAACGGTGAAGTACGGTGGAGGAAGCATCATGATTTGGGGCTGCTTTGCTGCTTCGGGGCCTGGACCGCTTGCTATCATCGAGGGGAAAATGAATTCCCAAGTTTATCAGGATATCCTACATGATAATCTCAGAGTGGCTGTGCACCAGCTGAAGCTTAGTAGAAGTTAACTGATGCAGCAAAACAATGACCACTACAGTGGTGGCATTGGAAGTACATCCACTACAGAATGGCATAATAAAAAAAAAAAAAAGAAAATCCACCTTTTTTAGTGGCCCAGTCAGAGCCCAGACCTTAACCCAATAGAAATACTATGGAATGACCTCAAGAGAGCAATTCACACCAAACATCCTTTGAATATGGCTATATTTTATTTTTATTAATAAAATCACTTAATTTTTCCACAGCACTGTGATTTTTTAAAGGGTCATGAATCATTACAACATATTTTAGGTATATATGTCTTGCACACAAAGGAAGAGAATGTTAACATTTTTTAGTTTTAATTTCAAGAGTAAAAGGGAATTATAAATAATAATAAAAAAATTGGGAATTTTTTGGGCTATATTCGTCTTGGGTTTGAAATGAACATCAGGTCAACGTTACAGGTCGTGACGTACAGGGTTTAGCTTTCCATTGAATTTCAGCGCCTCTACATTATGGGTGTTCTCGATATTATTTATTTTTTTATTTTATTTTTTTACACTTTCGTGTATGTTTATACATAACTTCACATATACATCCCATACACATACATACACAAATACATGTAATAAAAAAAGCACAAACAACAACAACAACAACAACAACAACAAAAACCCTCGCAAAAAGCAACAACATACAAAGTGTAATATACCATACAGGACGGTTTAATATCTGACATGTCTGAAAGTTAGAAGTCTCGGCCCTATCATGCACCTCTTGTAAAATAAAAATTAGAACCTTGGGGCTAATGAAAATGTGTGCTCAGTCAAACATGCACCTTCCCTTAAATACTACATCCCGCAGACTAGCCGGTAAATTTTCCAATACTGGCAACCATGCCTGCTCAAAAATTGTGACATCTCCTCTTATAATGGCCACTAACTTTTCCAGACGCAACACTTTAAAGATCTCTCGATACCAGAGACTAACTTGAATCCATTTGTTTAAGATACATTTTCTAGCAAGAAGCAACAGCTTCTAAAAACGGAGTAAAAACTGTCTAGCTGTGAAAGTGATCTGATTTGGGGGAAGACTGAGTAAGAAGAATCCCGGATCTTTGCCAAATGGAGTTTCAATTACATTTTTTTTTTTTTTTTTTAATGCCACATTATCCCAGAACTTTGCAATGGCAGGACAGAGCCAAAAACAATGCATATACAGGTGCATCTCAATAAATTATAATGTCATGGAAAAGTTCATTTATTTCAGTAATTCAACTCAAATTGTGAAACTTGTGTATTAAATAAATTCAATGCACACAGACTGAAGTAGTTTAAGTCTTTGGTTCTTTTAATTGTGATGATTTTGGCTCACATTTAACAAAAACCCACCAATTCACTATCTCAAAAAATTAGAATATGGTGACATGCCAATCAGCTAATCAACTCAAAACACCTGCAAAGGTTTCCTGAGCCTTCAAAATGGTCTCTCAGTTTGGTTCACTAGGCTACACAATCATGGGGAAGACTGCTGATCTGACAGTTGTCCAGAAGACAATCATTGACACCCTTCACAAGGAGGGTAAGCCACAAACATTCATTGCCAAAGAAGCTGGCTGTTCACAGAGTGCTGTATCCAAGCATGTTAACAGAAAGTTGAGTGGAAGGAAAAAGTGTGGAAGAAAAAGATGCACAACCAACCGAGAGAACCGCAGCCTTATGATTGTCAAGCAAAATCGATTCAAGAATTTGGGTGAACTTCACAAGGAATGGACTGAGGCTGGGGTCAAGGCATCAAGAGCCACCACACACAGACATGTCAAGGAATTTGGCTACAGTTGTCGTATTCCTCTTGTTAAGCCACTCCTGAACCACAGACAACGTCAGAGGCGTCTTACCTGGGCTAAGGAGAAGAAGAACCGGACTGTTGCCCAGTGTTCCAAAGTCCTCTTTTCAGATGAGAGCAAGTTTTGTATTTCATTTGGAAACCAAGGTCCTAGAGTCTGAAGGAAGGGTGGAGAAGCTCATAGCCCAAGTTGCTCGAAGTCCAGTGTTAAGTTTCCACAGTCTGTGATGATTTGGGATGCAATGTCATCTGCTGGTTTTGGTCCATTGTGTTTTTTGAAAACCAAAGTCACTGCACCCGTTTCCCAAGAAATTTTGGAGCACTCCATGCTTCCTTCTGCTGACCAGCTTTTTAAAGATGCTGATTTCATTTTCCAGCAGGATTTGGCACCTGCCCACACTGCCAAAAGCACCAAAAGTTGGTTAAATGACCATGGTGTTGGTGTGCTTGACTGGCCAGCAAACTCACCAGACCTGAACCCCATAGAGAATCTATGGGGTATTGTCAAGAGGAAAATGAGAAACAAGAGACCAAAAAATGCAGATGAGCTGAAGGCCACTGTCAAAGAAACCTGGGCTTCCATACCACCTCAGCAGTGCCACAAACTGATCACCTCCATGCCACGCTGAATTGAGGCAGTAATTAAAGCAAAAGGAGCCCCTACCAAGTATTGAGTACATATACAGTAAATGAGCATACTTTCCAGAAGGCCAACAATTCACTAAAAATGTTTTTTTTATTGGTCTTATGATGTATTCAAATTTTTTGAGATAGTGAATTGATGGGTTTTTGTTAAATGTGAGCCAAAATCACCACAATTAAAAGAACCAAAGACTTAAACTACTTCAGTCTGTGTGCATTGAATTTATTTAATACACGAGTTTCACAATTTGAGTTAAATTACTGAAATAAATGAACTTTTCCACGACATTCTAATTTATTGAGATGCACCTGTAAGTGCAGATTTCATTTTGGCATTTAATACATATAGGAGAATGATCCTTATCCATTTTGCTAAGAATCCGTGGAGTAATGTGGAGTCTAAGTAGTATTTTATATTGGGTCTCCACCATTCTATAACAAGTAAATATTTTTCTAACAAATTTAACTGCTTCTTCCCAATCATCATCGATGTACTCATCGTTGAGATCCTTTTCCCATGTACGGGTAATATGACCAATACCACTGGGTTCCAATGAGTATAAAAGAGAGCACACATTTGAAATAAGGTGCTGTGTATCCTTCAGTTTAAGAATAAAAAGGTCTATGTTGCCATACACAGGAATACCTGTGTGGATCTTTGAAGATATGGAGTTAATAAAATGCTGAAACTGGAGATATCCCCAGAAATGACCACTTTCAATCTGACATTGCTACTTGAGCTGGTTAAATGACATCAATATATTGTCCTTGTATAGGTCGACAATCACTTTATCCCACTTTTCATGCAATGTATGAAATATAGATTTTTGAGCCCCTGGGAGGAAGTCTTTATTTTGAGTTAATGGTATCAGAGCTGTTGGTAAGCCCCTTCTCCCTGCAACCTTCATCATCTCCTTCCAGTATTATACAGTATTGTACAGTATAGTGTTATTTTTTTTTTTTATCTCCGGTGAAAATTTTTGTCCACTACTGCTTGTGAGCAAACTTAAAGAATATGCAAGTACCGCCCACTCATCCCCCAAGGGCTGCAAGTCTAAATGGGAATGCACCCATGCCCTGATTGTGCGAGTATGGCAGGCCCAGTTATAGAACATTAAATTTGGTAGCGCTAATCCACCCCTTTCTACTGGCAACTGCAGGATCTTCATCTTCACTCTTGGTTTTTTGCCCTGCCAGATACATTTTGGAAATGTTTTTTTCTAAAACTGAAATCTGCTTTTTGGGAATCCACAGAGGCAACATCTGCATGGGATATAATGCTCTGGGTAGGATATTAATTTTAATGAGATTAATCCTACCCATCCATGAGATGGGAAGGTTATGCCACCGCACTAAATCGTCTTTGATACTCTTAATAAGTGGAATTAAATTAAATATTCCCATCTCTGATATATCTGGTGAAATATGAATTCCAAGATATGTAAGACCTGTGAAGGCCCATCTAAAAATATAATTAGAAAGAGAGCCAATACGGTCAGTGTCTCCGAGTGGTATTGCATCCGATTTATTATAATTTACTTTAAGTAAATTACTGATATTGCGCTAAATGAGTTAATAATGTTTAGAACTGCTGGGACTGAAACGTCAGAATTTTTAAGAAATAAAAGAACATCATCAGCATATAGTGCAATCTTATGAACTGACTGACCTAAGCTGATGCCGTATAAATCAGCGTGGGTTCTGATTGTCTCCGCAAAAGTTTCAAGTATTAAAGCAAAAAGGAGAGGGGAAAGAGGACACCCTTGTCTTGTACCTCGTCCCAATGAAAGAGCTGAAGAACGGAGGCCATTAGTTATGACACAAGCAGCTGGAGAGCAGTATGCAGTCTTTATCCATTTCAAAAAGTCTTCTCCAAATTTAAATTTGTCCAAAACTTCAAACATTTATCCCCACTCGACATGGTCAAATGCCTTTTCGGCATCTAACAAAATGGCAAGGACCCGTGTTTTGGATATTTGGGCAAACTATACTACATTAAGCAGTCTTCTGACATTGGAGTATGACAATCTATGTTGAATAAAGCCTGTCTGATCTGAATTTATCAGCTGAGGCAGGTACTATTCCAGTCTCTTTGCTAACAGCTTAGACAGTATCTTACAGTCCACATTTATAAGACTCACAGGCCTGTAAGAGCCACATTCATCAGGTGTTTTTTTTTTTTATATTTATTTTTTTATCTGGGATATATATGCCATGTTTAGAGTGGCAGGAAGGCAACCTTTGTTAAATGAGTCTATATACATTTCTGTTAGAGGTTCCACAATAAACTTGCTCATTTTCTAGTAGAACTCTGGGCCATACCCATCTGGGCCTGGAGCCTTACCACCCTGTAAGGATTTAATTGCCTCCAACACTTCTTTTGTTGTAAATGGTCTATTCAAGTCCTCCTGCTGTTCTTCAGAAAGGCATGAAAGTTAAATTTGGTCTAGAAATGATTGTCTTAAATCATCTGAGGATCCACACTCTGATGAGTACACTTTCTGATAAAAATGTCTCATAATAGTGTTCATTTGTCATGAGTTGATTTGCCACGGTCATCTTTAAGTGTTGAGATGATACATGCCTCATTTCTTCCTCGGGCCAACCGAGCAAGTAAATGGCATGGTTTGTTGCCATGTTCGTATAGCCTTTGTCTAGCGAAGAACACAGAAGTCTCTGCTTTGCTAGTTAAGATATGATTCAGGGCTGAACATGCTGCATCTAATTCGCTCCGCAAAACCCGAGAAGGGGCAGTATTAAATTTGTTCTCCAACTCCCTGATAGAACGTTCCAGCTCTAGCTGTTTTTCCAGAAGCCTCTTTTTTTGTGCTGCGTTATAAGATATTACTGACCCCCTCATGTAACCTTTTGCTGTCTCCCATAATAGAGAAGGATCTATGTCTGGCTGCTTGTTAGAATTCATGAATAGCACCCATTCTTTTTCAAAAAAGTCTAGAAACTTTGGATTACTTAGCAATGCTGGTTGTAATCGCCAATGGCGAGTCATGTGGTCATAGTGAGGTGGGGAAAACACTACCCAGACTGAATTATGATCAGAAAAAGCACATATGCCAATGTTACAGTTTTTTTACTCTGTCCAGAATCTGTCTGGAAGAAAACATAAAGTCTATTCTAGAGGATGACTTATGGGGGTGTGAATAATATATCAAATCTTTCACTTTAGGGTTCATGATTCTCCATATATCAAGCAGGCCCAAATCTTCACAAAGTTGTTTTAATTTAGCAGTCTTGCGTGTTGCAGCTGTAGTTCTTGGTGGACTAAGGTCCATGCTTGAGTCACTTACACAACTGAAGTCTCCCCCAATAATTAAATGATTAGTAGTAAATGATGATATGTCAGCAATTAATTCAGAAAATAGGTTCACATGTGTTTGTTTAAACACAACCAATAACCAACTGGCCAGATATGAGGATATAGCGACCTCCTTTATCATTTCATCAAGCCTAAAATGTAACTTCTTATGTACCAAAATAGCCACACCCCTGCTATGTGAGTTAAAGGCAGAGCAGAAGACCTGGCCAACCTATCCCTGCCTTAACTTCATGTACTCCACATCAGTCAAATGGGTCTCCCGCAGTAAAGCAAACTGAGCCTGCTCTTTTTTAAGATAGGAAATTATTTTCTGTCTCTTAACTACATGATTGACCCCCTTAACATTCAAGGAATTTTAATACCACTCATATTTTACTGTTGTAAAGTTGTAGGAGTGAGTTGGAGTGAGATAATGAGCCATAAAATGTAAATCCGAAGAGGGCATGACAGGCAAACGAGAGTGCATGGATATTCTGCATGTCCATAGTTGCTGAGTAAGTATCCGACAAAATAAATAAATACATACATACAAGTTTACCTCAAAAGGTAAAAGTTCCATTACCTTGTTACGCAGGTCTTTTCACAGTTCTTTTCTGCTCCCATTGGCTCAGTATCTAGCCTGCTCAGTGCATCCACGTGAGAGCTAATAAACTCATTGACTATTTATACACAGACACAAATTGCAATTTAAAAAGCCACAGGTGTGGGAAATAAACCTTTAATTGCCATTTAAACCTGTGTGTGTCACCTTGTGTGTCTGTAACAAGGCCAAACATTCAAAGGTATGTAAACTTTTGATCAGGACTTCTGTTACCATTATGATTTAAAAAGGAGCCAAACAACTATGTGATAATAAATGGCTTCATATGATCACTATCCTTAAATAAAAGACAGTTTTTTTGCATGATCAGTCATATTTTCAAAATCAATGCCAAAATTTCACAATTTCTGCCAGGGTGTGCAAAATTTTGAGCACAACTGTAAATAAATAAACAATAATTCACTGTCCATGTTGTAAAAGACCTCCCGAACTAAAAAGAACAAAGTATCGAGGTTCTTTATAATAAACCACAACCTCAAACAGAACAGAATGAACCAAACTGCCAACCGGCATCTATACCTCAAAACCAAATGTTCTATGAGTCAATGACACCAAGAGGCATGACAGTGGTGCCAAATTAGCCATCATCTTCTAACAATCCCCCTACCTCCCGCATCTTCAACTCAATGGAAAAAAAAAAATATGTAAATGAAAAGGAATAGAACAGAGACCCCAAACATAATTGTTCTGCACTGTAGTCTGTCCATTATAGTCCTATATTTACAGTCTTCACCAAATTCAGTATTGAAGCCTAATTTAACCATCATATGTCAACTGTAACACCAGTTATAATCGGTAGACAAATAATAAATTAAAATAACTCACCAGGATGAGTAGTCACATGATTTAGACCTAACATACAGACAATCTAGGCCACAAGCACTCTTCAGTGCTGTATGTAGAGCTGTAGTGTCCCATGTTCAGGGCAGTCCTCTTAGGAAGGCCTGGGCCCCCTCTGCGCAGTGAAATGAGGGTTTCTCACCCTCATACTTAAAACACAGTACTGCAGAAAAGTGCATGGTGAAGCGAATGCCATGCTGAATCAGCTGTTTGCATGCTTTATTAAAGCTCCATCGTTTTTTCTTTGACAATCGAGGAGAAGTCTTGCTGGATATACACTCTCTCTGTCCATCAACAATCAGGTGGCGCTTAACCTTCATTGCAGACATTATGTGTTGTTTGTCGGCAAAGTTATTAAGTTTGATGAGCACTGTCCTTGGTCTGTCACTCCTCTGAGGTCCGAGGCTTCTGTGGGCCCGGTCAATTTAAAGCGGCCGCTCTTCTTATCTGGTTCCAGAACTTTAGGTAGCCAGGTCTTGAAAAAGGCAATGGGCTAATGGCCTTCCATTCCCTCCTTCATCCCTACAATCCTTATGTTATCCCGCCTTGACCTATTAACTTTTCAGACAGCATCTGTACTTTCCTTTCGGTGTCTTTCAGCTTGCCTTCTGTTGAAACTATGCTGTCTTCAATATCCAACACTCAGAGCTCAGCTTCATTCAGACGTTTGGTGTTGTCCTCCACCCGGGATCTAATAACGTACAGGGCATTCATAAAATTGGTTCGTTTTTCATCCAAGACTTTGTCGACACACTCTGTCACCTCGTGCATCAGCTGTTGCGAGTAACCACAGTCGCATGAGCCGCCATCCTGCATATCCGTGTCGGCATGTCTACTTTACAGATTTCTTTGAACTTTAGGGCCTTTGTCAGCTGAAATGGCAACACCCTCCTTGCTAGACATGGACTTGTTAAAGTGTTCAAGTTAAAATTTGAAATAAAGTCAAAAGATGCGGGGAGCTCGGCACCTGTGCAACCTCTCAGCCCTGTGACGTCATCCGGACTCCGTTCTCGATATTATTAATGAGAAGGCGTGGCCTTTACCCTTTGAGAACAAAAATGGGCTCTTCCCAATCAGTGCGCATTTTCAAACCATTGAGATTCCCTACTTCCATGGGATAGTTTAGAAACGCCCCTCCTGGTTTGGAAACGGCCACTGATTACTACATTGAGATTCCCTACTTTCATTGGATAGTTTAGAAACGTCCATCCTGGTTTGAAAATGGCCACAGATTTGAAAATACCCATTAATATTCTGCAGAGACCTATACTTGTTTAACAAGCAAGCGCCACAAGTGTCGTTGTCATGTAGGGCTGAAACGATTAGTCAACGTTATCTGCAACGTCGACAATAAAAAAAATAATTGTCTAAAAAAAATTATTTGTTGAATAGTCATTTGATCTCATTTAACGTAACATGAGATCACATTAAACTCTAATGATGATGAGTGAGAGCAGCACTGCATACAAAGTATGAGGGAATTATAATGTAAAAATACAAAATAAGTAACTACAGAAGCACTCTCGTTGTGGAATAAGTGGAGCCGGAGCTGCCGCTCTGCTGAAGCAAGACTTGCGTGTCGAGTATCTTTAAAGGAAACACCTCAGCGTTACATCTTAAATGCAGTTATATTTAATGCATTATTGCTGTATTAAAGTTCAAATAATACGGAAGCAGATCATGTAAATAACTACAAACTCTAAAACTGGCATTTGTCTGTGCAGTCAGCGACTCTTCTATGAGTTGTGCAAATGTCCCGATCAAAGAGGGAGAGATTGAAACTGCACCCGGCTGAGGCATACTCTGTCATGGGATGCTCATCCCTCGAGCGCGCACGCTTAATGCAGCTAGATTATAACGTGATGGCTCGTGACTTATTGAATCATAAAATATGTGTCACTGTGCATTTCTTATCATGAAGAAAATTGGCAATACACAGCTTTATTAATAAGAGGGGGTTTTTATGTGAGTTAAAGATGGATTGAAGTGAACAGTTGAGAGAGGGTAGTCTTCGCTCCATTATACACTGCAACAAAATACGTTTTTGATTTGTTTTTGTTTTGCAATATAAACATCTAAAACTCCTTTAAAACAATGTACATTTACTTTAGCAGCTATACTGTAGAAGAAAACATTTTTTTATCAGAGAATGTTGAATATAATATTAAAAATACAAATATTTTAAAATATCTAAAAACCCTTTAAAAAAAGATGCATTCACCTGAGAAGCAGCATATAAGATATTTAGACTTGCTTTTAGAGAACAGATCTTGAATATAAGTATATTTTGTCTTTACTGTACTCGCAGAAGTATAACCAAGTGGAAAAATACACTTATATTTAAGATACATTCTCTTAAAGCAAGTCTAAATATCTTTTAGGTTGCTTCCCAGAGCCGGCGTTCTCATCAGAGTAAGACGCCGCGCAAATCGACTCCCGCTACCCAGTATTCTACTGGCAAATGTTCAGTCTCTGGATAACAAGCTCTGCGAGCTGAAAGCGCGGATCTCTTTCCAACGAGAGATGAGGGACTGCTGCATTATCTGCCTTACGGAAACTTGGATGTCTGCGGAGATTCCAGACTTAGCCATTGAACCCGCGGGGTTCTCAGTGCACCGAGCGGACAGAGCGAAAGACCTCTCAGGTAAAAGCAGAGATGGTGGCGTAAGTTTTATGATCAACAAATCCTGGTGTGATCAGAGGAACGTACATTCTATCAAGTCTTTCTGCTCTCCTGATCTGGAATTTCTCATGCTTCTGTGTCGACCATTCTGGCTACCGAGGGAATTCACAGCGGTCATTATCACTGCTGTGTACATCCTGCCACAAGCCGACACAGACCGGGCGCTCAAGGAACTCTACAGGATTATAAGCAAGCAGGAAACCGCGCCCCTGAGGCCGTGTTCATTGTGACCGGGACTTTAATAAAGCCAGTTTCAAATCAGTCACACCAAAATACCACCAGCACATTAGTTTCAACACACGAGGGGACCGGGTTTTGGACCACTGCTACTCTCCCTTCCGGGATGGCTACAAATCCCTCCCCTGCCCACCATTTGGCAAATCGGACCACTCTTCCATTCTGCTTCTGCCCGCTTACAGGCAGAAACTGAAACAGGAAGCACCCACTCTCAGAACGGTCCAGTGCTGGTCGGACCAATCAGACTCTACGCTACAAGACTGTTTTGATCACACGGACTGGGAGATGTTCCGGTCCGCCTCTGATGACGACATCGAGCTTTACGCTGACAGCATAATGTGTTTCATCAGAAAGTGCGTAGAGGACGTCGTTCCGACCAGAACAACACAGATCTATCCGAACCAGAAGTATTTTATTAATAGCGATGTTCGTGCAGCACTTAATGCGCGGACCTCTGCTTTTAATTCCGGGAACGCGGAGGAGCATAAACAAGCCAGTTATGCCCTACGAAGTCAGAACAGCAAAACGTCAGTACAGGGACAAGATTGAAGGGCAGTTTAATACCACCAACTCTAGAAGCATGTGGCAGGGAATTAACATCATCACAGACTTTAAAGGGAATAAAAACTCCGCCGTGAACACCGCTGCATCTCTCCTGGATGAGTTAAACACTTTTTATGCTCGTTTCAAGGGAAATAACACTGCCCTCGCGGAGAGAGCTCTCGCAGCCGAAGCTACAGAGGTTAGTTCACTCTCCGTCTCTGTAGCGGATGTAACCCGATCCTTCCGATGGGTGAATATCCACAAAACCGCGGGTCCAGACGGCATTCCGGGCCGTGTCATCAGAGCATGCGCGAACCAGCTGGCTGGTGTTTTTACGGACATTTTCAACCTTTCCCTCTCTTTGTCTGTAGTCCCCACATGCTTCAAAACATCCACCATTGTGCCTGTTCCAAAGCAATCAAAAATCACTTGCTTAAATGACTGGCATCCTGTTGCTCTGACTCCCATCATCAGCAAATGCTTTGAGAGACTAATCAGAGATTACATCTGCTCTGTGCTGCCTCTCTAGACCCATTGCAGTTTGCTTACCGCAACAACCACTCCACTGATGATGCCATTGCATCTACAATACACACTGCTCTCTCCCACCTGGAAAAAAAGAACACTTATGTGAGAATGTTGTTTGTAGACTACAGCTCAGCATTCAACACCATAGTGCCCTCCAAGCTAGATGAGAAACTCTGGGCTCTGGGCTTAAACGCCTCGCTGTGCAGCTGGATCCTGGACTTCCTGTCAAGCATACGCCAGGTGGTTAGAATAGGTAGCAACATCTCCTCATCACTGACCCTCAACACTGGAGCCCCACAGGGCTGTGTTCTCAGCCCACTCTTGTATTCCTTGTACACACATGACTGTGTGGCAACACATAGCTCCAATGCCATCATTAAGTTTGCTGATGACACGACGGTGGTAGGTCTGATCACTGACAATGATGAAACAGCCTACAGAGAGGAGGTGCACACTCTGACACACTGGTGTCAGGAGCACAACCTCTCCCTCAACGTCAGTAAGACAAAGGAGCTTGTGGTGGACTTCAGAAGAAAAGACAGAGAACACAGTCCAATCACCATCAATGGAGCACCAGTGGAGAGAGTCAGCAGCTTCAAGTTCCTGGGTGTCCACATCACTGAGGAACTCACATGGTCCGTCCACACTGAAGTCGTTGTGAAGAAGGCTCATCAGTGCCTCTTCTTCCTGAGACGGCTGAGGAAGTTTGGAATGAACCGCCACATCCTCACACGGTTCTACACTTGCACTGTAGAGAGCATCCTGACTGGCTGCATCTCTGCCTGGTACGGCAATAGCACAGCCCACAACCGCAAAGCACTGCAAAGGGTGGTGCGAACTGCCAGACACATCATCGGAGGTGAGCTTCCCTCCCTCCAGGACATACAGGTGCATCTCAATAAATTAGAATGTCGTGGAAAAGTTCATTTATTTCAGTAATTCAACTCAAATTGTGAAACTCGTGTATTAAATAAATTCAATGCACACAGACTGAAGTAGTTTAAGTCTTTGGTTCTTTTAATTGTGATGATTTTGGCTCACATTTAACAAAAACCCATCAATTCACTATCTCAAAAAATTTGAATACATCATAAGACCAATAAAAAAACATTTTTAGTGAATTGTTGGCCTTCTGGAAAGTATGCTCATTTACTGTATATGTACTCAATACTTGGTAGGGGCTCCTTTTGCTTTAATTACTGCCTCAATTCAGTGTGGCATGGAGGTGATCAGTTTGTGGCACTGCTGAGGTGGTATGGAAGCCCAGGTTTCTTTGACAGTGGCCTTCAGCTCATCTGCATTTTTTGGTCTCTTGTTTCTCATTTTCCTCTTGACAATACCAGGTCTGGTGAGTTTGCTGGCCAGTCAAGCACACCAACACCATGGTCATTTAACCAACTTTGGTGCTTTTGGCAGTGTGGGCAGGTGCCAAATCCTGCTGGAAAATGAAATCAGCATCTTTAAAAAGCTGGTCATCAGAAGGAAGCATGAAGTGCTCCAAAATTTCTTGGGAAACGGGTGCAGTGACTTTGGTTTTCAAAAAACACAATGGACCAACACCAGCAGATGACATTGCACCCCAAATCATCACAGACTGTGGAAACTTAACACTAGACTTCAAGCAACTTGGGCTATGAGCTTCTCCACCCTTCCTCCAGACTCTAGGACCTTGGTTTCCAAATGAAATACAAAACTTACTCTCATCTGAAAAGAGGACTTTGGAACACTGGGCAACAGTCCAGTTCTTCTTCTCCTTAGCCCAGGTAAGATGCCTCTGACGTTGTCTGTGGTTCAGGAGTGGCTTAACAAGAGGAATACGACAACTGTAGCCAAATTCCTTGACATGTCTGTGTGTGGTGGCTCTTGATGCCTTGACCCTAGCCTCAGTCCATTCCTTGTGAAGTTCACCCAAATTCTTGAATCGATTTTGCTTGACAATCATAAGGCTGCGGTTCTCTCGGTTGGTTGTGCATCTTTTTCTTCCACACTTTTTCCTTCCACTCAACTTTCTGTTAACATGCTTGGATACAGCACTCTGTGAACAGCCAGCTTCTTTGGCAATGAATGTTTGTGGCTTACCCTCCTTGTGAAGGGTGTCAATGATTGTCTTCTGGACAACTGTCAGATCAGCAGTCTTCCCCATGATTGTGTAGCCTAGTGAACCAAACTGAGAGACCATTTTGAAGGCTCAGGAAACCTTTGCAGGTGTTTTGAGTTGATTAGCTGATTGGCATGTCACCATATTCTAATTTTTTGAGATAGTGAATTGGTGGGTTTTTGTTAAATGTGAGCCAAAATCATCACAATTAAAAGAACCAAAGACTTAAACTACTTCAGTCTGTGTGCATTGAATTTATTTAATACACGAGTTTCACAATTTGAGTTGAATTACTGAAATAAATGAACTTTTCCATGACATTCTAATTTATTGAGATGCACCTGTATATACCAGGCGGTGTGTGAAAAAAGCTCGGAGGATCATCAGAGACTCCAGCCACCCGAGCCATGGGCTGTTCTCACTGCTACCATCAGGCAGGCGGTATCGCAGCATCAGGACCCGCACCAGCCGACTTCATGATAGCTTCTTCCCCCAAGCAATCAGACTTTTGAACTCTTAATCTCCCACGATCAAAATACATCAGCACTGCACTTTATTACTCTTACTCTTAGATCTCACATTGGACTGTCATAAATTATATTATTATTATATTATATTCTCTCTTAACAACACACTGGCAACTTACTATCAACCGACAGCCTGAATGTCAATACAGTACAATACAACCTACTGTACATTCTATATATACTATATATTTATTTTTTTGAATAATGTGTATCTATATTGTGTGTATTGTATTCTGTACAGTGTATGTTATTATTTGTATATTGTGTTGTGTGTAATTATGTGTATATTAGACTTTAAATTGTGTTGTGTTAATCTGATGTTATTGTAAATTGGTATATGTCTCATCACTGTCACGACTGCTATGATGATCGGAACTGCACCCAAGAATTTCACACACCATTGCACTTGTGTATATGGCTGTGTGACAATAAAAGTGATTTGATTTGATTTGTTTTAAGGATTTTTAGACAATTTTAAATGGAAATCAAGACAAACACACTTGATAACAATAGGAGTTTTTGCAGTGAATTTCTTTACTAAATTAAACAAGTATTTTTTCCCCTTTAATTCAGTGATTTTCTTTTAGAGGTATTTTTAAAAGATGATTTTGTCCTCTTTATTGTCAGTAAGAACGTTTAATACAACCTTATAAGTCAGGGCACAAGCTGAATAATCGGTTAAGCGCTAATGATTAATCGTTGCAATAATCGCAGAATAGTCGAATAAGCATTCATCATTAGATTAATTGATTTTTAAAACAATCGTTAGTTGCAGCCCTATTGTCATGCATGTGACCAACACTTCAAACTCTCAAGCACCTCAGTCAGTTGATAGTACCGTGACGCGATTTCCTTCCACACTAATGACAGAAGGACAGGACAGGCTTTCAGTCAAAGGCAACACCTTTTAAATGTTCACGCAGCACGCATTTATTAATGCAAGTGTTGTGAGATATGGGTTGAGGTGGACTGTCTCTGACTGGGACTCGTTTGAGACGTGGTTTACATTGACTGTCTCAGACACAAACGCTATCCATCCATCCCTCCATCCCTAATGTAAGTGTGTTAACCGATCTAAGCACTTGTATTTGTAAATCATAGTTTTGGAAAAGGTCTCAAAAGTTATTGAAGTGTAAAAAACATTAACATATTTTCGATACAGAGCAGATGGCTTGGCATTTATTTGTGTATTAAATTACAGATATAAAATGAACAGTGTGTAATGTGTGTATTCTTTGTAATGTATTGTGAGCTTACAAAACAGTGTATGATTTATTTTTGCATTCTGTTACATGCAATTGTGAGAATCTTTGATGCTGTTACCTGCTTTATTAAAATAAAGCTGAGTGACTGGGTCAGACAGTTGTTGGGTTCACTCCCACTTCTCCCCTCACTCCACTGCTGATCATGCCCACTTTGAGTGCAGCAATTAAAAAATGTGGTGAGAGCTCAACTGTGTGTGACCCTTTAATGGGATGTGTTCAATAGACATGAAATATTATAATTGTTTGTGTTTGTTAGCTTAAGCATGTTGTTTGTCTATACTTGTGACATTTTATGACAAATTAATTCAGAAAACCAGCTACTTTCAAAGGGTTCACATACTTATTATTGCCACTGTAAATCCAAGTACATACAGTTGAAGTCGGAAGTTTACATACACTTTTTTTAACCACTCCACAGATTTAGTATTAGCAAACAATAGTTTTGGCAAGTCGTTTAGGATATCTATTTTGTGCATGACACAAGTAATTTTCAATCGTTTACAGACTTTCACTTTTAATTGACTATATCACAATTCCAGTGGGTCAGAAGTAAACATACACTAAGTTAACTGTGCCTTTAAGCAGCTTGGAAAATTCCAGAAAATGATGTCAAGCTTTTAGACAGTTAGCTTCTGATAGGAAGTGTACTGAATTGGAGGTGTACCTCTGGATGTATTTTAAGGCCTACCTTCAAACTCAGTGCCTCTTTGCTTGACATCATGGGGAAATTAAAAGAAATCAAGACCTCAGAAAAATAATTGTGGACCTCCACAAGTCTGGTTCATCCTTGGGAGAAATTTCCAAACACCTGAAGGTACCACGTTTATCTCTACAATCAACAGTATGCAAGTACAAACACCATGGCACCACTCAGCCATCATACCGCTCAGGAAGGAGACGCATTCTGTCTCCTAGAGATGAACGTAGTTTGGTGCGAAAAGAGCAAATCAATCCCAGAACAACAGCAAAGGACCTTGTGAAGATGCTGGAGAAACAGGTAGACAAGTATCTATATCCACAGCTAAATGAGTCCTATATCGACATAACCTGAAAGGCTGCTCAGCAAGGAAGAAGCCAATGCTCCAAAACAGCCAAAAAAAGCCTGACTACAGTTTGCAAGTGCACATGGGGACAAAGATCTTACTTTTTGGAGAAATTTCCTCTGGTCTGATGAAATACAAATTGAACTTTTTGGCCATAATGACCATCGTTATGTTTGGAGGAAAAAGGGTGAGGCTTGCAAGCCAAAGAACACCATCCAACCGTGAATCATGGGGGTGGCAGTATCATGTTGTGGGGGTGCTTTGCTTGCAGGAGGGATTGGTGCACTTCACAAAATAGATGGCATCATGAGGAAGGAAAATTATGTGGATATATTGAAGCAACATCTCAAGACATCAGCCATGAAGTTAAAGCTCGGTCGCAAATGGGTCTTCCAAATGGACAATGACCCCAAGCATTCCTCCAAAGTTGTGGCAAAATGGCTTAAGGACAACAAAGTCAAGGTACTGGAGTGGCACAAAGCCCTGACATCAATCTGATAGAAAATTTGTGGGCAGAACTGAAAAAGCATGTGCGAGCAAGGAGGCCCACAAACCTGACTCAGTTACACCAGTTCTGTCTGGAGGAATGGGCCAAAACTTATTGTGAGAAGCTTGTGGAAGGCTAACCAAAACATTTGACCTAAGTTAAACAATTTAAAGGCAGTGCTACCAAATAATAACAAAGTGTATGTAAACTTCTGAACCACTGGGAATGTGATGAAAGAAATAAAAGCTGAAACAAATAATTCTCTCTACTATTATTCTGATATTTCACATTCTTAAAATAATGATCCGAACTGACCTAAGACAGGTAATGTTTTCTACGATTAAATATCAGGAATTGTGAAAAACTGAGTTTAAATGTCTTTGGCTAAGGCGTATGTAAACTTCTGACTTCAACTGTACTTCAGAAGTAGTACATTATTTTTGTTTGCATATCCTTTCATTAAAAAACAGTACGCACTGCAGTGGTAGCAAGAAGGGTCTGGTTTGTTAAATCAAGGAGTTTTTATTTATGCAATATTTTTGTAAGAACACATTTGCCCTCATTTCTCTCACAGCGGTTGCATTATGAAAATTAAAAAAAGCTGTTTGTGATCAGAGTTTTTGCGATATTTTTTGATCATAATTTGTCAAATCTTAATCCACTGATCCTGATGAAAGTTTAAAGAAGCCCAAATCTCTAAACATCTTATGGAAACGGGCTGCCTTAACTTTACAAACGGCACTTTTTAAGCATTTTCAGCTGAAATTAAATGAACGGAAGCAGTACATTTCTGGGGTGCCAAAAGAACCTGGATGTGCTGCCACCATCAAGCATTTTGTTTGTAAGCAGTAACTTCATTTATAGAACAAACTCTTTTATCCTCCCAAAATTCTGAAAAATTCCAGAAATTCTCGAAATATTACTTTAATATGAAATACTGCTCATAGCATTGGGCAAAATATACAAATGAACGATCTACAATTTTACAACTAGTTAACTAGTAAAAATAAATATTTGTGCAATCTCTATCCTACATAAATTTACAAAATAAAGCTTTGATAAATGCAGTAGCATTACCTTTGTTTTCTGATTCACAGAGTTGCTGTGGCAACAGTACACAGGTGAGCACCTTCTCGCCAGACTCAGGGTCCACGTCCGTCTGGAAGGTGAGCAGGGGTTGAGACTGATTCTCAGACAGCCAAAGTGCTTTGAGTCGTAGAGTAGTGAGGGTCAGTGGCAGGTACAGCAGCCTTCACACAGACACGACATAATATCAGTCGCCACATGATTTTCTGTGTTACAAACGGTTTATATTTTATTTTAACGCCATGGCCAATGACTAAGGTGACATCTTGCCCAATCACATTCTTTTACACTTTGAATTAAATAAATGTTCTGGGTTTAATTTAGGTTAAGCTCTATGAGCAGCACTGTGACATGCTGTTAATTAACACAGAACATCATTTCGACTTGTCTTCTCATTTTTGTGATCCAGTAAATAAAAAGAATCTACTAGTCATACGTAATGCGCTTACAGTGAAAGACAATGGGGCAAAGCAATACAGAAGGTTTAAATGCAGGTGGTTTCTAGTTTGATGTAGGGCTGGTTAATCAAATTTTATTTTCAATTATGATTTTGGCTTCCAACAATTATGAAAACAAGATAATCGAGATAAAATGATTATTGTGCTGCATTCCGTTTCACAATGAAGGCTTTCCTTTATTTGACTACCATACATAACATAAAATAATTACCATATGACAATAGCCTCCTCCCCTACAGTTTACATTTCAAGTTCAAGGAAATCCACTGTTAAAAAGACAATAAAACAAATAAAATAAATAAAAAAAAAAGTTAATAAATACATGATGTTTCCAAAGTCAATGATTAATCAAGTTAAATATTCGTGATCTCAATACTGACCAAAATAATCGTGATTATGATTTTTGCCATAATCGAGCAGCCCTAGTTTGATGAACTTCTGGTTATGCTTCTAGAATATATTTTTTGCATATGGCGTTTGCTCTGTGTTTCTAAATCTATTTCTGGTGCCCTTGCGTGCATCATGCCAAAGTTACTGTCTTTACATGGTCATGACATGAGTTGAAAGATTGGATATAACTTTGTGCAGACAAGGGTTAGTAAGTGATTCTATCACACAAGTCTTATGTTAACAAAATGTTTTAGTCTTGTAGCCAACAAGAACATCAAAAACATACTTAACTGCAAGTCATTCATTTCATCTGGTCTGACGAAGAACTGTTACTGTATTATGTGTACTTGTGAGACTTGAATCAGAGTAATTAAAGACAAACATTTAAGTTTTGTAATTAGAGGCATTTTATTAAAATTAATGAATTAATAAAATATCTTAATTAATCCTTTAAGCATGGATGGGCCCAACAATGCTGAGAAAAAAAAAATTATTATCAACATATTAATAACTACAGTTTTGACCAAAACAAAATAGGTACTGTTTTAAAGCTTAGTAGCTCTACTTTCCAATGCATGTACACATTATGACCAAAACTGAACAAGTGCTTTGAAATTTGCAGACAAATCAAAAGTGTTCCCTGCACATATTATTGTAATCGGTAAAAACATCAAACTCATCAAATAGCCATGTGTCATATGTCTTTGGAAAGCTCTTAAAGACTAAAATACAACCAGCCTATTTGATTTCCTCACAGACAAAAATATAGCGAGTAATAGCTAAGTGTATGTCTTTGACATACATGTTACATGTAAACATGTGTTGCTTATATGCCTTTAGTCATCGTATTTAAATGTGTAATTAGTTCTTATGTACAATTATTATTCTTTTTGAAGAGGATTTTGTACACTAGGATAAACAAATTTTGTAATGCTACAACTTTTGTTTGCTTTGTCATATCAGCACATAATGTTACAGGTGGCATGATTCAGTACAAAACAAAAGCAGTTTTTCAGAGCTACCTTATTTACACCCAGCGATATATCATGTCAAATCAGAAAAACAAGAAAAAAAGTTTTTGGCTCAATCTTTTTCTTTTTGGTGATTTTTCAGCAGTTTCTTAGGCAGAGAGTCTCAGAATTTATCAACATCTATATCATAATTTTATTTTTTTATTTTTTTTAAGTTTTCTTTATAATGATACCAAACACTTGACCCTTCTTGTTTTTTTCTCGAGTTATAAGCCTTTAAATTTTAATTTTAATTTAATTTTGAAAACACCTTTAAACAAGGTTTAAAAAGTCCATCTAAACACACATTTTGCTAGGATTTGATTTTTAAAAATATGAAATCATCTCATCCTTTATGAAAATTACGGTTTTACGACAGTAATATTGAAATAACCATGACTATAACCATATTTGTTTTTTATACAATTAGCCCTGGTTTTACTTCAGTAATACTGTAATCTATATTGTAACCAGTAATATTGTAATAGTAATATTTTAGTAACTATGGTTAATTTTGCGGTTACTATGGTTTTCCCACAAACACCATAGTTAAACTAAGGTAAAACCATGATTAATTTTTGTGAGGGATTTGGTAACAGGCTGCTGAGGGAAGTTAATCCAAAAAGAATTGCATTTTTTATTTCCAAATACTTCTTTCTCAAAATTACTAAGAATCGTTAATGGAACCGTTAAGAGGAATCAAAATAGGAATCGTAAAATCCCTTCTGATTCCCATCCCTAGTCTAAAACATTTTCTGTGGTAACCCACAGCTGTATTGAACCCAGACCAATTCTTTAACCCTTCACTGAACTCTGAAATTACTAAGAACTGAAAATCTTATTTACATGTATAAAGCGAAGCTCACGCACCCCGTTTCAAAGGATCTGATGCGTTTGATGACAACTGTGCTGCCTGCAGCCTACATCAACCTTAAACACAAAATCCCTGGTGAGATCACTTTACTCTGACAAACCTGTTTCCAGACACATCTAGAACGTGCAGTTCTGAAGCCTGTGAGAGCTCTGGAGGGATTTGTGTTAGACGGTTCTCTCTCACACACAGAACATTCAGACTGCTGCAGCCACCAATCTGTGAAGAAACAGAGGAAACTGTGAGTGGAGAAACATCCTAGTGTAGGTGTTTGGTTGAACAGAGTGCTGTGGTATGAGCTGAGAATATGAGCAAATTCCCCTTGTGGGAAAGTCTAAATGCTCCTGAAATCCTAAAGCACAACAGTAGAGCTCTGGAAGTAAAAAGACTACTCTTTTTTTTTTCCAAAGAGAATTTATTTGTAACGCTAACTTGTAAACCTTTCCAGAAAGTCCTACCATGAGCTCTGAGGTTGTTAAGTGATGGAATATCTGTAGAAGCCACAAATCAAAGTGATTTAAACAGATTTTTTATTTTATTTTACTGTGTTTAACTGCCAAATTCCTGGTTGAAGAACTACACTACCCACAATCCTGAAGTGAGACCCAACAATCAGAGAAGTCTCTGATTTGCTGTGAAAAACACCAAAAGAGCTCAGCAGCCCATGACAGAGTAAAACAGAACTGAACAAAATTAAATGCACTTAACAGCAAGCAAACATTCCCTAAATAATGTTTTAGAGCGAGGGTAAGCTAGAAGGCTAAAATTAGAAGCAATTAGTGTTAATGGCAGCCAAAAGGCAAAGCAAGTCCCCAAAGGTGAAACTGTTGTGTGTCCCATAAAGTGTCGATTGTGTCTGTCTGCTAATGCACTGCAATTTTCCACACAGAATGAGTGTATTTAAACATACAGTATTAAATTAAAGCAACAAGCCATTTGAGGCTGTATGTTACATTCATTTCACAACTGGTAAGATGTTTTCTTAGGCATACATGAAGCGAGACCTTAACTGTGGTAAAATCACTGTAACACACAGCTTTGAGTGGCTTATTGCTTTTGTAAAAGGGTGGTGACAGCAATATAATCAAAACACCAATGTTTAATAAACAGCTTAAAGTATTAATATTAATAATCAGAATAAACAGTTCTTTCACAAATATAATTAATTAGCCTAACTGTAGGCTGTTAATGGTTGCACAGGTATGTAGCAAGGGACAATAATATAGTGTGATCACTAGCAGAGGTGGGTAGTAACGCGCTACATTTACTACGTTACATTTACTCGAGTAACTTTTTGGAAAAAAACTGACTTTTAGAGTAGGTTTAAAATGGGTACTTTTTACTCTCACTCAAGTAAATTTCTAAAGATTTTTTTTTTACTTTTACTTCTTTACAATGGGCAGCATTCCTGTCGTTACATTACTGGTTTAATATTAATTAATGCGTAATTTATTGATAGATTATTGAATGGTACTTTTACGAGAGCGGAAGTTCACGCAGAGGCGTGCGCTGAGCCGGTGTCAGACTGTCACTCAAGTCATCAGTGCTGCAGCATCAAACTCGTCAAAGTGAAACACTTTCTTCGCTCCTCACAGTGAAAAAATAATAGTTTCGTCATGCAATGCCTTCATTTAACACCAAGACAAGCTGATATTTCAAGATTAAAATCACAGCTCCAATTTAAGGCAGCACGCTGAGGTAAGTTTTGGCTCTAATCCTAACGCGGGCTTTTCTGTGTAATGTGATGGTCATTTTCAGGGTGATTCTGTAACTGGGCTCTTAGTTTTTAAGTGTACACTTTTAAATCAGTGCAGCAATACACTACCGTTCAAAAGTTTGGGGTCACTTCCCTGAAATGTTTCTCATGATCTTAAAAATCTTTTGATCTGAAGGCGTATGCTTAAATGTTTGAAATTAGTTTTGTAGACAAAAATATAATTGTGCCAACATATTAATTTATTTCATTACAAAACAATTTATTTAAAAAAAAAAAAAAAAAGTTTTTGAAATGGATGACTTGGATCAAATAATAAAGAAAAGCAGCCAATAAGTGCCCAACATAGATGGGAACTCCTTCAATACTGTTTAAAAAGCATCCCAGGGTGATACCTCAAGAAGTTGGTTGAGAAAATGTCAAGAGTACATGTCTGCAAAATCTAGGCAAAGGGTGACTACTTTGAAGATGCTAAAATATAACACAGTTTTGATTTATTTTGGATTTTGTTTAGTCACAACATAATTCCCATAGTTCCATTTCTATTATTCCATAGTTGTGATGACTTTAGTATTATTCTAAAATGTAAAAAAAATAAATAAATAAATAAAATAAAAAAAAAACTAAAGAATGAGTAAGTGACCCTATCAGTGTGCTTTGTCATGCATCCAGCATGTCATGAGCAGTATTTACGCATTTACCCCGCGCCCTCGCGAATACTTTACTCTTTTACAGAACATGCTTCATTCATTCTCTTTTGTGCACTGTGCACAGAGCTGCAGACACGATTATTAAATATAATGGTGGAATGGGCTAGTAGTTATAAGTACCTTGGAACTATCATTGACAACCAGTTGCGTTTTGACGTGCATGCAGAGGCATTATGCAAGAAAGGCCAGCAGCGGCTATATTGTCTACGGAGGCTCTCTTCTTTTAATATTAGTAGGACTCTTATGAGCATGCATTATAAATCTTACATCGAATCTGTACTTTGCTTCTCTATCGGCTGTTGATATGGTAATTTAAATTTTAAACATCGGAACACACTGAATGGTATTGTCAATCAATGTGGTAAGATCATAGGTGTTAAGCAGACTGAATTATCAAATATTTTTGAACGGTTTGTTTTACAAAAAGCCAGAGCCATTCTTGGCGATCCTAACCACTCACTTTTTAATGAATTCGTAGTGCTTCCTTCTGGTATTCGTTATAGTATGCCTAAACTTAAAAGTAATTAACAGGAATTCCTTAATCCCCACTGCTGTAAGGCTTTTAAACTTGTAAGGTGTTTGAATGTTGTGTTTTGATGTTAGTGTCATTTTAATTAATGTTTTAATGTATTTGTATTATATGTTCACAAATTTTTATGCTGCACAAAAATTGCCCCTTGGGCTTATAATAAAGCTTGACTTGACTTGATGTGTCTGAAATGAATTAGACCGTTCAGCTAAACCAGGTTTGTGACAGGACAATGTGCTTCCAGATCACCTTTAAACTATATAGTTTTTTTCCGTCTACAATTAGCTTTATTAATCAGCATGTTTCGAGACCTTCACAAACAGATTATTTTTGTGAAATTAAGATCATCTCTCACATAAATGGCAAGGAAAAACAATAAAAAATTTGATTTTACTAGAAGCATAGTGGAGTTCTCATGAGAACATTTCCATTATTTGATAGTCTGACCATTTATAGGCCTACTTAACTTTAGCTAACAGTATTTTTAAGCTTCACTATTGTGATGTACATTGTTTGTTGTTGGTAGATTTTCATTTCAAGGAAAATATAAAAATGGTCCATTCAGCCTTTTACATTTTCAAAATTTTCTCTCAGGGGATACCCCTGAACCCCCAAACAATATATTTCCTTAATAGTCACAAGGCCTCCTATGCCCCTTGAGTATCTAAAAATATTCAAACACAAATACTGGACTGTTATCATTCAGCTTAAAAATGAACAGTTGATTTTATCATAACAAAGTGCTCTCAATTGATGAACTCATTGAAATATTTTAATCTTTTGGTAGAAGATCCCCCAAAACCCATTACTTTGACTTTGTCTCTGGAGACAATGTCCTAATCCTTGCCCAGTTTTAAAGAGACTGTTTTGACTTTGATGGGTTTTATTTTCTTCTTTTACAAAATACTATTACTGCCAACTTAGAAATGTACAATTAGGCCTACTATTTCAAAAAATTAGCTTTACTTTCCTTATGTCATTTCATAGCTATACTGACTACTAACACCATGTAAGTTATTGTCCAGATCTTTGCTGGGAAGGAAATCTAGAGACTGGACATCTTGGAACTTGAATACCCCAGATCTAGACAATCAGGTGCATGTCGCTAGAAACGCAAGCCGTTCAGCAAAGTTATACACACAACTAGCTAACTGAATTGCAGTCATGAAATCAGCTGGTTAAGGAGTATTAGCCAGCTAGCAGCTACATAGCTTTGCTGTCATTTAACCCTTTGGGGTCGACGGATGCGTCAGCACGTCCTGCTGGATTTTTTCCTCATAACAGCGGAAACAACTTAAAATACTCTGTCATTTTTGGGCATACAGATAAGTGTAAGACATCATTAGAGACTATAAAGGGTCTACTTTTATTTGTGTACACTCACAATAACAACAAAACCTTGTGCTTTTGTAAAATAAAGAAAATAAACAGGGTGCGCTTTCAGCCGTCTCTGTCTCCGCGAGCATCTTTCTGAAACACGTCACAAAAATGAACTGAAACTCCGCGAATACTTATCAGACAAACAGTAAACATATGTCTAAAGAAAGCTTAAAATGTCTACTTTTAAATAAAACAATTCAAATTTAAAACAAATATTCTCCTGCAATGTAATCTGTATGAAACAAAGAGATGTACAGTTTTTCCTGGCTCAGCTAATTATCGCTAATGTGAACACATTCACCAGCATGTACTATTCATACAGTAATGTGCTGAGACGATCAATGCAAATGGTAAACGCCCCCAACAATGCCTTAAAAAGCATCAAGTTCAATCACTTTTCTGCGCGTTTGGAAGATGGCACGCTACACAGGTGAGGAAGCTCTTCAGATGGTCCTGGATAGTGACGAAGAGTTCACATTTTCCTCAGGAGTGGGACTCCGACGATGAACGTTTGCATTTTGAAGAGCGACTTGATCCAGCCGAGGATACAATTCCGGATGAGTAAGTCTTTACTTACATTAGTTGACATGCTATTTTATATAAACATGTACATATTTTACTAGTTGGACTATTTCCAGACTTGCCAGCCAGTATTCAAAGTATTGAAATTTGAAATATGTCCTAATAGGCAAGTTTTAGTTACATTTAAATGTTGTTTCGGCTAAAGCAGGTATTTAAATTGTATGCTGTATGATATAAATATGATATGTAATATGATATAAAAATAATATGAATGTTTAGATTATATTTTAACTCGTGCTTATGCTGCCTCATTATCATCAACGAAGCTTGTGCATGCAAATATCTGTTTGGGTGTAAATATGTAAAATGTGCTGTAAATATGCCCATATTAGAAAATCAGCATATTAGAATGATTTCTGAAGGATCATGTGACACTGAAGACTGCAGTAATGATGCTGAAAATTCAGCTTTGATCACAAAATAGCGTTTTACAATATATTCAAATAGAAAACAGTTATTTTAAATTGTAAAAATATTTCACAATATCACTGTTTTTGCTGTATTTTGGATCAAATAAATGCAGCCTTGGTGAGCAGTAGAGACTTCTTTTGAAAACATTAAAAAATCTTACAGATCTAAAACTTTTAAATGGTAGTGTAGGTCTAAAGTTTTTAAGTAAAGTCTTTATGTAAAGAACATGTATAATCAGATTACTTCTTTTAACTTAAACTTGATTTTGTGAATAAGCTACAAACATTCATTCTCTCTCAAGGGAGGGGTCTTTGTCTCCTCAGGTGTGAATCACATCAATATTCATGATCATCCACGCCTCCTCGCATATGGCCTTTCTAACACTAAAAGTGTCTTACAAAAGTTAAATGACTATATTGTTTTATATGAATGAGTGATCAGGATGGTTTTCACATCATTTTATAGCAAAACTCTAGGCTACAAGATCCAGTTCTCAAAAGTATTGTGAACAAATGTTTAGTATGTGTTATATGGCCTTATTTCAGTGACTTAAAATTTTTGTTTTTTTCAAAAACCATGCATAAACGTTATTTTCTCAAAAATACAAACATGTACATACATGTTGCTCGCATATTATTTTAGTCAAGTTTGTGCTGAATACAGGGTTATCAGACTTTAGCCATTAATATGTTTTTAAGCAACTGAAAAAAGCACAAATGTCAAGGCATGTCAAAACTTCTCCAGGGCCCAAAACACCCTCAGACCCCAGAGGGTTAAAACATAATGAGGCTAGGTAGCCGGCAGCTAGCGAGTAAGCTATCTGGCTAATATGATTCTGACTACGTTTACATGTACAGCAGAATCCAGCTTATTGTGAGAAAGCGGTGTCTTGTGAGAAATTGGCATTCCAGTTTACATGCACTGTATAAGCGGCATACTCTTTACTCCTGTATACATGCGGCTCGGTCAGTAAGCAGCTTTCTCCACAGTAATGTAATTTCTCCGCGACGCTTGTGTAAATAACAAACATGGTATCCAAGGAAGTATGGTATCTGTTTCCTTAACTTTCTATGACAACCTGCAGTGGAACTGCACCGCAATTGTGGGGGTTTCACTCTTACTTTAAACTCCAGGATTCCCCCAATGTACGAGCGCATATATACGAACGTGATGGACAGTCAGTATTTTTCATTGGTGTGTATAAATGGGTGTAGTTTATAGCGTATGTGCTTTTCCCACTGTACTCCAAGAAATTGTAAAAATTCTTTCCAACTTGCTGTTGGGCTCCATCCTATTAAGTTTGTTATACAGTCTGTTCACACACATACACACTCTTCAAAAACCTGTTAGAACACAGCCAATAATGTGTTTACATGGCCACATTAAGCCGTGTTCTCTGGAAGAAACCTGGGTGTGTTAAACTGCTTTCTCTTAATCCCTTAAACAGTGTAAGGAAATCGGCATTCTTGTTAACATGACGTTTCAGAATACCGCTTTCTACAAAAACCCTGGAATAAACCCTTTTCTTAAGTGCATGTTCTTGAACTTCAAATTAAAAGGTAGCTTACCCTGTGGAGTTTACTTGTAAACAAATAAGTTGTGTTTACATTCATTCTTGAGGTCTAACAAACATTTGGAATGCTTTTCCACCCCCAATAATGGTATGAAATGTATATTGTGATACATTTCAATATTGATCGATATATAAAAAAAAAATATTGGGATATTTTTGGCCATATCACCTAGCCCTAATTAGAAACCAACAAATTGCTTTCATATGTAACCAAAATGGACATTAGAAGTGAAATATACCCAAATACATTAGAATCAAATCAAATCTACTCTAAATCTGAATCGGCAGCAACAGCAAACGTAAAAAAATTATTACATTCATTAATAATAGTGTTGCTTATTTAAATATACTATCTTTGTAATTTGAGATTCCGATTCACTAAAGGGATCATGAAAATCAGAAAATGGTGCAAACGCGTCAAATATTAGTGCTAAATGCAATTTGAACAGAAGAACTCCAAATCTTGCAGGTTGTTCTGGGTGTTATTGTAGGTTGTGGTGGATATAAACGCAATCTGGCATACATTTTTTTTTATCACTTTATCACTCCGCCACTGTGATCCAGACACCTAAATCGTCACTTTAAAATGCTGAAAGTATTCTTGACTACACCTGTCTGGATATATAACTGTTATAATGCTCTTCTCCATCATTTGAAGTATAACTGCTTCCATTACTGCAAGAAAGCATATGTTTACCTAAGACTAATTTACATAGAAGGCATGTTTGCACAGAAAAGAATGACAATAACGTCATTTAAATATGCAAAGCACAGTGCAACACCAGTACAATGACGGATGTTTAGTGAATAAGGTGCAGGTTTTGCATTGAAATTATGTATAAAAGTGTCACAACTGTCAAATGAATTTGACCCCATGTCTGATGCAAGCTGAAGATGAAATGGCATGAGCTGAAGCTGGCTTGTGAGTGAACTGGAGTGTTGTTTTTTGTCCACTGCATGAGGTCAGAGAGGTGACAGCTGAGCGAACAGACTTGGAGAACAATCTGTGTCACTCAAACACAAAACCATTGTTCAAACAAGACAATGACATTCTTCTAATCTCATTCAGCTGTCAGCAGGACAGTAACAAACCCTTCCAGCACAACAGACAAGGATTTTTCAAGAACATAAGACACTGGAGGAGTGTTGAAGATGACACAAGAGACAGTACAGTAACACAACGAGTTGTGTTTGTAAAGACATGCATATCATTGCTGACCCTATCCCGAGTGTTGTTTTCATGCCAGCAGTTTTGCTTTTCCTATTTAATTTTTATTTTAAAAGCATTTTTTTTTTTTTTTTTTATACATTTCAGGCTATTTTGAGTTTGTTTCATGGATTGTAAGTTATGCTTTTAATTTCATGTAGACATTTATTTAGCTTTTAAGTTTCTGTTTTTAGCAGTAGCATGCAGTGAATAAACCGGGTACCCCTTCAATACAGCGTAAAATGCTCCCTGTATTTTAAGACTGCTTGCTCTGTCTGTAGCTGGGACATGACCCACTGTTCACCCTCAGCCTCAGGTCAAGACGCAAAACGCGTCTGCAGGAAGGAAATGCTTCCTCATTTATGTTCAATGTGTTAGCCCTTCTACTAGGGCTTACAAATAAATGTATGAATGTTCACAATGTATTTTCATTTTGATTTTCAGGAAGATAATTAAATAACTAATAATCTATGAAGCAACAGTTTTCATTTATTGAAAAAGGCTGACATTGAAGCATTTTTACTATATATAATTCAATAGCTAACGAAGCTATAACTTTAATACTGGTATTAATTTTGCATTGTTAAGGCATGGGTATACTTCGTTTTTCCGCGTTCCGGATTTGATCGTGCCCGGCTGACCACATTGCCTTCCAAAGTATACTTTTCTGACCACAAGCGAATACGAATGCGTTCAACACACGCGCAATTCTATGGTTAGTGATACTCTTTTAGTACAGTCAATGGCCAGCAAATGCACCGACGATGCACACAGACAAGGACCACGTCTGGGGGTCAAGAAAATCTGGGTGGAGTGCGGTGAGGCCACACTGTGCTCGGGAGGGCTCAGCAACATGGACAACTGAGGTATACTTTGGCCTTTAAATCGCCTTCTATGCATCAAATATAAAATGCATATAATAATATTAACAATGTTAATCATAATAATTCACTTTCTTCACTCTTAACAAGGAATGCAAACCATGAGAGGTGAAAAGGGTAAGAAATGTATAGCAGGTGTTCCAAATGTATATTTTTAGCTGATCTGTTTTTTGTATTTAAAGCTTTTATAAATGTTAAGGCTTAAAGTAACACTTTTAAGTCATTTTATTAAGGAAAAAGTAGAACATTTTACCAAACAATTTGGGCATGACTTTAGCTGAAAGGTGAGTAGTTTGCATCCTTGCTTAATGATGGTGCCAAAAGTGTCTCACACCTAGCGGTGATTTTGCGAACAAGTCTCAAGTGTGAGAGTTTAAAGGGGTCATGAAATGCTCTTTTTTTTATAGTTTTATTATCTTCCCTGAGGTCCACTGATAATGTTAGTAAAGTTTTTTGCAATAAAACAGTCATAATTTAGTAATATGTGATCATTTTGCACCTTGTCTCTGGCCCGTGGTCTGAACCATTCAGTTTTGGCATAAGCGCCTCCTTAAAACTTCAACATAAACGCCCACTGTCCTCGAAGAGAGCCATTTTTGAAACTCAGTCAGAAGAGAATGAACCAGCTCAAAAACATTATAAAACTAAATGTCAGGGTTTACACATAATGCACATCCAACACATTGCATCCGAATATATTAAACTGTTCATCTCAAGCACCTCTGTTAACACTCACAACCTGTCAACACCAGACTTGAGAGTCGTGTCAAAAGCAATAGAACATATTATAATCAATAATATAGCGTCCGTTGCGGTGCATCGCGAACAGTAAGCAGATGTCCCATTCCATTTTGCGCTGGTGCTACTACTGCCAACAACACAAATAAACGGTTTAGAAAGTTGGTGTTGACACATCTGGTGTAGACAGCCTCAAGCCATTTCATCGCATCGTGTCAATGGATGCGCCAGGTGTAAACAGAGTGTCAGCACCATAAACTATCACACAGTCATGACATATGAAATATTCATGAATGAAAATGTTTACCCGTGGTTTTTGTGATCGTGTAAAGTGTTTTAACTGCCCCATCCTTAAATAACAGTTCCTTTGCAAAGCTTGAATCACATTATGACTGGTATGATATGAAGTGAACATACATCCCACTCTAAAATATGCTGAAGACACATCCACATCCACATCCAGTTTCTAGTATCATTTCAGCATGTTTTCATACACCAACAACTAAAAATAGTGCAGATGTGCGAAAGAACGCGAAGGCAGCAGCTGAATGACATAGTGCTTCTCCTCTTCAGAGTTGTAACTTGACACTGTGTCTTTTAAAAGCAGACCAATATATTTATCATCAAGCAGTCAAAGACGTCTGTCTGTGCATGTTTATGAAGAAAAACATTTAAATCCAGACAGGTACATGAAGGTGTCCTGTGTAAGTCCACTTTGGATGAATCTCCCATGACAGGCCCAGTCTCTCTCTCCTCTTCACCTGTGTGACTGACTAAGCACCAGTGGGCGGGGCAAAGGGTGCAATGATAGAAAAATAGGCATTGCATATGCAGATATATTTGGTCCTTGTGACATCACAAGTTCCAAGAATTCCAAATGAGCCGTTTTTGCAGCTTGGTTTAAATAAATGCTCTTATTCTATTAAGGAGGAAGTTTTCAGTTCTAAACTTACAGTATGTTTTTATAGTACAATCACCTCTTAGATGTCAAAAGATCAAGGAAAATTTGATTCCTCATGTCATGACCCCTTTAAAGTTTTACCGTTGTGTTAATCCCCGCAATAATAAGACTCATTCTGGTTAAGTACCTGTGGAATATTTTTATAAAGTTGAATGTAAATTAATCAAATATAATCAATGTAAATATAGCCATTTTATTCTACAATTATTTCTGATGGTCAAGCATGTATCTTACTGTGTGTAGAGACCTGTGTTGGAATGTGCTCACATATGGTAAACTAGTCTCCTGTGTTGACACAAGAGAAGACATATGGTGAGGACCCTTCACAGAGGTTTTCTGTTCATTTCTTGAGAAACAACAGACTGGAGTCACAGAACAAAATAGTAAAAATGTGATGGATGGTGATGACGTGTGGAATGTATTAGCCATGCCTTGGTAGATCATATGTATATAAGCAGTTACAAACCCAGATGCTGGAGTTGTTCTGCAGACGACTCGGCTTTTTTTTTTTATCTCTGATAATAAAGTCTATCTTCTAGCATCAAAACCCCAAGACTTTGAGAGTGATTTTTCACAGAGGTGGCAGAAGCCACAACATACCTAATGTTTACATATATACAGAACTGACCAAAAGACCCCAAAACATTCCTTTTAGAAGAACAGTGAGCCCTGCAACAGATGGCATGGCCCCCATAGAGCCCCCCACTGAAAATCGCATCAGTCTGGGATTACATGAAGAGAGAGGCATTTGAGACAGCCTAAATACATAGAAGAACTGTTGCCAATTCTCCAAGAAGCTTTGAACATCCTATCTGCCAACAACCAAAAAAAAAAAAAAAAAGTCCAGGTGTACCTAGGAGAACTGATGCTGTTTTAAAGGCAAAGGCGGTCCCACCAAATAATGATTTAGCCTTTTAATTTTTATTTTTTTTTAATGACTAAAGTTATGAATAAAGTTTATTTATTCATAGAAGTTACTTTCTAACCACAAAAGTGTCACTAAAGAGCATGCTTGAGACAATTCAAAGTAAATATAAGTTGTGGGCAGAATATTTTTATTGGGCGTTATTTCCAATCAAACTATAATTTTGAAAAATTATGCAAAAGTGTGAAAATATCATTTAAATGTGTGTATAAAGAATACATAAAATGTTAGCTATGAATTTATCCATAGCAAGACAAAGGAGTTGTCAAGAATTTGAAATGTGATGGAAATGACAATGTGGTGTGATTTTTTTTAAATTATTTTATTTATTTATTTATTGTTTCAGAAAAATTATAAAAAGGACATAAATCTCCTGTGCTGCATTTTACACTGTAGGACATTGTTAGTAGACAAATAAAAAATAAAATAAAAATGTGTCTGAAAAATGTGAAAAACTGAATTGGAAATGTCTCATCAGGCCTTTTTAAATGCTTTTTTATATATATATATATATATATATATATATATATATATATATATATATATATATAGATTTTATTGTTTTAGTCTTGTCCCAGACCCACACTTGCGATGTAAAAATAAAAATAATTACAAATGTTTTAAAAAGACTTTCTAGAAGTCCACAGTGCCAAAAGTGGCTGATGTTAAAGAAACACCCAATAACATTGGGCCATGCCACACACACACACACACACACACGATACATACAATATTACAGTTTGTACGAGCAGGCATGGTCATGTGACGGGTGATGGCAGGTTGCCCGAGGCCAGAGTGCTAATAAGCCATTGGTTGACCGTTGCCAATGGAGTGCACTTTCACTCAACAGGATTTGCTGGTTAGCAAGTGTAAGGATTATCGTTCATAACACCAATTAGCATAACAGCCGGTCGTTGTCAGATGAGTCAGCATGCAAACTGAAGCACTCATGGCAGACGTGCTCACACGAGAGTCATTTACTCAAGCGAATGCAAGTTTGTGCCATCACTCCAAACAGCACAGACACAAAGCACAATTTAAAGAGTGACTTGAACAAAGGCTTTGAACATGAAAAGCAAAGGAGCATGTTTTATTTAGCACAGGGCTGATTCTAAAAAGCTCCTTGAGCGTGAGTACTTTTTTTGTAATCGAAAGGACTTTGTAATGTAAATGCCAAAAATTGTGTAACTATGGCTCTGTTCACACTCCACCCAATTCCAATATGACTGTCATTTAGCAAATAATGAAATAGAATCCTGTTTGATATTATTTGTTATCTACATCAGCACTGAACTCATGATGTGCATTAGACAACATAACCGTAAGGCATTACTGTATTTAGACATTGACTGTATTGAGATATTGCTGTGTCCAAAACATTCACTACACAGTGAGCGTAAATTAGTCAATTCAGACAGCTGTAGACACTGCTGCGTTTTATGTACAACATTACAGTCATGTTGTGTCCTAAACAGAAGAAAAATTACTGAATTTTGAACTGGTTCAGACTGAAACCATTTACCAACTTTACATTTCAAATCACATATGGATGTGGTCTGGATAGGGTTTGTAAAAATAATTGCGTTAATAAATCAGTTAACAGTTAACTGAGATTTTGCAATACCGCGGTAGATATTTGTGCATCAATCAGTGGGCAGGACTGCTTTATGTTATTTGCAAATGTGACAAAGAATAATCAAATGAAATTAAGTGCCTTTCATTTGTACAGCACGTAATTCAGTGGACTACACAAAAATAGGCATTATCACATGTTTATATTTAAAAGCAGTTGTGGTTTTTTTTTTTTTTTTTTTGGTAAAATTTCTTAACTTGTAAAGCTAATTTTAAATGACTCATAACCTGATGCAAGAGTTTGATCATACAGTAGGTACCATACCAATATGACCCTTATCACCACAAGCACTGCCGCAGTAAAACTCACATGTTAGTTAATCATGTTAGACTCGTATGCAAAATCACAGCCAGATGCTGCAAGGAGACACTTTTTGTAGGGCCCTATGAAATCTGTTTCATTTATTTTTGCCAAATTCCGGTTTAGTTTTTCCCAAATTCCGTGTTTTCCATTTATTTTCCCTGAATTCCAGATTTTAAAGTTTAATTACATTATCTTTTTTTTTTTTAAACTGTCTAACCAAATGAATTCATTGAATTTTAATTAAATGAGAACAAAATAAATGAGAACATTCCAAAACACAACATCATCTTTTGGTCAAATACAGTTCTGCACAGTAAAGCATCACAGTTTTAATGAAAGCAGTGATGAAACATGCTTGTGAGATATTGTTTATTGTTCATTATTATTGATAGTACTATATACTAATATTATATAGAGGTAATACATTTCTGTCCCATTTTTTATTTTTATTTTTTCCCAATTTCACACGTCTTGTTAAATGGAGCTTTTATTTTGGCATTTTGGCAGATGTTTTTGACAACTTCACTTCTCGCCTCCAGAAAAGCCATTCGCTGCCTGCGCTAATGTTCTTATTAAACCACTAAAGGCTATGATTTAATTATATAAATATGAACCCTGCATGTGCTGCGCTTCACAGTGTCTTCTCACATTCACTTCTGATGAAGCACGCAGCTCTGCAAGGCCGTATAGGCTATTTGTTTAATTAAATCTCAGCCTTTAGTGGTTTAATCATCAGACTAGGATATAGGGATGCCACTGTGTGAGTTTTTGATGGTTAGATTACCGTCTGAGAAAAACTTGCGGTTAACCGGTTTTACGATTATTTGCGATTTTTCTTACTATACAACAGCACTGATGCAAAAAATGCATATCATCTCACAATTGAACGTATTAGTGGACATATTTCTGGGGGATATGTGGACGGGCAGCCCTACAATAACAAAACTGATAAATACACAAAAAATAAATAGAAGGTATATAATTAGAGGTGCTCCAATCTAGGGCACGGCACTACTTACAGTGGTGTGAAAAAGTGTTTGCCCCCTTCCTGATTTCTTATTTTTTTGCATGTTTGTCACACTTAAGTGTTTCAGATCATCAAACAAGTTTAAATATTAGTCAAAGATAACACAAGTAAACACAAAATGCAGTTTTTAAATGAAGGTTGTTGAAGGGAAAATAAAATCCAAACCTACATGGCCCTGTGTGAAAAAGTGATTGCCCCCTAAACCTAATAACTGGTTGGGCCACCCTTAGCAGCAACAACTGCAATCAAGCGTTTGCGATAACTTGGAATGAGTCTTTTACAGCGCTGTGGAGGAATTTTGGCCCACTCATCTTTGCAGAATTGTTGTAATTGGAGGGTTTTCGAGCATGAACTGCCTTTTTAAGGTCATGCCACAGCATCTCAATAGGATTCAGGTCAGGACTTTGACTAGGCCACTCCAAAGTCTTCATTTAGTTTTTTTTCAGCCATTCAGAGGTGGACTTGTTGGTGTGTTTTTGATCATTGTCCTGCTGCAGAACCCAAGTTCGCTTCAGCTTGAGGTCACGAACAGATGGCCGGACATTCTCCTTCAGGATTTTTTGGTAGACAGCAGAATTCATGGTTCCATTTATCACAGCAAGTCTTCCAGGTCCTGAAGCAGCAAAACAGCCCCAGACCATCACACTACCACCACCATATTTTACTGTTGGTATGATGTTCTTTTTCTGAAATGCGGTGTTACTTTTACGCCAGATGTAATGGGACACACACCTTCCAAAAAGTTCAACTTTTGTCTCGTCAGTCCACAGAGTATTTTCCCAAAAGTCTTGGGGATCATCAAGATGTTTTCTGGCAAAACTGAGACGAGCCTTAATGTTCTTTTTGCTCAGCAGTGGTTTTCGTCTTGGAACTCTGCCATGCAGGCCATTTTTGCCCAGTCTCTTTCTTATGGTGGAGTCTTGAATACTGACCTTAACTGAGGCAAGTGAGGCCTGCAGTTCTTTGGATGTTGTTGTGGGGTCTTTTGTGACCTCTTGGATGAGTCGTCGCTGCGCTCTTGGGGTAATTTTGGTTGGCCGGCCACTCCTGGGAAGGTTCACCACTGTTCCATGTTTTCGCCATTTGTGGATAATGGCTCTCACTGTGGTTCTCTGGAGTCCCAAAGCTTTAGAAATGGCTTTATAACCTTTTCCAGACTGATAGATCTCAATTACTTTCTTTCTCATTTGTTCCTGAATTTCTTTGGATCTCGGCATGATGTCTAGCTTTTGAAGATCTTTTGGTCTACTTCACTTTGTCAGGCAGGTCCTATTTAAGTGATTTCTTGATTGAGAACAGGTGTGGCAGTAATCAGGCCTGGGTATGGCTAGAGAAATTGAACTCAGGTGTGATAAACCACAGTTATGTTTTAACAGGTGGGGCAAACACTTTTTCACACAGGGCCATGTAGGTTTGGATTTTGTTTTCCCTTAATAATAACAACCTTCATTTAAAAACTGCATTTTGTGTTTACTTGTGTTATCTTTGACTAATATTTAAACTTGTTTGATGATCTGAAACATTTAAGTGTGACAAACATGCAAAAAAATAAGAAATCAGGAAGGGGGCAAACACTTTTTCACACCACTGTATGTGCATCCCAAGCTCAGAGATGTGCTTAAAGTGTGTGAATGTAACATTACTGTGTTTTTTTCTTCTGCAACAGTTTATTAAAGCAATCTGTTGTCTGTCAGACACCCCACTATAAAGAATCGGCAACAGACTCCACAAACACTGTCCACAACAGCTTACAAATAAACCTTTGGACACTGATAAACATTGCTCACAGCAGGCGATTTAAAATTAGATAATGACTAAAATGTACATGTATTGTTGAATGTGGTGAATTTGTATAGCAGCAAATTCTTTAAAAAATGAGGATGACTTAAGGCGCAACTTTTCAAAGTTTACTTGCTTAAACATTACAAAAAGTTGCATCTTTTAATTCATCACTTTAAAATCACCACAGCTAAAAATATTAAACTTACTAGTTTGTTGTTGGACGACTAGTGGAGCATCCTGTCCCATTTGTAGGATGTGTATTTTTCTATGACTTCTGTCTTCATGTTTTACATCCGTCGTCTTCAGTCAGTCATTTAAATGCTGCCAGACAGCTGCTTTTTTTTTGTAGATATTAGTCTGGTAGATCAAATTCCTCTGTTATATTTTGGAGTTTGTGTGTGGTACCCCCTGTTTCAAGTGAATTTAAAATTCATGTTCAGTCCGCGACACCAGACCAAGCTCCATGCTGCCAACGTCCGTAACCATAGTAACAGCTACAGTATCCACACAGGCACAAGTTTTTAATTAAGCTTAAAAAAATCTTATGTATAACAATTTTATATTATATATTTGATATATTATATATAATATTTTTGCCATGTGTAAAAGCATTTCATGGTTTTTAACAGTAGATTCTAAATTAACAGACAATTGTGCATTTATACATTAATTTTATCCCAAATATGTAGAATTCCGTAACATTCCGCGTTTAATAGTTAATTCCATTTCTTTGACTGGATTCCGCGATTCCCTCCATGTTTTCCACATCGCGTAAATCATAGGGCCCTATTTTTTCAAGAGTTAAGAAAGTGAGAGTTGCTACTATTATTAATATTACAAATTTAATTATAAAAAAATGTACAATTTGATTTTAGAATGGAGATCAAATAATGCAATGAATAGGAAAAAAAATGCTAGAATGCCAGTCTTTTTCAATTCATGGAAACTGCTGCTTCATGGGTATTCATTAATCTTGCCACCTTCCTGAAAATCAAAATGAAAATACCTTGTGAAATATAATAATTTAATATGATAGCCCTACTTAAAGCTGACACCACAGAACGAAATAGCAAAAAAAACATAATTTTGAAACTGCCTTCAGAACACGTCCCTCGTCAGCCGTTGATCAAAGAAAATGCCCCTAACTCACAGCATTAGTTGAATTAAAGTTGATGTGTTGGGCTGGACAGGTAGCTTAAAACAAACAGATCCACTTTACTACAAAAATATACTGTACATTTAAAAACTCAAAACATAATCACCAATGCAATAAAATGCCACAGGCACTGTTTACAGTTTGAGAAAATTAACCTACAAATTACTTTTTTATAGTTGTCTCTGCATATTAAGCTGGATTAGTAGAAAGAATTTTAACCGAAAAACTGAATTCACTAAACACACTTCATCTTAAAAAACATTATAATAATAATTTGCAGAAAATTAATGGTGGCATTATCCCGCCTTGCAATTGACCTGACGAGTTGGCATATAGCCCTTTTCCACTGACGTGGTTCAGGTGCGGGTTCCTGGGCCGGTGAGAATTCTCGAACTGTTCTGCGCATTTCCATCATAGAAAAGGTCGTAGCTCCGGTTACAGGATAGCTCAGAGCCAATCACATGCGTGATTAAATCTGGCTTCCCTTGATATCGTGGAGCATGCAACACATTTGAATTCTACATAAGAATTTGCTATTTTAAAGCGCTATGGAGCAATTCAACCAATTCAAACGGCTAAACAGCCGCTATATTCTGAACAGCGCTGGCGAGGGAAAGAGAAAACACCTGCCAAATTACAAGACTTTTCACATCTACACAAACTTACTAACATTTATCACAGTAATCTGTAACAGAATTTTTCAATACAACTGTGGAAGATGTAGCCAAGTAAAAAACACGGATAGCACATAATCACCTGTCATGAGTATGCAAGTATTTTGGATTGAAAGACTTGCTTGATAGTTGTAGTGATGACAAACTGTCACTGTAGTGTTTACCTCATTCCACAAGACAATGAGCTGTCATGAAACAACTGCTGATCATATGTATGTGACTATTTTTTTTCTGTAACATTTTTTTCAATAAGTGAAGTACCTTATTTTGTTGTGGAAGTCCCAATCTGGATCCTGGAATTGCACATTTCATAGAGCTCAAATAAAATATTCAAATTATAATTTGGTTGCATTTGTGAGATAATAAATATAATTTATTGTTTAAAATAGGCACATAATATCGTAATATCGATTGCAGGCCCCTGATTTGAATCGAATCGAAATCGTATTATGGCAGACTTTGAGGAATCGGCAAACATCGGATCGCTGGCTAAGAGAATCGATATAAGACCATATCATGAAGAAACTGGTGATTTACACCCCAATTGCATACAGTACATTTGTGACAACACACTGGAGTACGACATATTCATGGGCATGTGAATATGTTTTGAATAAGCCAATAGAAAGTAGGAATGTCTTTTAATGATAAACCACTACAAAACAACAGTAGATCATTAACTAGTGGAATTTTACAGCAACACATGCAGCTCAGACAGCAGACAACCAGAATACATTTCAAACAGGTTTTTCCCAATTTAATTCTCCCTTTTTAAGAGTGTCTACACATATGTTAATTACTGTATCTGATATTACAAAGAAGAACCTTGCTATATACCACAGCTGTATTGTAATAATATTTTACCCTTCTAAGAGACTCTGGAAAAGTTTCTTGCCTTTCATGTGCAACTAAATATTTGACCCCTAAGAGAAACGTATTAACTACAAGGACTAGCTCTAACCATAAACAAAACTTAAAGTCCTTCATTGAGGGTAGTCATTAAAAGAAAGACCACTGACTTTAAACTGTGGGAGTTATTTCACATTTCAGTTTAGAAATAACTAAAGGATTCAACCTTCAGTTAATGGAAATAACGATCTCATTTCCACTAACTCACATAATAATATTATATTTTCTAAGTAATTACCAAAATGCATATTGCAAATAAAACTGTTACTAGTCAAAGTACTTCAAGCTTGATATGGTTGGCTAACTTTGTGAACACAGACACATTCCAGGTGAAGTCTAAAGTTACACCTAAATGAGATCTGTAGAGGGTAAACAAGCTACAGCAGGAAATACTAGTTCAAACTGTATCAACAACTAATGAGAAGTGGCCGCAGGTGACTGCATGTACTGCATATGTACAGGAAACACAAACAGTATCATCAGCAAAGGCACAAAGAAGCAACAAATACACTTGAAATCTGCATAATATAGACTTCTCAAAGATAGATTGTTATATGCTGCTTTCAAGACTTCCTGTGAAGTTTCCACTTTTGATTTCAGAAATCGCAATTATAATGTGATCGAATAATTTTTTTTTTTTTTTTTTTTAAAACGCATTGGGCAATTACATATTTCTTTCTCTTTCACTTACTGATGGAGGAAGCTTTTTTGCACTAATGTAACAAAGAGGCCCACCTGATGTGTAACTGATGCTTTATCTGTGTATTTTATCATTAGCAATGCGGCCACAAAGAAGAATGGGAAATTATATATTTTTGGTGCACAAGTTTGATGCATCATTAACCGACTAAATGAGTAGTATTTTCTATAGCTTTATAATTATTCTTCTTCAACAGTACACAAAAATGCACACAAAATAATTGCAAAGTCCAAACTAGTCATGTTTCCATCCAAGTTACACATGTAATGCATGTGAAAAATTGGAATCTCACAAAAACAATTTGCAAATAAAGCAGTGTTTCCATTCCAAGTGTTTAAGATAACAAAATCGTCACTTCTCAAAATTTGCCTAAAAATATGTGGATGGAAACCAAAGTAGTGACAAATTAACAATTAATTTCAATATTAACAATACTAATTTGCTCCAACTCAGAAAGTCAGAGTTTAAAGCAAATCCCAAGATTCCCTATGGTAATTATGAGATTGTGGTGGTGTAAATGTGCGCTCTCGTAAATACGATAATTCTGACATGCCTTATAGACAGCAATATGGCTTAACACAATGGATATTAATAGGGATGCACCGATACCACTTTTTCTTTTCCGATCCGATTCCGATATCGGAAATCTCAGTATCGGCCGATACCAATCCGACACCAGTGTTGTTGTTTTTTTGCATAATCAGTTTAGAATATCTTTACATTATTGTGTGGAACTAATTGGGTGTGCTCTTTAATATGTAAAGAAACACAAACCTCTAACTACACATTATTTCAATAGAAATGTATAGATTAATAAGAAACACTTAACACCAGTTTAAGTGTTCAGTAGAAAAGAAACCAGTGTTTTATTTTTGCCTCTTTTTTAAAAAAAAAAAGGACTTTAAAGGATTCAGATCTCTTTTTTGTTCAATTTAGTTGTAAGATATCAGCTCATTTTTCATTCACACAGTTATTTTTTGGAACCCATTCAACTTAAATATTTTTATAAATTGTAAACAAATGATAATAATAATAATAATAATAATAATAGTAATATATAGTAATTTATCTAATTCGTGCACCTTTAACTTTTAAACCCTCACGCTTTTATTTTGACATTCTGAACTCTCCAGGAAGTCCTGTATGTGTCTGTTTGTAGGCAAGTTCACAGTAGTTTAATTCTCTTCTTATTCAAATTCTGGTAAAATGCACCTCTGGTGCCGTTCTAAATACATATTATAAGTGAACCGAACTATTGAGCATCTACATCTGAGATGTTGTTCATGAGTAGCGCTCAAATATTGCACATAGCTGTGAAGGCTAAAAATAGCCGCGGGTGTGTGTGTAAACAGAGCAGCGCCATTCAGAGTGCTGGAGCTGTGTATACATTTTATATATTTACTTATTAAACACAGCCTTTTGTGATTCACAGAGCTATCGCACGTCTTCAAGTGGCTTTGAATAAAATACACGAGTCATATGAACTACTTTAATTGTGTTTTAATGGTTCTTTTATGTCATTTTTGGAGCTTGACAGTAACGAACATGACTAACACACAGTATAGGATTTGGATTGGGCTCGTCGGACCGATACCCGATCTGTCTAAAATCTTTAGTATCGGAGCCGATACCGATCCAGGTTTGTGCATCCCTAGATATTGACCAGCATCACATACCTCTTTCGGTAAAGACGTTAGGCGATTCCTATCACAGTTGAAGTTGGACAGTTTCTTTAGTTTTCCAATACTTCTAGGCAAATTCTGAGAAAACAAAAAAAAACAGACAATCCAACATCAATACATAACTTCTAACATAAAGGAAAAGCATGTCAAAAACCATGATTTTTCTTTACATGATTTAATACCAATAATAAAAATCCATGCCAAGCCTAATTAACTGGTGAAGGTGTTTTCAGAACGTGATATAAAAGGCTTATTACCAGGGTTGGACAGAATACTTAAAGGGGTCATGTCATGAGGAATCAAATTTTCCTTGATATTTTGACATATAAGAGGTCTTTTTACTACAAAAATATACTGTACATTTCAAAACTCAAAACTTAATCCCCAATGCAATAAAAGCATTTATTGAAACCACTAGGTGTGTATTGATTCATGACAACCTCTACAGTGAAAAACAATAACGCCTACTTAAAATCATCGACCTTTGGCTCCGCCCCATGGTGCTCAGTTCTTAGTTTATGGTGCTGAGTGTTAACAGAGGTGCTTGAGATGAACAGTTTAATATATTCGGATGCAATGTGTTGGATGTGCGTTATGTATAAATCTTGAAATTTAGTTTTCTAATGTTTTGGTGCTTGTTCATTCTCTTTCGATTGAGTTTCAAATATGGCTGATTTCGAGGGGCTGCACGATGTTAGCCAATCAGAACAGCGGGCGTTTATATTAAAGTTTTAATGAGGTGCTTAAGCCAAAACCGAATGTTTCAGACAGAGGGCCAGAGAAAGGGTGGAAAATGATCGTATATTACTAAATTATGACTGTTTTGGTGCAAACAAACTTTAATAACATTATCAGTAGACCTCAGGGAAGATAATAAAATAGCATTCCATAACCCCTTTAAAGTATTCTGGGCTGAATACGAAATAATCTATTAAATGTATTTATGTAGTAATGTATTCCAATACATCAAAATATTTTTAAAACACATATTTATAAAGGCAAGGCACAACTGGAAAATCAAGTTTGTGATAATGTCATTATTATCTTATCTGAACTACTACACCCCTACATTTAACATCTAAATTAAATCTAAAAATCTGAATAGCTAGATCCTCCTAGCCGTGACATTCTAGCTACAGGGCAGGGATGTTTGTGAATGTTCAGAAAGGCATTTATTTCGTTTTGAACTACTGTTACCATTTTAATTATCTTTTAAACCCATTTTGGGTTGGACTGACAAAGATTAATACATTTTGACACAAAACTGAATAAGAAATAAACCATAAATATTTTCGAGATGAGAACTGGAAGCCACTTGCAGAAATTAAACATACAATATAGTGAGGTCATGTGACAACAATGTAGCATATATATTAACTACAGTAGGCTTTCTTGCTTCCATATTTAGGCCTATTTATTATTTGTATTACATAATTTGAGTGATTATAATTCTTTTAATCTCCCTATGTTTTTAATTGTCAGTTTTATATTTTTTTGTGAATCACTTTGTATGTGATTTTTTTTTTTTTTTAAGTGAGATATAAAAATGTACATGCCTATACATTACAATACGTGTCATGCTGAACTATCCGCCCATGTCAAAGTTTACAGTAGCTTTTTACATAAGGTTTTTCTGTTGTCGTTTGGAACACCTCTGACCTACTTCAAGTTCTTTTTCCTCTCCGTATTTTCTCCCTTATTTGACCAATTCATATTATTGTTATCTGTTTCTCAACAGACCTTCATGCAATGCAAGTTTTCAATGTGGACGTAACTCACCTAATGCTTACCAAGAGCCGTTTGTCTTTTCATTGCAAAGATCGGAACAACAGCCGCATCTGCAGCAGCATTAACGTATTTAAACAGCAATTACTATCGCGGGAAACAATGTATTATGCACTCGAATGTAATACTTGTATACAAATTTTAACAGCTGTGTTGATTCTGGAGTACAGCTGGCAGCACACTGATTGTTAAGACAATAAAATACCCATGCGGTTGCCAAATATTAAACCCCGGAATCATTATGTATGAAAAAGATGTTGTATTATTATAATAATATAGTGTCTACCATCAAACCTTTTGGTGAACGAGGTCCATTTTTAAAGTATCCAAAAAACTGCAACCCGTGATTCTATCATTTTAACCTGCAATTTTTTGTGCATGTTTTTTTCCGCTCACACTGACTGGCTCGATACACAGTCCCGAGGGAAACTAATGCACACAGTTTGTACACTCAAGTGAGGTGTTTCACTTGTGATGATAACTTACAACCAGCTGGTTTTCAGTTAGCACCAGTTCAGAGAGGCTTTCACAGTTGCCGATGCTCTCCGGCAGCTGCACTAATCGGTTCTGATCCGCTTTCAATATCGAAAGCCGTCTTAATTTTCCTAAGGGAGAACAGATACTATAGTAAGATAACTGTGATGACTGAAAAGGATATTAAGCAACCTGGATGGGGGTGTCTTCACACATCATTTGTCATTGTTTTGTATCATTTTATTCATTTACTTTTTTAAGAATGTACAAATTCCACATTCTATCAATTTATATGAAGTCATGAAATAGCATATATATTTATGATACAAGGGGATTGAAATGTCATGTCAGATACACATTTTGATAAAACATTCATAACTCCATCAGTAAAATCATTAACGTGATTGGACATGGGTTTTAACTAAATGTGTATCTAAACAAGATCACTGGCCCTGCAGTGCATAACCACTGACCTATGCTCTCCGGCAGCATGTCAATGAGGTTCTGGGACACCAGGAGGTCTGTGAGGGACAGCAGGTTACCCATCTCCTCTGGGAGGTGCTCTAACTTATTCTCGGATACATCTAGACATGTAAGGCTTCTCATACCGCCCAGTTCCTGAGGAACAGAGAGTACACATACACGTAAATATGCACACGTGCATGCAAACAAGCGCGTACAAAGACACAACCATACAAAAACACACCCACAACATTGTTGAAAGCCTCTAGGATATTGTCAAAGTTAAGTAGTGCTTGACTTGAAAAGCATCATTATATATGTCTGTGTCACAATACAAAACAAAAAATAAATAAATGAAATAGAACTCCGATAAAGAGGCAACAGTTGACAGTTGCTGTTACAATCTATATTTTCAACATATATGTTAATGTAAGAAGTCAACTAGGGCTGGGCAAAATTTAAAATATACACTGTATATTCACAATGACTTTGCCGACGATATAAATTTAAGCAACACCATAAATATCACAATTATTCTGATGTGCGTCAAGTTACAACTCTGAAGAGGAGAAGCAATTCGGTTTCATTCAGGTGTTATGCCTCTTGTTGTTTTGAGCACAAACACGTCATGGACACGTTCTTTCGCCCATCTGTGCTATTTTTTATTTTTGGTTTATGAAATAACCAAATTAATTTATTAATGGGAATAGGTAAAAACATCATACAGATCAAATAGTTATGAGTTTTAAGGTCAGAAAAGTCTGAACTTGTAAAATACAAAATGAACATTAGTTTCACTCACAAACGCTCTTTGAGGATAATTTCAAGATGCACCGCGTTACGTTGTGTTTTTGTTTTTTGTTTTTTTTTAAACACGATGCTTTGCTGTAAGTAATGGTGTGCTATTTTCTACATTCTGTTTATGTTTCATGGAATAATATGCAAAAATTACTGACCCAAAGTAACATACAATAATGTCTTTGTTGCGTTTTCGTTTATTGCTTCATGAAACATAAACAGATTATGAAAACTGGCATGTCGTTACTTACAGCAGATGATCCCGATCCAAAACAAAGTAACAAGGTGCAGAGATGTTGAAATAATCCTCACAGAGTGACATAAATCTTGCAACACTAGCCTGGCTCTCACTGTCAGACACGCTGTGTATGCGCAAACGCACTGTCTCTTGATGCTGCCCAACTCCCTGCCTGAAGGAAAAAAGCCACAGGCAGTCAGAGGTTTTCAGCAAATAAACCACAACAAATTATCAGCGAAAATATCAGCAGTAATTCCATCATCGGCGCAATAATAATACTGAATTGATTTTCCCGGTTATCAGCCAATAATATATTGGCCGCAGATCTATCGTGCATCCCTTTCTATCATACATAAAAATGTTTTAATGTCTTAATTTGACTTTAATTTAGCTAAGTTCTAGATTGAGCTTTGTTGTGAACCACAGACAAAAGAACACAGATTCATAATATAGTAAATTATGCTTGTGCATCTCTATATGTAGATAAATATTGCTGTTTAGAACTATGAATTGTTATATTGGCGCATATAAAACGAAATTCTATCATTATAGTGAAAAACAGTGTGCCTTAATTACTTTCACTGTATTTTAATTCTTGCTTTAAACATTTTGTATCTTCTCGGCCAAGTACAATGCCTTTGGTTTGGCTGAAATATGTTTCTTCAGATATTTTATTCGTTCGTTTCAGAGGATACATTTCAGAGCAAATACATAAATATTGAGATATATCTTGAATATCTTCAAAAGGCTAAAAAATGCAAGATTTTTTTTTTTTTTTATGAAACCCAACCCTTATGTTAGCTGTTTACATATGACAGTTATTTGACTAGGACGCTCACACAAACATCAATGAATAAAACAAGCGAGAAATGTGACATCCTTCACTGTGTGAGTCTAGTGTACACGAGGTACTGTAGAGAATGATGTTGGCAGGCATGTTTGAGGAATACTTTACCGGTGGTATGTCAGACAGCTGGTTTCCATCCAGCCACAGGTCTTTTAGACTGATGAGACAGCCTATTGTCTCCGGCTGCAGGAAAACAAGTTTGACACAGTTTAGATGGAGCAACCAGCTTGTAGTAGGTGACTGTTACCAACGTGCACAAGAATGCTGCAGACCAATGCTAAACATTTGAGAAATGACATTCCAATGTAGCCTGCCTTAAGCTTGCTTCTGTCAAACAGAGCTTGACAAGAAAGAAAGGAAACGCCAATATTTCAATAAATGGGTGAATCTCACGAAACTTGACAAGAACCAGATCCAAGACATATTTCACCCAAAAATCAAGAGATAGAAGAAATTATATTTTTCATAAAGCCCATGTTTAGGATCCAAATAATATTTTTTACACCATGACAATTAAGCACTCCGACCCCCTTTCCCATTAATGTAATGCAAATGAAAATTATATGTTACTTGGGAATTAAAGTATTTATACATCATGGTAGTATTTGTTGTAGATTTAAATAAAATTAAAAAATCAGTGTATTACAGTAATTTTATTTTAATACAGTAAAACATTACTGAATTGTATTTTGCTGTATAAAATTTTATAGATTGCGTAAAATAGTGAATATAAAATAGTTCACTATAAAATCAAATGAGATGATTTGTAAAAGCACTATGATATTGAATTAATGTACTGTATTTTTTAATGTAACATGTAAACAAGTAAAAGCATATTTTATGGTAAAGAGAATGCAATGAGAATTACCAATGAAAATAACAGCGATTGAAAAAACCTCAAAAGAAAAACGTTCTAAGGCATTATGATAATGAGAATTTGGAAGGAAAATTTGCTTAATTGACGTGAAAATAAATGTCAAAATGAAAAAAAATTCTTATGATGAAATATGACCTGGACGTTTACATGCGATTCACCCAAATTTAAAACAAGGTTCTTGAGATGGACCAATGACATTTCTTTCAAGTCTCATGTACCCAACGATTATTAGTCATTTTAGAGCATGTTACGAAAATGAAGGTACTTACCAAATTATACAGTTCATTGTTCCCTACATCAAGTTCTTCAAGTTTCTGAAGTTGAGACAGAGACCTGAAATGATTGGAATGAATATTAGCTTGCATTTACCTCTGTCTTTAATACATACACACACATGCACGCACAGAGAGCATTGTGAGGTGTAAACTTACTCTGGTAAATATGTCAGTAAGTTCTCTCGGAGTTCCAGTGATACCAAGTTACAGAGGCTAGAAAGACAAACACATTGCACAATCGTAAGAAAACAAGTACATGTGAAATGTTACACATTTGGAGTGATCTGCATAGCTGTACATAATCTTGCCATGATACATATGTAGTAGCGGATGAGTATATGTGAGTTTTTTCAACTACATGCATTTTAAATGAATGTCCATGGGGTTGACTTTTATTAAAAGGACTAAAAACAGTTCAAGGAGCAAAAACAGAACACAAATGTTTTTTTGTTTTTTTTGCAGAACGTAAACAAAAAGTCCCTTTCAAGTGTTCCAGAGTGAAAGTTTTTTTTTAAATGCTGGTTGCCAGTTAATAACCGGTTTATTTTGTTTAGGGTTTATCACAATACATTTTCAGAATTACACCACTTCCTGCTGCCCAAAATTGTGGATTCACTCTTTTTAGTAGAACATGATAACAGTGCTTTGATTCTGAAGGAAACCGCTGTATCACATTTCTTTGCCTTAATGCACGCTGTGGATGCAGCCCTCCGTGATATGCTGAAGACCTTTTTGGCAGCTATATATAATTACTACATATACAGTACATGCATGATTAATCCAGATGCAAGGAAAAATATCTAGGTAAAAAGTACATTTCTCAGTTGTTTCCCATCTTCACTGAATTAAGAAGTCACTGTTAGGTATGATGCGGTAATACAAATTTGATGTTGCTGGGTTTTGAGTGAGAAGCAGATCTGTAAGTTGCGAGTTGGAGCTGCCATGGATCTGAATTTTTGGTCCAGCTCATCCCACAGATGCTCAATGTAATTGAGATCTGGGGAATTTGGAGGCCAGGGCAACACCTTGAACTCTTCATCATGTTCCTCAAACCATTCCTGAACAATGTGTGCAGTGTGGCAGGGCACATTATCCTGCTGAAAGAGACCACTGCCATCAGGGAATACCATTGCCATGAAGGGGTGTACCTGGTCTGCAACAATGTTTAGGTAGGTGGCACATGCCAAATTGACGTCCACATGCGTGATTTCTCAGCACAACATTGCCCAGAGCGTCACCCTCCCTCCACCGGCTTATCGTCTTCCCATAGTGCATCCTGGTGCAAGTAAACGGCCACACGTACATGGCCGTCCACGTGTTGTAAAAGAAAACAGGACTCATCGGACCAGACGACCTTCTTCCACTGCTCCAAGATTCAGTTCAGACACTCATGTGTCTTACACAAAATCACTTAATGGCCAAGTTGGCCAAGCCAATCACTATTCATTTAATATGTGAAGAGATCAGCCTAGAGATCATATCAGAGGTCAATGACATATTGAATTCTTAAAGGTAAAGTGACAAAAACAGACCACTTAATCCTAAGAGTCAGAGAGAGGTTGCTTATTTACAAACTAAATAAAAGCATATCCTAAAAAAAAATGCTACTTTTCTGCAATTTTACTTCTGCGCTGGCTTTTGTACAATTGTGGTTTACTCTTGAAATTTGGTATTGCGATGCTAATATTGTTGTCTGCTTTTCTTTATTTGTAATTTGCTTAGCATAAATATGTCTTCTAAATCATTACATGTAAATAACAAATGTTTTGTGCAAGAAACCTTGACTAACTTTAGAAGTGCACATCAAGGGGAAAATAAAATGCTACAAAAGACCCCTTTAAGCTATTTATTCTAATATAACACAGGGACTCTAAGACAAAACCACCAAGCTTTTAAAAACCCAAAAGTTAATTTAGTCTCTCACCAAAAACAACAGATGCGGCCCCACGGCTATTAACTTCATTTTCTACGAGAAAATAATATGCTTTGAGATCTCTGCTTCATCTCTCCCTGACTCACGCATGCACATAGAGGAAGCACAGTTAACACGCACATCCTGAGATAGCAATCACAATCTTACAGTGCACTCTTAGCGACACTGCAGCGTTCAGCACAATTCAGCTAAACTGACATGCACAGATGGCACAATGACATGAGGGGGGTGTGGGTGCGGTGGGGGGGTTGTGGGTGGTTGGCAGGGCATTGCTATTCAGTTGCTAGGGTGTTCTGGGTGGTTTTTAGAATGCCGCTATGCAGCTGCTAGGGTGATCTGGGACTTTGACGTTGCCATGGTTGGTAAGGTGTTCTGATTGGTTGCCTATGCATTACCTAGTGAGAGCTAAGGTGTTGTACACTCACCGGCCACTTTATTAGGTACACCTGTACATCTACTTATTCATGCGATTAAATAATCAGCCAATCATGTGGCAGAAGTGTAATGTATATAATCATGCAGGAGTCAGTTAATGTTCACATTAGGGCTGAAACGATTAGTCGATGTTATCGACAATGTCAAAAAAAAAAAAAAATGTAGACAAAAATGTTTCATGTCGAATAGTCGTTTAATCTCATTTAATGTAACATGAGATCACATTAAACTCTAATGATGACACGTGAGAGCAGCACTGCAGTTCACGCCTGACTGAGGAGAGGAAGAATTACACAGATCACAGTCCTGATGCACTCCAAACTTTCCAAACAGCTTCAGGTGATGTAGATTTTTTTTTTTTTTCACTCAATTTGGAATGCCCAATTTCCCAATGTGCTTTTAAGTCCTCGTGGTCGCGTAGTGATTCGCCTCAATCTGGGTGGCGGAGGACGAATCCCAGCTGCCACCGCGTCTGAGACCACCAACCCGCGCATCTTATCACGTGGCTTGTTGAGCGCGTTGCCACGGAGACATAGCGCGTGTGGAGACTTCACGCCATCCACCGCGGCAACCACGCTCAACTCACCACGCGCCCCACCGAGAACGAACCACATTATAGCGACCACGAGGAGGTTACCCCACGTGACTCTACCCTCCCTAGCAACCGGGCCAATTTTGCTGCTTAGGAGACCTGGCTGGAGTCACTCAGCATGCCCTGGGATTCGAACTAGCGAACTCCAGGGGTGGTAGCCAGCGTCTTTTACCACTGAGCTACCTAGGCCCTGCGTGTCGAGCGTCTTTAAAGGAAACACCTCAGTGTTACATCTTAAATGCAGTTATATTTAATGCGTTATAGCTTTATTAAAGTTCAGATAATATGGAAGCAGATCATGTAAATAACTACAAACTCCGAAACTGGCATTTCTCTGTGCGGTCAGAACTGCCACTCACTGGATGTTTTTTTGTTTTTGGCACCATTCAGAGTCAATTCTAGAGAAATCCCTGAGATCACATTTTTTCCCCATTTTGATGATTGATGTGAACATTAACTGAAGCTCCTGACCCGTATCTGCATGATTTTATGCACTGCACTGCTGCCACACGATTGGCTGATTAGATAATCACATGGATGATTGTTGGTGCCAGACTGGCTGGTTTGAGTATATCTGTAACTGCTGATCTCCTGGGATTTTCACACACAACAGTCTCTAGAATTTATAGAATGGTGCCAAAAACAAAAAACATCCAGTGAGCGGCAGTTCTGTGGATGGAAATGTCTTGTTGATGAGAGAGGTCAATGGAGAATGGCCAGACTGGTTTGAACTGACAAAGTCCATAGTAACTCAGATAACTACTCTGTACAATTGTGGTGAGAAGAATATTATCCGGGTTGGCGCTGTTTTGGCGGCACGAGGGGGACCAATACAATATTAGGCAGGTGGTTTTAATGTTGTGGCTGATTGGTGTATGCCCTATTATTTGTATGTGTATTTACTCTTATCTTGTTTTATATTCTGTGTCTCACTGTAATGTTTTGTGTGCACTTGTTTCTCCCATCACTTGGCAATAAAGCTAATTCTGATTCTAAAGACTTTGAATACTGCAGTAATAACTTTGCCATCATTCAGGGGAAATTGTATCTTTACTGTAAAATGGGCTACATATTATATTGTTTTTGTTTGTTTTTCATAAACGTTAACCACTTTTTAATCTATACAACTGAAATGGCCATCAATTAAAGGGATAGTTCATCCTAAAAATTTTATTTTGTCATAATTTCCCTACAAATTTGAAGATAAATGTAATTTATAATGCTCTTAGGATTTTTTTTTTTTATAGATATAAAATAACCATGTGAACAAAAAACAAGCGTCATTGTGCCTCTACCCACCCCTCTTGATGCCTTACTGAGCTAAATTAAACAAACATCTTTTTAACCTCTTTTCAGGTATTTTGCTTCAGGTCTTTGATTAAAAGCATGAGAGGTCAAGTTACTATGGAGATTTTGTTGAGAAGTGATATCAAGTACACTGACCACATACACATGCGTGAAGGAATGTTTTAGATAAACAGTTTGTCGTCCTGGAGATAGACTGTGCCACGGATCATTTGGCAGCTTAAGAAATACAGCCAAAAATGGCCCAACGATGCACTAAAATACTCAAAGCACTAACAGTATATTTACATGTGCAGTTAGAATCCAGCTACAGCAGTATTTTGTGTAGGTGAGTTCCAGTCTTCATGACAAGTAAACATGACACAATGTGTAGTGAAATACTTAAGGAAGGACATCAGCAGAGGAATTTTTAAATACATGCTGCCTGTCACCTGTTGTGGATACGCTGTTTCCTTAAAACATTTACATTTAGTTTTAATTATTTACAAATATTTGCAAATCAAGGTCAAGGAATTAAACCTACAGGCAGAATCGAAAGTCAGCTCTTGTCCAACTCAAAAAGTACCGAAAGAGCCAGTCCACAAACTGTCGAAGTTTTCTGAGGATTACCGAATAATCTAATGAGTGAGCTGCTGATCCTATGAGCATAAGTGTACCGAGGACATGAATGAGCCTGGGGCGAAATGCAAGTTTCTTTAATGACAATGAAAATGTTCTGGAAATATTCTTATGACTAGTTTTATTAAATAAAAACAAATCCAAGTTTGTGCGCAGTGTTTGTATTGGGTGCTTTAGGTGCAAAACTTTAATGTAGGAAACTTATCCAAGATGTAATCAATAGCAATCGTATTCGACATGCAGGATCACAGAATGAAACACTGATGACAATAAACACCATTATTATTATAACTTAATTGAATCAAAGGTAATAATCAGCAATGTGCGTTCACAAATGGCTTTATTTAAATGCTTGAGCGTGAAAACACTCCGGGGTGATAGAATTATGTGCTAGAGACATAATTACATGATGATGTAAAAGAATCGCTGAATCGGTTTTTGAACCAGTTCATGGGAACCAACTGTCCAAAAGAACCGGTTCACAGACATGAATCAGACTTCCCATCACTAGTTTCCCTCTTACTTGTGAAATGGGTGGGGTGTGTGACATTGGCACTAGAGCGGCGTATTAAGGGTGGGTTTTAGGGCAACGCTGCGGGGCTATTGGCCCGATGGTGGGAATGCAGATCGATATACAGACGATCAGTGTACAGAAGATTGGTAAGCCCAAAGATGACAGAAAACATGTGGCACATAACAGTTGTTGCCTTTTCAACAGCAAAGCAATTTAACCATCTTCTGTTTTTGAACTGCATTTGTATACAGCATGGGAATAGAAAGACAAATTAATGTTGCATTTTTGTTACAGACATATTTTTTATGTCACGGAGATACAAATTTATGTTGCAGAGAAACATTTATGACGTTTTTTGTTTTTTTTTAATTATGCCACAGTCACAATTTTGTTTGCTGTTTACGGAGCCTAGTGCAGTCACAGAGACCAGTGAGATATCTCAAGACACTTATTTCATTGATATCTTTCAGGGAGAAGGAACATTTTCTGCAAACCATTCCATAAAAAAAAAAAAGAAATCACTTACAGCACCTTTAAGGGTGTGTTCACACTTGGCAGGTTTGGTTCGATTAAAACGCACTCTGGTGTGATTGCTCTGTTCATTTGAACAAGTGTGAATGCTGCCATCCGAACCTTGGTGCGCACCAAACAAGCGGACCGAGACCCTCTGAATAGTGAATCTCGGTCCGCTTCCAAACGAACTCTGGTGCAGTTCGATTGATATATGAACGCAGCATGGACCAAAGATGTCTAAACGGACCAATAACAGGAAGTAATTTGCCTAATACTGACCTCAAGCATACCTGGTGGTTCTCATCATAGAAGCTATGTTGCCCATTATATTTCGATACAGGTGTCAGAACCGCCGTCACCCGTCCTTGCAGCATATCTTCGTTTGTGTGTGCAACGGAGGAATTCCTGCCGCTGTTTTGACACCTTTACACATTTTATTAACTTTTCGTTTGTTCTCAGCTGGTAAAAATACCACCATATATATACACATAAATCCAACGAGCACATTTAGCCCAGCAGCCAGCATTGTTTTGGATGTTCGGAAAGTTCCGTCGCAAAATATTCATCATAAAAGCTGTCCAGTCAGGTTGTGACCTTATCCTTAGCCTTTTGTTTTGTATCTTTAGGTTCGGTGTTAAAAATGCCAGTGTGAACGCTAAGCGAACCAGGACTAAATTTATCATTTTCTTTTTTGGTCCGGACCAAGAGAAGCAAACTACAAGTGTGAACACAACCTAAGTAAATAGTAGAAAAAGTAGAGACAGGCCTAAAAATGTCTAGAACGACAATTGTGTCCTTACAAAACAGATTACAAATTGTAAAGTCAATTGTCTAAAATGAGACACATGGTTTTAGTTATTCCAATCTTTTAGATCTTATCAGCAATATTCATTAAGTCATGGGATAACTATTAGCTATAAACATACTGATAACATCACAAGTGACCTACAAAAGCAACACAGGGCAAAAAGACCTCACGGGGAGTGCAGATACAGTAAATAAAGTCTTTTCCCCACAAAAAGGTGGAAGCTCAACATCAAACAGAATGTTTCCAACACTATTCATATTTATGCTGATTATGAGATCATTTGAAATAGCATAAGTCATTACAGATCAAGCCCTGCAATATCATGAGAAATATCCACCTTAATATTGTAAAGAAAGAGCCCTTGGTCTTATATAAGCAGAATATACACAAAAAACAAAAACAAAAAAATGGACAGTTTTAGGAAATGCACAACAGAGGGGAAAAACACTTACTTTCCAATGTTGTCTGGAAGTGATTGCAAAGAAATGTCATTGATGGAAAGGCATGTTAAATTCCGTAATTCTGGAAAACTTCCTGGCAATCTGAAATGGGACAAAAACAAAATAATTACAACTCGCAGTTAAAGGTGAAGGGTGTCATTTCAGTGCCACTAGTGGTACCACTGCAAACTCGCGCCATTGATTGTGCCAACTGTAGCTCAGCTGAATTACATCATGAATAATAAACATGTTTATAAGAAAGAAACATGAACACACTTGCTGTCTCTAATAAAAAAAATCTATACAAATTAATTTCCTCTTGAAAAAACCAAACCAAAACTAAACTAAAAACAAAACAAAACGAGAGCAAAACACATAAAAATGAAACAAAACCAAACAACAACAAATAAAAAAACACTAAATCACAATTCTCTATAAAAATGACTAGTTGAAAACCACAGCATAAGGTTGTTTGCTTCAATTACAAATCGCCAGAGAAGAGAGCAGCAGTCAAGCATATTGACATCCAGCATTATGGGGGAGCCAATTGGCAAACTGGGCCAAAGTAGCTCCAGTGCTAATGCATAACGGATGACCTATCAAGCACAACAAAGCTATTAGAGTAACATCAATAAACCACAGAGATGCCATCAACGTGCAGTACTTGGGCTGTATTATATAGGTTATGTGATTAAGATTCATTTAAAGAACCACCCAGGCCCAATGTACATGCCACATTGACCACAGAGAAAACATACTGTAGATCTGTATCGCCAACTTCATGAAGTCATGTACAATTTCAGCAGTGTTCAGCACTCTAAACCGGTCACTTGTATGGATGCACGATTTGAAAGAGTTTGGCTGAAATGATACCGATTTAAACAGAAAACAATAGGCCAATAGGCCAATACCGATACTTTGCAAAGTACAAAGCTTTGTAATAATTTCCATTGGATCTTTTGAACACAGGCCAACATTTTAAAGAGAGCAACAATGACATAAATAGAAGATAAAAGGATAAAAAAGGTACAAAAAAATAACTAAATATAACATGGATTGATATGAAAAAATATATATATATTTTTTTACTTCTAAGACATTTTTACACTTCTGTACAAAACAACAGAACTGACATTTTACATGCATGTACAGTGCAAATTCATTTATACCTTGCATATGCTGGAAAATTCAACGGAAAATTCAACCACATCATGGAAAAATAAAACGTTTTAGCCAAAGGAATAAACCCCCTTTTAAATTCTGTATTATAGTGGTTTAATGGGTAATGGACAATGCCATCCAGACCACTAGAGGGCGCTGTTTGCTCACACAGCGCTGAATGCAGACTATGTTTTAAAACACAGCCTTTTAAGGTTTAGAAATCTCACAAGGCCATATTGCGATTTCAATCTTAACTGACCTTAAGCCTTAGTATATAAAGAGTTCAAAGCACCATAGTGAGTGCTATGAGATGTTATGAGCAGTTCTGTTCACGTACACTAATGTTTTCTGGTGTGTAATAGCTATTGAATGACGCTTTTGTCTTTTCAAGTGACTGATAATTGTTTGCCTCAATTCTGATTAACAGTCTCCACAGTTTTTAGTCACATTACTGTGTAATTTAACCATTTCTTTAACATAAAACATCAGATAAATATTCTTTAAAATGTCACTCTTCATTCCAGTCCATGTAAAAATATCAATTCTGTATATGAGAATATGATGCTCCCTTCTCAGTTTTCTTAATATCTTTTTTAGTTTTCAGTTGCATTACGCTTACATGTTGTCAAAAGTCTGGCGAGTAAAAACAAAAATGTACTAGCCAATGACAATTCTTTCTCCAACGTGTCCGTAGAGGGTTGTAAAGAGATAATTAATTGAAAGAAAGGAAACCATGATGGCTGAGATTAGCAATTCTTTATATATGTATACTATATATATAGCTATTAACTTGTCAGCAGTTGCATAGGACCAGAATATAAATTGCACAAAAGCTGAAATGGACATCAATTACCTTGTCAAAGGATTTCCACTAAAATCTGCTACTTGTAGGGTTTTACAGTATGAAATGCTTTCAGGGAGTTCCATAATGTCTGTGAGAAAAAGAGAAAACACATTTAAATCCACTTAAAACAATCAAAACCTTGCAGTATTTAAAACAATGGTTCTGTTCCAAAACCTAGTGCACTGCCTGAGTAAGCAGCATTTTAAGGGATCAAAGACGTGTCCAGATGTAAATGCTGTTCCAAAAGGTAAAGATATCCAAGATACTTTACTATACCTTCAGGCCTTTGCACACCAGAGGTGTGACGCAATAATGCGAAACGAATTGCAGACGAATGGCCCTTTCACATTAAAAGAGAGGCGAATGTTCGCTTTTAAAATAGGTGACGCTAATCAACAAGCGGTTTTACCTCAGTACGGTAGGTGACACAAAGCACCTTTCAGCTGGTCTGTCCTTCGGCCATCATGGATGAGAACTACCACCATGGAATCACAATACGAAAGACAAGCAAACAAAAGATTCCACAATATACATTATATTACAGATATAAGAGAACTCAATGTCAGATTAAATGCAAAGGCAAAAAATAAATAAATAACATGTAATACATTACGAAGACAATCCACATAAGATCAGGGGATGCAAGGCAGCGATGGAGAAATATCATTTACAACTTAAGAGAACCCATATGTTTTTAAGGCATTTGATGCAAATGAAATACACATCCTCCCTGCTGGATCAGGATTTCTTCCTTGAGTTCCTTTGCGTTTGTCATTTGGTGTGCAAAAGCCTTTCCTCTGGCCAAATTTCCAAGGAGGATGAAGTAAGTGAAATGCTGAATAAACTAAGGAATATTCCACGTTCAATTCAAGATAAGCTCAATCAGCAGCATTTGTGGCAAAATTGTGTTTATTACAAAAAATTATTTAGACTCACCCCTCTTTTAAAAGCAACAATCATGGTTAAAGGAAGGCACTTACAATAGAAGTGAATAAGCAGCCAGTCCATAAACATTAAAATACGTGTCATGACAACAAAGTTGTAATATTGGATATAACTTTACGTAGATATGGTGAATAAGCGATTTTATCAAACTAAATTCATGTTAACATGTCTAATGTTTACATCTCATGGATATACTTTTGAAACCATGTGTATTTTAGTGTTTTTTATTGACTGGCCCCATTCACTTTTATTTTAAGTGCCTTACTGTAACCGGCATTATTGCTTTTTATAAAAATTAAGTGAGGTGAGTTGAAATTATTTTTTAACATTATGCCACAAATGCTCTTAATTGAGCTCAACATGTATTGAATGCATTCCTTTAAAATTAATTGAATTCATAGAAAAGTATCAATAAAATTAGTTCAATCTATTTAAAAACATACTATTTTCCCTATGTGTGTCTTAGTTTAGCAACATGCTAACACTATACTCTATTGAAATCTAAAGTGAGATGAGTATCCTCTGCGCTCCACTTGAGATGCACAGAATTGGTGTCTTGTGAGGTTCCATGTCAGTTCAGATGCTGCCTTATAAGGTAGCTGCCTATGTAGGCAGCAGACAGCAAGGCATCTGACTAGGGTTTGGACCAGAGCCAATATTTCAATCATTTATGTGTCTGCCATAAAAAGCAGCTATAACTGAGAGATCAGAGTTCAGCTTAAAATGTCAACATGTAAGATACAAAGACCATAACCCATTCTTAAAAGAGAAACAAAGCATTTAAAACCAATTGAGACACTGCAAATCATGAAGTGTGGTTTCAAAATTGCTGCTTGCCCAAAAATAGTACAAACGAAACTCCGATAATTATCGTTTTGGCCTTGTTCCTGTAAGGGATGTACTGAGATGCAGGCTTGGAATTACTATGAATGATGCTCAAATGTTGTATATAATTGCTGAACTCTGAAAACCATCTATAAAAATATGTTGGGTGTATGTTGGTAGTGTGTGGGAAGGCAACCCACGGAAGGCCAAGCTTCTCACAGAAACTTACAGTCATTAAACTGAGTAAACGTGTAAGATTTAACTAGGACTGTTATTATCATAACATTTTGCCTGATAATTAATTTTCATTAGGGCTGTCAATGTAACACGTTAATTCAGTGCAATTAATTATATAAAAAATACATCAGTATTTTGACGAGGAGCTTGACGAGGTAATTAAGTCCCTACCTACAGGCATCCCTAGTTGCTACAATCGGTGACCTATATGAAAGTGGATTGTTGAGATCGTTTGAAAACTTGGTCCAACATTTTGGGATCCCCAGACCTCAGTTTCATAGGCATTTACAACTGCGCCACCTACTTTGCACTATTTTTGGGAGTAGCACACATCCCCCTAAGGAGGCAGATGCTTTGGGAGAGGTGATTGCGGCTTTTGGAAAAGGTCATGAGGCATCAGTGTACTACTCTCTGTTAATTCAGAGTATGGGGGACGGAGCCTTAACTTCTCTCAAGAGAGTATGGGAGAAAGATTTCAACTTGGCATTGGAGGAAGGAGTGTGGGCTAAGATCCTTAAAAACATTAAGTCTGCATCTAGTGATGCAAGGGTGCATCTTGTACAATTCAAAATTTTGCATAGATTTTATTGGACCCCCTCTAGACTGTATAGGCTTGGTAAAGACACGCCCACTTACTGGAGATGCCAATCGGAGGATGGAGACATGGCCCATGTTTTTTGGTGGTGTGTTGAGATCCAGAAATTCTGGTCGAAGGTTCAGAATTTTGTGTGCAACGTGGTGGGCACTCAGGTTTCGTTTAGTCCCAGACTTTGTGTTCCGGACGATGGAGCGGTCATCGATGTGGGGGATGGCCATATTGAGAACTGGGTTCTGACATGTGTGATGATTGCCAGGCAGGTTATTTTGAGGGGTTGGAGGTCAGCTGATGCGCCCCCATATCCGTAGTGGTGCACGGAGATGAGGAGGGTAGCAGCTTATGAGGAGGTGTCATCGGGAAGACGGGGTGATTTCGATTTGTTTGTCCGGAAATGGGGCAGGTATTTGGAATTTTTGGGGGGCTCTCAGGTGGGGTGTGGAGAGAGTATTGTAGTATAGTTTTTAAGTGAGTATGATTATTATGTGTGTATATGTATATATATGTATATATATATATGTGTGTGTGTGTGTGTGTGTTTCTTGTTATTATAAGACTTTAAAAAAAATGTATAAACAAAAACAATAATAATAATAATAATAATAATTCAACATTAATTGTATAATATTTAGGTAATATCTCACTGTGATGCTCTGTTACGCAGCACTTTATTTGACAAAAATAAACAATAACAATGTTGTATTTTGGATTATGCTGTGAAAATCTGAATAAAAGCACTTAATTTGATAAAAACAAAGCAATATTATGTCAAAAACGAATTGTTCTATTGTCATTTGATTAAAGTTTTAATTAATTCATTTATTTAGACATCATTTTGATGCTAAAATTGAAAAACTGCTGATATGGAATTCAGTACAACAAAAAAAAATAATACAAAAACGGGTACCAGTATCGGCAAATACTGAAAAGGACGTATCGTTCTAAATAAAGGAAAGAAGGTGCTGTAGGGCCCTATGAAATCACTTTTATTTTCTCTGAATTCCGGGTTTTAATTACATTTTATCATAAAAAAAAAAAAGAAGCGAAGTTTCTAGTGCACATGAGGTGTTGCTGCCAGCTTTAGCACATTACCCAACCTCAATTCAACACTTGTATCTTAAAGGTATAGTTCACCCAAAAATGAACATTTGCTGATAATTTACTCACCCTCAGGCCATCCAAGATGTATCTGAGTTTCTTTCTTCAACAAAACAGAAATTAAGACTTAGGATTTCATTTCAGGCCTCCTCCGCTAAAGAATGCAAGTGAATGTCCTCCATTTTTTGACGGTCCAAAATGCATATTTAGGGTGCATCAAAATAATCCACACGACTCCAGTCGACAAATAAAGTTCTTCTGAACTGACTGATTATTTTTAGAAATAAAACAATACTTATATACTTTTTAACTACAAATGTTCGCTTCCGTACATCTCTGTGACGTGCGCTCATGAGAGGGATGACGTAAGCTCGTTGGTAAGGTCACGCGTCACGTTTTGGAGGAGGCAGGAAGCGCGTGAACTATTTTTTTGGGTAAACTATTCCTTTAAACAACATACATATTCACACAGTGTGGGGTGATGGTAAAGAATTCAACTCACATTTGTAAGGTGTTGTATCCACTGAAGTTTCGCTAGCTACTACATTCTTCATTATTTACAACTGTTTTGTCAGACCAGCAGTGCAGCCAGTTAACTCCGCCCCTTCCACTATGTATTGCAAGCTGGGTGCGTTGAGTGCATGAAGTGTCCAACATTCTACACTCCGTTTTGACGGTTGAAAAAGTGCATCATCCGGGGACTTAAAGTACACTTCTTTTCACAGCATTAACTACTCGCACTACTTGCACTACAAAATGGCGTAAAATAGTACAGAAGAGTGCGGATTTAGGACCCACCTTTTGTCTCTCATGTCTGTAAAATGCACTTGTAAAATGCAAATGGCCAGTAAGAAATCTGACTGGCTGGTAAATGTTTTCATCTACAGCCACCTTTGTTGTCGTGCGGGACACGATGAACTCAGCAAAAAACACGTTGCACTCTAAACTTATTTATCTACAAAATCTTGCAATAAAGGCTTTTATGAAGACTATTGCGTTACACACGCAGTGATGGATGCAAAAACACTTTGTTCAATAAATCTGACTGAAACCAGACAGGATCTTCCACCTCATCTAAATTAAATTTCATGATGATTAAGTTTGTAATAGTTGGCAATGCCCCACATCTGATAAATATTTTATAGTTTATGGCCATTATCACAGGTGGGAATCTAGAAAACCCTATTTCGTTAAAGCCACACAGCTGCATTTCTCGAGCCCTACAGACGCAGTATGAAACAAGCATACCAAATGCCAATTTGGAAATGAAAGTGTACAATGAACACAGTCATCTCAAATAATCTCGATTAGATAAAATCATTGCAACATGCCTACATTAACGTCGTAGGCTGAATGGTGAAAGTTGTCTTACCATTTCGAGAGACGTCGAGCTCAACGAGTTGGTTGAAGTTGGCGATGTCCCCCGGCAACCTCTGGATCTCATTGTCACTCAAACCGAGCTTTCTCAACTTTGTCAAATTGAAGAATGGCTGAAACAGAACAAGAAAAAACAATTAGGTGCGATTATGGTTGGGATCAGTGATGCATAATTAAGACAGAAAGACAAGTAACAAGAATATGGTGCAATATAGTTTTATTATGTATATTTATAAGTGTATGACTAATGCTTGTGATATTCTATGACCTTTAACCTCCCTGCTGTTATACAAAACAATGACACTCCTTGTTGTATTATCGATCACACTGAGTCTCTAGCCACGTCCACACTAATTTGTTAAGTATGAAACCTCTATTTTCAGTTTCCTAATGTTATCGTTTTCCAAAGTATGAGGTCAAGGAGAGCGTTGTCCAAACACTCTGTTTTTGGTGGAGGAAAACCCCATTGTAGTATGGATAAGAGGTGTAAACTTAGCAAGATTAATGCATTTTCAGACGAAAGCATATTAAGTTTGGACATGGACGTAAGTGGGTGGCACACCGGACACAACTGGCGGACAACATGGCGCATTCTATAACTCGAAACAACTGTTTTCTATGAAAGTACACACACCGCCACCACCACCGCACGGCATCTGTCAGTGGCACCCAACTACGACTCCAGAAGTTGCTCAAATTTCTGCCACGCCACGGAATGCAACTTGCATATTTTCCATTAAATTTGGCACAAATCATTATTAAAGGACATATATTATTTACTCTAGCCTTGTTCATTCTTGAAGCAGCGGAAAACCTTGGTAACTTGTGTATACTGTCTGCCACCTGAACCACATTGATGTGCCCTGTGTTTGATACCTGTGCCGTGTCCTAGACGTGACGAGTGTGGTGCTTCTTGTCTGGTGTGCAACTGCCTTTAGACTTCAATTGAAATGGAATAATAGCATACTACTTACTAAATACTGGAAAGTATACACCGTATAACGCCCATTATGTTTTATAAAATAGAATGGAACTGTAGCATTAAGCAACGATTAACATTTCATAAACAGTAGTATGTATCTATTATCTTAAAAAAATACATACAGTTGCAATCATAATTATTCAACCCCCCTGACCAGCGATACATTCTGGTGATGTGAATTAAAACACATCAACTAAACCCTCAGTAAACAGTCAAAGTAAGTTTTTAATACACATTTGAGTGATTCTGAGAACAAAGAGTTCAGTTTAACCAAATTTTTAAATAAAAAATAACTAATTCTCTCCACAAATGTCATGTCAAAAATATTCAACCCCCAAAGTCAATCATTTGTGGAGCATCCTTTATCCTTAATAACAGCAAATAAATGTTTCAGGTAAGTGTTCTCAGGCTTCGGACACCTCTCTATTAGAATTTTTACACATTTCTCATGAGCAAAAGCTTCCAGCTCATTGACATTCTTTGGTTTCTGTGCTGCCATTGCTTCCTTGAAATCCCAACAAAGGTTTGCAATGAGATTTTAATGATGGACTGAAAGGGCCATTTAAGGACATTCCACGACCTATCCCTGAACCAGATTTTGGACAACTTGGATGTATCCTTGGTGTTATTGTCTTGCTGGAAAGTCAAGTGATCACCGAGCTTAAATTAAACACTGAAGGCATCACATTTTTCATGCCAAAATGGCCTGATACCTGAAAGAATCCATGGTGACAGTCACATAGTCAGGTTAGCCGTTTCCTGCAGCTGCAAAACACCCCCATAACAGGACTGACCCACCTCCATGCTTGACTGTGGGGATGGTGTCGCTCTTGTCATCACCTTGTCATCTTACTCCAGACGTACTGCTGACCCATGGGTCTAAAACTCATTTTCAGTTTAGTGTCATACGTCTATAAAACCTTCTTCCAGGACTCCACAGGTCTTTCCTAATTACTTCTTGAATATTCAAGTCAACATTTCCCTTGGTGAAGTTTTGCTTTCTTCCACACCCCAAGAAGGTTGCTGTTGTACCATATTTAAAAAATGTATGAATGGTGCTGCCAACTTTGTCTATTGGAAATTGAAGTGCCTTGGAAATGTACTTTTAGCCATAACCTTTCTTGTGTAATGAAATAATCTCTTCTATTAGCTTTTGAGACAGCTTATTTTTAATTGCATTTTTTGCAAATAAATAAAAAAATTTTACAACGCTAAAGTTAAATTTTAAAACTTAAGTAAATGCCATTGCAGACTGATGGCTTAATTTTGTTTTAAAACAATTACTTGTGTAGCCTTACATATTTAAGAAACAGCTACATGCAATAGGGGTTGAATAATTATGACATGGCTGTATTTTTAAAAATCCTGCTATTTAGAAATATTAGGTTATATATTCACACTATGACTTTGAATGTGTCACTCAACTGATATAGATGTAAAGTTTAAAAATTCTGGGTCATCAGAAAAGCTTAGCTTTGTAAATCCTTACTGTATTGGGGGTTGAATAATTTCGATTGCATCTGTATATATTTTGCATTTGTAATTCACTTTTGTGTATAAATTGACAGTCCAATCAAATGAGTCAAAATAGAGATGTTAAAAATCTTTGCTGACTATTTACTCCCAGTTCATAGTCAAGTTGAGTGCATTGCATTGTACAGTATTACAGAAATATTAATACAGTATTCCACAAAGTGTGCTTTGTCGCATAAAATCATACTTTTGTAAATATAGCAGATAATGTGGGTATTCAGGGCATACAAAATGTAAATACTGTGCATAGTAGACATACAATATACTGCACAAATAGTAAGAGTATTATAGGACTGCAACTAAAAATTTGTGAAAAAATGTCAAGGTGGAAAAAAATTAATACTGCATTATTTTATTTTTTTTATTTTTTAAGCATTAAATAGTAAACTATTATTATTCTTACATTATATGTACGGTTTGATGTTCAAAACCATAGTTAATCTAACGGCACAGTTAAATCTAAATGATTGTTCACTGACACGGATACACGCGCGCTCGCTTGCTCCGTAACGAAGACTCACTTGTGACAGTTTTATGAAATGAAAATACACTCCAATTGTTTTATATTTATACAATAAAAAGGATAAAATAACAGTAAAATGTAAGTTATGCGCTGGAGAGAAATCTCTCTCGAACATAGCCAATGCAACTCTGGAGGGCGTTTAGACAGGATTATGGGTAATTCTGATGCTCTACTGACTTGCAATGAAGTATTATTAAATGGATAGTTCACCCAAAAATTAAAACGCTCTCATCCTCATGCCATTTCAGACTTTGCTCCTTCTGCTGAACACAAACGAAGATTTTTATAAGAATATTTCAGCTCTGTACGTGAATGGTGACCAGAATTTTCAAGCTCCAAATATCATATAAAAGGAAACATAAAAGTAATCCATAAGACTCCAGTGGTTAAATCCATATCTTCAGAAGCCATATGATAGGTGTGGGTGAAAAACAGATCAATATTTAAGTCATTTTTTACTATAAATCTCTACTTTCATTTTCAGATGTGAAAGTGAAACTAAACAGGCACCACATGTGACTTTTAGGTGTAAACGTGGGATGGCATCTGGGATGGCATGAGGGTGAGTAAATGATGAGAGAACTTTCATATCAACTATCCCTTTAATACACTGGTCTAGTAATAAGATATACAAGCAAAGGTGTTACAAACAAACCCTTATCAAGACATACTGTTCCACGATCAATTCAAGAAAAACAACTACAACAAGAAAAAAGCGTAATAATTATGGAAGACCAGTGGCCTGGCAAAATCAGCTCAGTGTATCGCTGTCTGTGATGTAATCAGCTATTCATGTCTGTCTGTCTGCCTGACCTACTTGAGTTCCTCCTCCTCTCGCTGGCACCACGGCTGACAGCGAGAAAATAAAAGTGCATTTTAAGCACCCCAAAAAACAGCACAGTCAGACAGATAGTAGAGGCCATTAGAAACAAACAACCTGCCTGCATTAGCTGGGAATAAACAGTACTGTGCTGGCATTGTGACTTGTTCTTCCTGTATGTGTTCTACTGAAAAGATGCAATCAAGAAATTTAGGTTCCAATCAAGACATAAATGAGCCTGGCTTACATTAATGGCATTAACCAACCTATTGAACATAACTAGTCAGCATCCATTATCTATGCCTGAGAAAAGTGTATGTTCAAACTTTACTGAAAGAGAAATGACTTTTTCACCATTTATTAGAAAAACAGTGGAGAGAGTAGGGATGGAAATCATAAGAAAATCGATTCAACTTATATTCCAAGCAAAAATACTAAACAAAAACAGTTTTTTGAGCAATGTTTTGATAGCACCACAGTGTTTACACTTTCAAAGGGAATCTCCCTACCTAGTCTCGTATTTAAAACATTACTATGCAAACATTTTTGCTAAATGTTTTTTATATGGCTTCTTATACGTATCGTGGTGCAAATACATTTTGTTATAGGTCGCAATGGTTTGACTACAGTGTTGGCTAACTCTCTCTCTCTCCATTTAAGTGCAGCCGTTTTCTGTTAAGCAACATCAAGCTGCAAATGCATCAAAAGTGGAAAGAAACAGCGCCATCCGCTACCCGCACCAATTATCAGCACGGCTCCATGCACAAAGAACCGTGACTAAAGAGAAGGTGCTTTTACTCGTGGAGCACAGATCATTACAGCGCCGCAAGAACCAGTGAGAAGCACAACACGAGTTGCATGACCCATTTGAATTCGGCACAAAATTCTCTGGTGCAAACCTAACCTCGGTGAGTAAATCACATTAAAAGCCCAGACATTCTAAACAGTATAAACAAGATGAACAGGAGAAAACTCTGTGACATGCACAGAAATAAATAAGAAGACTTCACACATCACCACCACTGTGTGATTGGTAAAAAATGACCATGAATTTACTATAGTAACACTAACTATTGACTATAGTACTAGGCAGTAATATATTCATAATATCATATTACTAATAAAAGTTCTATTTAGTAGTAAACCGAAGCCGATTTTAACAAAAATCTATTGGCCGATACCGATATTTTGCCACTTACCTTATTTTGTACAAAGAGGTACAAAAACTTTTGTTCTCACAATAAATAACTTCCTTTGAACATTGGATCCGTTGACAGGCCACACTTTAAAGAGAGCCACAATGAAAGATAAAAATATTAAAAAATAAATAAATAAATAAATAAAGATATTGAAAATAACTAAATAAAATAGCATGATGATTGATGTGAAAAGTTTTTTTGTACTTCTAAAACAATTTTGCAAGAAAACAACAGAACTCACATTTTACATGTTAGTATATAACAGAACATCACAAATTCATATTATGCATATGTTGGGCAATTCCACAGAAATGTCAACCACATCATGGAAAAATAAAAAGTTTCCAAATGAGCAGAACACCCTTTTAAGTTCTACTGTTGTGTAATGGATAATGGAAAATGCCGTCCAGAACGCTAGAGTTTTTTTTACACAATGCTGACTGAAGCACTGATTGCAGTCTAATTTTAAACACAGCCTTTCAAGCTTTTGTAATAGTGCATTACTATATTACGATTTCAATCTTAATCAATCGTGCCGCCTTAACGGATACCATACCAATGTCTCAGAAGTCAAAGTTTGCTGGTTTTAAAGCATGGATGGTTGGATGGTTTTACCTCATCATGTATAGGTAAGTGCCGCTTTCACAACTGTCATGTCTGTAATGACGGTTTTTCCTCATTAATGTGAGAACGAGAAAGAATAAAAGTTAAATATGACATGTTCTCAGGAGTGCCAACCCTTCTACATTCTGTGGCTATCATTATTTCTAGATTGTGCATTTGTATTCAAAGAGTTTTTACAAAGTGTGATAACTATAAATGAACCATCGGTTTTTCAAATTGCCATTTTCATGCTTAAAACTGATTTGCCGATGGTTTTTATTTGGTCAATAATTGGCTGATAAATATCACCGGCTGAAAAATCGGTGCATCTCTAGTTCTATTACATTTATAAAAGGCTTCATTAGGAGAGTGCGTGAATATAAATTATTTTTACAACTGTGGCAGTTTCTAAATGTTTATATAAGGGATGTCCCAATACCATTTTTTGAGACTGAGTACCGACAATTTTGTTTTGGTACTCGCCGATACAGAGTCCAACAGTTTTTTTTTTGCATATCAACAGTTTATTTCAATTTTATCCTCAAAATGGTGTTTAAATAAATAAATTCATTAAAACTTTAATGAAAGTAAAACCATTTTCAATATGATATTGTATTATTTTTATCAAATAAAGTGCTTTTATTCAGAACCTCACAGCACAATTTAAATACATTGGAGTTATTTAAATCAGGGTTTTCCTGCATAGAGAATTATGAGGCAGCCGCCTCCGTCAAATTTTGTGCCGCCTCTGACTGTCGACAAAACTTAGGCAGGCAGTCACATGCACAGATAGACCCCAAGTGGTGCTCAAGCACCTGCCCTCTTTCACTAGATAAGTGCCCTTTTTTTATATTATATTAGTTTTTATTTAAATTTGGCCCTTGGCATCAATTCTCAATTAAACGAGTGCCCAACATCTGCATTTATGTTGTCATTCTTCGAGACCACACAAGCCCCTGCCCCTCCCCCTCTTTGACATTCTTTGTCACAGCCTCCACACAACATCGAAGTCTACCTGACCAGCCTTCATTTGTTACAGCCAGGTAAGGATAATGTTTGCCCTAAACTTCAACATTGTTTGCCACTGCTGTGAAATTAAACCACTATAAAAAAAAATCTCCATAGAGCCAGCAGAAGTTAGGCAATAGCCTTACATTAAGCTTAACAACAAGCAAGCTAATCAGGCATGGCTCAAAATAGCGTTGTGCAGGGTCGGAAATGCCCCCAAAATTCAATATTTGAATTGCTCCTGTTTGAGTTGTTTTTTTATATTGATAACATAACATAGTCAATCCTCTGTGGTCACCAGAGGCGCCAGCGTGATCACCTGACTTTTTCCCTGATAACAGCAGAAAGAAATACTCCATCATATTTGGGCATACAGATAAGAGTAAGACATCATTCGAAACTATAAAAAGTTTACTTTTATTTGTGTACACTCACAATAACAGCAAAACGGTGTGGTTTTGTAAAATAAAGAAATCATACAGGATGCGCTTTCTGCCGTCTTGGTCTCCACAAACTTCTGTCTGGAGTGCGTCATGAAAATGAACCGAAACTCAGCGTATACTTGCCTCGCAGACATGAGAAATATGTCTATAGCAGGGGTCGGGAACCTTTTTTCACTAAGGAGCCAATTTTTTAATTTTTGGTTGATGCATTTTTTTGAAAGAGCAATACCACAAACGAATAATTTACTATTTTCAAAAACAAAGTTTTTCAATAAAATAAAATGTTTATATTGCCCATAGACTACTCAAAAACAAACAAATATGCAAAAATTCATAGGTAACATGTTGCAGTATGGAACTGAGTACACGCATTTGTGCGGGTCTCCATAAAATTACTTCATTTTACAATTGTTCATGAAAAAGTTAACTTCCCCTTTGACCGAGGCGATATGTAAAAAATATTTTTATGATAATCGCATTTAAAATATCATGATATCCGATTATATGGTCAACCCCCAAGGTCGGTGAATATTTTTGCTTTATTGATTTTGCTTTAAAAATTAATTTATTGAAACACGAAAAACTTAAAAGACATTTCTAAATTCAAACTGCACTTTAAATGAAATGAAAAAAGCAATTAAAATAACGAAGTGATTAAAAAATCTTATATATAACAACCTCCCCAAATCCAAAAATTTCTCCAACGGCCCAATTTGTCATCACGGAAGTATCACAACAGGTGGAAAATTACAAATAGCCTACAAATTAAGAATTATAAAATGTAAAGATAATTATAATAATCATCATAATAAATAAGCCTAAAAAATTCCCATGTGTTCCCAAAAAATGCTGCCAAATGTGTTCTTATCGAATGTGTTTGTATTGAGTTTTGGTAATACAGTTTAGGCTGCCTAAAGAAAAGAAAACAGAACTCAATTTTAGGTTCAAGGTGAACGTGTCTTGTATTACTTTATGATTTAATCACTTTCGTCTTTGTTTCTTTAATACCTGTATATATTACTAAACCTGCAGAGTTGTGTTCACAATGTGTAAGAGCGAAATGCTCCGTGGAAATAAAGCGAAACTCACAGCAGCTCACGAGATGATCGGAGATCATTTGCAGCATTCTCATAGATTACATTATTCTTCCAAACAGTCTTCAGTAGAGTGAAAAAGGAGTGATAACTCTTTACATGCACTTGATCCATAAGACAGGGTCCCGTTGCCCGCCTCTGAACAAACAGCGAATCAGACACGAGCAATGACGGCTTTTCTTTTGTCTGTTCTTAAAAATATAATAAAGTGTGTTTCTTCAAGCGCATCTTTTTGACTAACAGCATTTCTCGTCATGTGTCACTCCAAGACGTCTTACAGGTCACCCACCTGTTGTGGGTAGATGAGCAAAATTACTCACGCATGAAATACATTTGGACAAGGAGCTCCAGAACTGGATTGAGCATAGTCGCATTTTGCGGGTGGCGGGAGCTATATCACACCCTGGGTGCACATAAAAAATAACGAACGTTCATAAAATCGCTCATAGAAAATGCCCTTAACAGCTAAGATCAATAGTTATTGGGAAATGAGGCCCAGAACTCTATCCATGTACGTGTCTAGGAGAAAGCACTTTCATTGCAGTCGTGAACAGCAGAGCTCAGTGCACACACATCAGCAGCTTTTCTTTCGTCTGTTCTTCAAAATATAAATCACGTTTCATCAAATGCGCGTCTTTGTGTCTAATTTCTTGTAATATATCACTCTTAGCCTACAGGTCGCCTTCCACAGTGGCTGATACATCAGCAAAATTCTCCGCAAACCATGTTCAGCAGGAGTAGCCTGTATGACAAATTCGGAAGGAAATCAAAACAGTGTCATTGACTTAAAGCTTTGCAATCGCACCCACCCTGTCTGCTGGAAAGTTATCTCTAGAAAGTTTTAAACGATCATGTGTTGGTGAATGGAGAACCACCTGATTTTTAACAAAGAGCCACTTGTGGCTCGCGAACCATAGGTTCCAGACCCCTGATCTATAGAAAGCTTGAATTGTCTACAACCAATTTAAATCGAAAACAAATATTCTCCGATTGTGTAATCCGTATGAAACCAACGAGAGGTACAGTCTATCCCGTTTGAGCTCATTTTCGTTTTTGTACGAAGACAAGCTGTGAATTTACCTCCGAAGAAGAGCGTGATCCGATACGGCCTTTCTAACACAAAAAGTGTCTCACAAAAGTTAATTTTGTGAGTGAAAACTGGAGTCTAGTAAATCTATTATGTGTTTCATGGCCTTATTTCAGTGACTTAAAAATTACTAACCACGCATAATCCTGATTTTCTCAAAAATGCAAACATGTACATCTCGCTCACATATTGTTGCACGGTTTGTGCTGAATAGTATAATCAGACTTTAGTCATTAATATGATATAAGTATAAGCACAAATAGTTCCAAAAAAGAAGAACAGTGGTGTTTCGTTCCTGAATGAATCTGGTGTGTCAATCCTTCAATGACCCATTCATAAAGACTGTCACTTGCTTCATTCGTGAATGAATCACCCGGTTTGAACGAATCGGTTTAATGAATGATTCAATAACACACTCATTAAGACTTGCTGCCACCTACGTGGTTTTAGTTCATATTTATAGTATAATTTAATCAGTCCTCATATTACAGTTACTGATAGCAGAGACAGTATATGTAGAAATAGTGAATGCTAAAGATAATTGTCTCGTTATGAATCTGTGAATATTCAGGTGAATATTGTTTCTTTTGCATTCAAGTACGTTCAATTTCTTAAAAAGTTTAAAAAATTAAACTTTAAAAAATTAATGTTACATCCCATTAGTGTAATGCTTTCATCTTTGCAGATATGGCTTGTCGTAACATCAGAGATTACTTTAAGCGAGTTTGCGTCTAAGTGGCATACATAAAAGGGCTTATAACTCTACAAAAACCAAGGTAGGATCAATTGCATGGTATTTTTTTATTTATGTTTTTTTTTTTTTTTAATTTGAAGAAAATAGATTTTGCTCATGTTTGGAGGCTCTTATGTTACAACATTGCTGAGAAAGTGATGCAGTTTATTTATTCAATTTGTTAATTATTCATGCTTGACATGATGACTACAATCATGTCAACTATATCTGGACAAAATGTTGTATTGTTATCTCCAAACAAGTGATCTGAGGGTTTTACTGAACCTAAGAACTACTTACATTTGTAAATGCCACAATAAACCAGAAACATAATTACATAGAATAAGTAACAAGTAATAAGATCCAGCACTGTTTCAGTTGTGCGCATGGTAAATCAAGACTTGTCAATCTAATGAATCTTGACTTGCACTGCACATAAATAACTAATATTGGCATAATATTCATGATGTTAGCCAGAGGGGAACTGGCCCCCACAGTGAGCCTGGTTTCTCCCAAGGTTATTTTTCTCCATTAACCAACATCTTATGGAGTTCTGTGTTTCTTGCCACAGTCACCTTCGGCTTGCTCACTGAGGGTCTAAATATAAATATAAATTGTTTTTTTTATTATTTATTTTAAGGCACAATTTACAATCATGTTTTTATTAAACCGCACTATTATGACTTGAAGACATTACTATATTACAGCTTTTTCTCTGGGGGTCTGGGTAGCTCAGCAAGTAAAGATGCTGACTACCACACCTGGAGTCGCAAGTTCGAATCCAGGGTGTGCTAAGTGACTCCAGTCAGGCTTCTTAAGCAACCAATTGGCCCAGTTGCTAGGGTGGGTAGAGTCACATTGGGTTAACTTCCTCGTGTCACTATAATGTGGTTCTCGCTCTCGGTGGGGCATGTGGTGACTTGCGTGTGGATGCCGCAGAGAATAGCGTGAGCCTCCACACACGCTATGTTTCCGCGGTAACGCACTCATCAACAAGCCACGTGATGAGATGTGTGGATTGACTGTCTCAGACACGGAGGCAACTGAGATTCGTCCTCCGCCACCCGGATTGAGGCGAGTCACTACGCCACCACAAGGACATAGGAATTGGGCATGCGAAAATGGGGAGAAAAAAAAAACCCTTTTCTGTAAAGCTGCTTTGAAATGATGTGTGTTATGAAAAGCGCTATACAAATTAAAATGACTTGACGACTTACTTTGTCAAATAAAGTGCTGCATAACAGAGAATCACATTTGTAAGATATTGCTTAAATATAATACAATTACTATTGATTAGTAGTAGTAGTATAACAGTGAATATTACATTTCTGTTTTATTTTGAATTGTTTCTGTGTTGTAATGACCACAGAGCTCTCACACAAGACGACAGCTTCCCACTCCAGAAAAGCCGGTTGCTACGTGACTCAAAGTAATTATTATACCACAAAAGGCTGCTATTTAAATAAATATGTAATCTGTATGTGCCTTGCTCTACAAAGTGAATTTTCCCTCTGTTCGCTGTCATCTACAACAAACAGAGCGCTCGATGCTAATTATGGTGTTATTCCTTTATAAGCCAAAGTGGAGCTTTAAAAAGGTATGTGCAACTGCCGTCGGCACCTCATTGTCTCCACACATTCACAAGTACTCACATTCGCAGCGTGCCACTCATGCAAACTATATATTTATATCATTAAATCGCAACTTTTGCTGTAAAATATTTACATAGAATAAGTAACAAGTTAGCCATAACGTGATTTTAATTTGTGCGCTGAATGTTTATGTAAGGACATTCGTACATCAGATGGTATAGGTATAGGTTTTTGGTATTGGAGCATTTTTACGAGTATGAGTACATGAGCGCGGTATCAGACCCGATTCCATTACCAGTTTCGGGACCTCCCTAGTTTATATTTTGTATTTATAGTTTTTAGAAGTGTTTACGGTACTGTTTTTCATTACAAAATGTATAGAAATTATGTTACATCTAACCATGGTAGTGAGGAACCATGCTTGGTTTTACCTGAGGTAACCCTATGGTCTACAAATATCACTGTTAAAACCATAAAAAAATAAAAATAAAAAAAAAATAAAAAAAACTATGGTACATTTTCATAAGGGCAAATGCAAAATAGAATTAAGGGCTTTAAAGCCTGGCTCTGTGTGAATTGTGGAAAAAGCTAGTTTTTCTTCTGTATAGTGACAGACCGATATATCGACCAGGCCGATTAATCAGCCGATATTTGACCATTCTGCGATTATCGGCATCAGCAGATAACAGTGTTCGCTTTGCTGATTACTTCCCCTTGTGTCAGTTCCAAAAACTAGCAACAGATTTGTCCATGGATAGACAGAAAGGTTCAGAAGACATGTACGAGAGGTAAGAGGCAGTTCATTTTGAAAACAAGCTGCAATCCAGTGGCTAAGATAGAGAAACACACTGAAACTAAACTGAAACACTTCTCCAGGCTCTCCCTCTACAATAACTGTCTATGTTGCCTGGCAGAGAAACATAATAAAAGGACAGGGAATGAATACACCACATGTTTGAGTCTGTCCTCCATACTATTTTTTCAATTTCACACGGCAGCTAGTCCCGCCTTTCCAAGATTCTCATTGGTCAACGCATGCCTTAGTCAGAGTGCGTTGCAGCAGAAGTTGAAATGCTCTCAACTTTAGATCCCATGATGGAGCGTCGCTACTGCAAACACTTGCGTTTTCCCTTTCCGTCTTTCCGACGCATCAACCCTATTGAAATATATTGTTGGGCCTCATGTATTCAGATATAAGACAAAGGCAGGCCTGCACACCATCGTAAAGCCTGACTGAGGCCTACACACACAGTCATAAAACCTTACTTATAACAACCGCGCCAAAATAAAACAAAGGGAGTCCTAAACAGACTACAAATCCCATGAAGCCTTGCTCACTTTACACCTATGTGTGAAATTCCAAAGGATCGAACTCTCAACTCCTATTGGATGAGGCGCACGACAGAACGCCCCTTAACCATGACGTCATTGAGAGTAGAAATACCTCTGAGATCCTTCTGGGCGTTGCTTCCTGCAACACTGCATGCCGCGCATAGACGCAGCTTATTGCTGCTCTCAGGTGTAGCCTCGTTGCACAAGGAAGTAACGTCCGACTTGGAACAGTGGCCATTCAATCTCCATCTCGCTGGACGAGTTGAGATTACTCCGTGTTCCACCAAACACTCTAACGGATCCGAAGGAGACCGCGGAGCAATTCACATCTTCATCCGTTTGCGTGCAGAAGTGAAGAAAGAAGATTTCTCTTCCCTCTTCAACCGATCGTCGCTGATTTCTCCGCCAGCCTGCCGAGGAATTGGCCTCCCGTCATCACCCGAGCCTCGAGGAACCGAGTCGGAGTCAAACGACGGATGAACACACATTCTAGCTGCATCCTCACACAATTCAAGTAAGAGGTTTACATCTGGGCAGAGATAGAATATTATAGTGTGTTATTCTTGTGTATCAAGGTTATTGCTTGTACAGTTTACGGACCGCCGAGTCCACTCATTGGTGCTAATAATACGAATGAGATCTGCTGTGTTGTAGTCCAACCATGTTGGACTGTTGTGTATTTCCGCCATCGCGGGTGAGACCGGCAAACTGAGTTTATCCATTAAAGAATCAAAGACCGCGGGACGGTTTATGAGCCATTCACTGCGTCTCTGAGTAATAAACTAACAGCAGCTTTTTCTCTCACGATTGCAAAACCGGCTTCAGTGCCACCACTCTGTTCTCTCTCTCTCGTACTAACCGCACACACACGTGACCCCTCACAAACATAGATAACTTAGCTCAGCTTTGTCCCCAAGTTATCGTACAAGCGGAGACACGCGGTAAATGGGCAGACACCATTAACCGGCTTCTCTCTGCCCACATTCGCGGCCATATTCTCTGGCCAGAAACCTCGCATGATGTACTCTCCACGAGAGTCACGTCTGCCATTTTGACCGTGTCACTCCTAACACACACACACCCGCACACATACCTTCCTCTCATGTGTTATAGGCTTATTTGGTTACCATATCTCATCCTGTTACTGTTTAGTTTGTAGTTGGAAGTTTATAGACTGCATTGTATTGATTATTAATTGATATTACTGCATCAATAAACTGTCATATTTCAAAGAGAAGTGTTTTGGTATTGTTCTGCATGCACCTGTGTCAAGGGCTGGCAGGGGATGTCAGTGCTCGAATTCAAGCCTTCATTTTTTCCCTTTTGAATGTCGATGTTCTCCGGACGTCGATTTTCCTAAGAGAACAATCCTATATTGAGACTGTTATACTGTCTGGTTATTAGTCCCTGGTTCCAGGGTGGTGCCCCAGTGATATTAATCCTTATGAATATGGAGATTTATGGTTAAAACAAATATCATAAAAATCTATACCATACTGTCTCTCAACCTCACCTATTATATTTCTTCTGAAGATATAGATTTAATCACTGGAGTCATATGGATTACTTTTATGCAGGCTTGGTGATTTTTGGAGCTTGAAATTTTTGGTCACCATTCACTTGCATTGAATAAACCTACAGAGCGGAAATATTCTTTAAAAAAATTCTTTGTTTGTTTTCAGCGAAAGAAAGTCATACACATCTGTGGGCATGAGTACTTGGGTGAGTAAATGGTGAGATAATTTTCATTTTTGGGTGAACTATCCCTTTAAGAGTGTTTGGAAATATCATTGTAATATGGAATCGGGAGGTATGTGGCAATTCCCAGCCCAAGTGAGTGAGTCAGATGTTAATTCATTAACCACCCCAACTGATTCAGTGAGTAAGTGAGCCATAAGACTGAAAAATTCAAGAGTGATTTATGAGTCATCGGACAGATTCATTAAAAAGTACCAACCATTACACAGACTACACTGGGGGTACATCATTAATTTTAAATATCTGACTCAAATGAAAAATGTGTTAACTAATAAGACACCACCTAGCAAGAGAGTATTTTTGTAGCCTATATCGTTTCATATGCATCAAGTTTTTTTTTTTCAGAATAACTTACTGGTACTATCAACACCTATGTTATCTAAAAACAAAAATGATCAATAAATACACCATGCCTGGAATCTAGCCTATATACCATTTCAAAATCTTGAATGAGACAACAACCACAAACTAAGCCGAAATCGAGAACAAAAGTTCACTGAAAAACTTTGGTCTAAAAAAAGCCCTTTTTACTCAGGTAAACTTTACAACACTGCTGGACTTCAAAATTGCGAGACTGCTCTTTGAGTTCCATACAATGAATGAATAATGTATTATGCTTCACACAGCACAATCCAAACACACTCTGACCTGCATGGAGATTTAAAGAGAAAACCACAACAAAAAGGAGAAATAGTTGACTTCATAGTTCCGCATAGAAAAAGTATGCGAATCATTTCATATGCCTCACTAGCATGGGGCAGCTACTCAAAAAGTGGAAAATCCTGTCTGATCTCAGGGAGCATTTGAGCAACAATTCTGTCATGCTCACCCTCATGTTGTTCCAAGCCCATCTTTAGCTCTTTATCGATTCCATAGATAACAAAAGGACATGTTAGGCAGAATTTTAGACTAAACTCACCATTTACTATCATTGTATATAGTCACAATTAGTAAATAATCATCTGTCGGATTATTTATATTATCGTTCGCTTCAAATTCCAAACACATTTCAATGTCCAAATAAGGGAATTTTAAGTGAATATAAAAATGGCATTTATGGGGGGGGCCTGGGTATCTCAGCGAATAAAGATGCTGACTGCCACCCCTGGAGTCACGAGTTCGAATCCAGGGCATGCTGAGTGACTCCAGCCAGGTCTCCTAAGCAACCAAATTGGCCCGGTTGCTTGGGAGGGTAGAGTCACATGGGGTAACCTCTAGGGATGTGCATGAGTAGTCGAATACTTGAGTATTCATTTTGCAATAAGTATTCGAAAAGTAAAAATACTACTTTGCTGGCCATAAATACAGTGAGATGCATGTTAAATCCTGAACACACAATCTAAAACTCACAGTTATAACAGAATGCACTGGGTGGCGCTGTTGAGTGTGGACACAAGTTGATCACATTTGATGAGCAAACCATTCTGTCAGTATGTTTAGATGGACACCAAAAACGGGTTATTGTGAGAATGTGGTTTACTGCAAGAAAGCTGGGTTCCTGTTTAAATGTACTGAATAAGCGGTGTACACTTTACTCCCGTATATGTGCAACTCATCAGAAAGCAGCGTCCCATGAGCAACGGAATCCCTGCGACGCTTCTGTAAACAACAAACATAGCATCCGAGAAAAGACTTTGCTAGCTGAGGTAAGGGACATTCCATCATTTAAACCGGTGTGTATAAATGAGTATAGTTTACTGAGCGTGTGGATATGCTTGTTTTTCCTCAACAAAAACATGACATGAGATACAATATAAACATAACTATTATTTGTCGAGTGTTTATATTTGTCCTGTACGTTAATTGCATCAGTCTACTTTATTAGCAGTTTCTTTTTCTTCGATTTGCATGAGCTTAAATGCTTTCATTCAGTACTTTTTTGTTTTCACGCATTACTTGTTTAAATGTTTTCAATAACAAAAAACACAGGACATAATATAAGCTTGTTTTAGATGTAATTAGAAGCTTGTTTTTTTTAAATGGTGATGCAACCTTAATGACTGAAAAAATTATTTTACGTCTCTTTCCCATTAATTACCTATAATTAAATAATAGAATATTCGAGTATTCGTTTTTTATGAGCTTCAATATTCGAATACCAAATTACTGATGAATGCCCATCCCTAGTAACCTCCTCGTGGTTGCTATAATGTGGTTCTCGCTCTCTGTGGGGTGCGTGGTGCGTTATGTGTGGATGCCGCGGAGAATAGCGTGAAGCCTCCACGCGCTATGTCTCCGTGGTAACGCGCTCAACAAGTCACATGATAAGATGCACGGATTGATGGTCTCAGACGCGGAGGCAACTGAGATTCGTCCTCCGCCACCCGGATTGAGGCGAGTCACTACACCACCACGAGGACAGAATTTTTTTTTTTTTTTTTAATAAATAAATAGCATGTGTGTGTGTGTGTGTGTGTGTGTGTGTGTGTGTGTGTGTGTGTCTCATACAGTTGAACTCCGACTGTATCACTAAGCCATGCCGAGGACCGCACCCACAGCAGCTCCTGAAGATTTACCGTTTCTGATGTGGCGGTTTGCTCCCACAAATATATAAATGAGGATTTTGATAGCGAACTCAAAGCACCCTGGTTTCACTCTAATTTAATAGCAAATATTCTTGGTCGTTGCGGGTTCATAAACGCAGTGTAAACCTCTTTGCACGTATGTTTTTACCATACTGACAAATCCCCCCACGCAAGTTATTTAATGTGTGCCGTGTTGAAAATGTTTTTTGCCTTGCACTTCACAGCAGACATACTGGAATTTTATATTATTAAACATATAATGTGATTTTAAGGTGTTTATAATGATTATGACAGATAAGATGCGATTACAAATGAGATTACAGGTATGTCGCTGGCATATTGTTTAATTCGCAATGCTGCATGGGATTCCGAATCACAGCAAAGACAGTTCTAAAAAAACTAAGCCCTTCCACTTTGTTGCACCGAAAGTGGCAAGAATGAGTGACGCGAGAACTGGGAACCTTAGAAAGCTGGCAGCATCATTATTTTACTTTTCCACAAAAGATAGGTTGGTATATTGCTAAAATCTGTTGACTTCAGCACCACTTATTGCATTATATACAGGGCTCCAGACTGCGACTAAAATGGTTGCAAATGCTACCAAAAATAATTGCGACAATTTAAAATCTAGTCGCCACTGGCAACATTCGGGTTGTGTGCATTCATATGCGGTTTCGTCAGATATAATCTTGTGAGTTATTGAACACTAGGGGTGCACCGATCGATCGGCCACTGATCGAAATCTGCCGATCTTCATCTTAGACCCGTGATTTTCTGCAGCAAGCAGGGAATCACACATACACTGCTACTCTAATGAATGAGTGCTTTCTCAGCCCTTGAAGCATGACAGAGTGGCCTTTGGAGGGTGAGTTATTGACAATTGTAAGCATTTATGAATTTAAACTTTCAGACATGATGTAATTCACATGAATATGCCGTTTTGTTTTTAAAATGTGTATGAATATTAAGTTGCCCATTTTCTAGAGTTATTATGGTAGTCATTCTGACTCGCTGCACTGTGGAAGAGGATAAAGAAACTGCAAACGGGCATAAAACGAATTAAACAACAAATACACATGCAAATACAAATCGGAGTACACGTGATGTAACGCGAGTCATGACAATCAGTCATTGTTTTGAGCGATAGAGACTGTTTGAGCGATCATGAGTGCTTTTAGCTTTACTCTCTTCAACATGAGCGCTCTCGGTGTCAATGAAACATGCGGCTCTGCAGGTGCTCTCAATATCTCATCAGCAGTCACTCATCCCAGCGCTATTCTGTGAGAATCCCAATTTAAATCTGATTAATGTTGGTGACAGTACCACTAATAACAGATATAACTGTTTAACCTTCAATAACAGCACCGCGTCTTCACACATTTGCTTAATAATTAGTGATTTGTGTTACAACAAGACGCTAAAGACAGTAAACAAATCATAGATATGAATGATTTCTCACTGGAGCAGTTTTAGAGCTTGTAATGGATATATTTTTTTCTGTGTGTGATGCTCTCATGGTTTTCGGTTGCCAGTATGTCACAATGACCTTTTGATATTGGCAACAGAACTGTTATGTTAGCAATTCACAATTTATGTAATTGTAATGTAATTTTGGTAATAATATAAAGGTTTCATTTCTTTAACATTAGTTAATTAGTTATTAGGTATCATGAACAATCAATAAACAGTATATTTTTACAGCATTTATTAATCATAATGTTTGTTAATAAAATACAATTGTTCATTGTTAGTTATGTTAGTTCATAGTGCATTAATGTTACTTATACAACTTTTGATTTTAAAAATGTATTAGTATATGTTGTAACATTAAGTTCATTAGTTCAGGTTAATTACAGTAATTTTCTCTTATTCCACTCCAACTACAAAACTGTCAGCCACTGAAAACAATACCACGTTAGCTGCCCGGTCTGCAACATGCATGCGCAGCATTATTTGCACATGCGCATATCATGCGCAATGCATAAACATAATATCAAGTATTTATTGAACTTTTGTTATAATTCTGTCAAGGAAAATTATAATCACAATAATTATTGTTATCGTTTTATCGCTTTATTTATTCCTCAAAACAATGATTGACTGATGAGTTTCTAGAGAAAGCTCTTTCTTTTTTGCCATTTTTGATCTAATATTGACCTAGACATGCCAGTCTATTGCATACTGTGGCAACTCAAAAACAAATACAAAGACAATGTTAAGCTTCATTTAATGAACCAAATAGCTTTCAGCTGTGTTTGATATAATGACAAGTGATTTTCTAGTATCAAATGATCAATTTAGTATGATTACTCAAGGATAAGGTGTTGGAGTGATGGCTGCTGGAAATGGGGCCTGTCTAGAATTGATCAAAAATGACTTTTTTCAAATAGTGATGGTGCTGTTTTTTACATCAGTAATGTCCTGACTATACTTTGTGATCAGCTGAATGCCACTTTGGTGAATTAAAGTACCAATTTCCTTCCGAAACAGCAAAATCTGTACATTATTCCAAACTTTAGGCTGCCAGTGTGTGTGTATGTATATATGTATGTATGTATGTGTGTATGTGTGTATGTATATATATATATATATATATATATATATATACACTACCGGTCAAAAGTTTTGAAACACTTACCCATTCTTTATTATAATTTTTTTTTTCTTCACATTTTAGAATAATAGTAAAGTCATCAAAACTATGGAATAACATAAATGGAACTATGGGAATTATGTTGTGACTAAACAAAATCCATAATAAATCAAAACTGTGTTATATTTTAGCATCTTCAAAGTAGTCACCCTTTGCCTAGAATTTTCAGACATGTACTCTTGACATTTTCTCAACCAACTTCTTGAGGTTCCACCCTGGGATGATTTTAAACAGTATTGAAGGAGTTCCCATCTATGTTGGGCACTTATTGGCTGCTTTTCTTTATTATTTGGTCCAATTCATCAATTTCAAAAACTTTATTTTTTTTATTTTTTATTAAATTGTTTTATAATGAAATAAATTAATATGGTGGCACAATTATATTTTTGTGTACAAAACTAATTTCAAACATTTAATCATACGCCTGCAGATCAAAAGATTTTTAAGATCATGAGAAACATTTCAGTCAAGTGTTTCAAAACTTTTGACCAGTTGTGTATGTGTATATATATATATATATATATATATATATATATATATATGCACTTTTTTATGTTGTTTTTCCAAATTTGAAGCACCTATAACTCCAGAAGTATTAGAGATATCTTAATACTGTATCCTTTTAGATTCTGCTTTAAAATAGAATTTGAACAACCTACTTTTTCTAAATCGTCATAGGCCATTTTACATGATTCATATTAAATTTGGTATGTATTATTCTAAAAAACTAATTTTGAGCATTAAAGCAAGAGCCTAAAAAGTTCAAAGTCCAAAGGTTTAAAGAGCATGAGAAACATAAATTCACTGAAGTTTGACTGATAGTGTAGTTATGAATGAAACCATGAAGATAACTATGTCTGAAGCACAAAGAGGCCTTTATCGAACAGAGAGGAACTCAGAAATGTTACTCTTCTTGTTTTCAGCCTATTTTCTCACAGAAAAATTGTACACAAGCAACTCATAACAGACTCGCTACAGAAATTCACACCACGTTTATCTCAGTACTTCCATTTTAATGGCTACTATTGTTCTGAAAGGTGCAACCTGCTAACTATGGGAGTATCAGAAGTATCAGCGTGTAATCGGGCGGCTGCATCTTGAACCTGTTCTTCCCGTTCACAAAACCAGGCGGCTGTCACCCCTCCTCCAACCTACAGCCCACAAACACAAGTATTACATTAACCTTTCTGACCCCTGTGTCAATATTTGAAGCCTGATTGGATTCAAACACAGTTAGGCACAAAGCAAACAGAGTTTCACACTGCTAATCTGACAACTGCCTTACAATTCCAGTGAGGAGGATATGGCCTTTAACATCTAAAGATGACATAGCAAAACAACCTTAAATACATGTAGTGGTGATGCACCAAAATTCAAGACCTCATTTTAAATTAGCCATTGCTTGGATCAATTAATTTTGTTGTACATAATGCGAAAGTTTCCTGGTGAAATAAAATCTAGAGGTGTTACAACAACAATACCTTTTATTCACTTTCACACAAATCATGAGTAAAGTGGTTCATAAACACTTACTTTTCACCCTGTTCCTCACACAATGCTATTTTATGACTTCAAAACACTTTTAATAAAGACTTATATACATTTTACTGTTTGCATTACATTACCAACAAGCTTGTTCATACACGTTCAAATTAGTGCAAAGGAACCCATAAATGTTTTTGATGAAATATTCTCATAAACGGAATTGATAATATTCTTACTTGGGCTGGAATGAATAATGACATTTTAAAGTATATTTATCTGATGTGTTTTGTAAATGAGATTTTAAATTACACAGTAATTTGATTAAAAACTGTGGAGACTACGTATCAGAATTAAGGCAAACGATTATCACAGTCACTTGAAAAGAGAAAAGTGTCCTTTAATGGCGATTACCACCTGATTCACGAAATAAGAAAAGAACAGCACACTGCTATAAATGCTCCAATGTGATTTAATATAATAGAAAAGACAACGTTTCAACCACTTGGATCTCTATTGACCTACAATAGAGATCATACAACACCACCAATAATTAGAGGTCTGCAACCCGACCTAGGCCCGACGGGACCCGAGAACCCAACCTGGTTTCGGGCCGGGTTCGGGTCAGTTTTTCAAGTAGGACTTGGGGTCGGGTTCAGGTTTATAATTAATGAAAAAAAATAAACAAGCCTACCGAAGTTGTTTCACACACGCGCCAACGTATGAGTTAGGGGTCGTTCACACCAAATGTGTTTTTGCATCTTCTGTTTTCCAATTGTTTTCCTATGTAAACACATGCGGATGAATGTCTTTGACTGTTGCGCCATGTCTCACTGTCTCTTCAGCATCTTGCGCAGGACCGGCACTTTTTAAACACCGTGTCAAGTTAAAAAGAACTTTTAAAAACGTTCAAAAACGCATGTCAAGAAAGATTCAAAGATTTGACATTCTGAACAAGTTCAGGCTGCATAGAGGGGACTGTTGCATTGTTTCATATTATTCCAGATTGTTCTGCACCAAGTGAAGTTTCAGCAAATAAACGGTAAGGCAATGCTTTTTCCCCCTTCTGCTCTAGTGTACTAAGGGGCTGCTGTGCCTTGTTCAAACTGTGTATGTTTACTGTTTCAGTACTGTTGCGAATGTTGCCTGTATGCTTAAATAAAATATAGCCTATTGCAACAGTAGAAGAAATAAGCGATTTCAGGTTCGGGTATATAATCTGACAGTATCATTCTGGCCGGTTTCATTTTAAGGCCTGTGTAGATCTCTACCAATAATACCAATCCTAAAAAGCTAATATCACAGCATCAATAATGCATTACAAAGGCAAATTAAACTTAACAATTAACATTATAAATAGATTAATAATATTCAAGCAAATTAAGTATAAACCAATAACAAAAACATCAAAACATATGATAGCCAAAAGTTACATGACACTTGAGGAAACTACGTTGCACACAGGTTCACAATTCATGATATTAAAGCCATAAAATAAAAATAAAAATCACAGAAAATGTTTAAATCTAAATTAAATCTTAATCTAAATTAAGCCCTTTTGGACTGAGGGTATTGAGTGAGTATATATAAAATACTTTCACTGTAAGAGGAGTTTGTTGACATCACCTCCTCTTCAAGATATCTTAACCTGTTCAATCCCTGTGTATCGAAGAGTAGACAAATTATACTTGAACTGATTAAAGTGAAAAGCAATGTTTTTTGTTTTTTTTTATCATTTAGTTGAATGTTCAGCAATACGTGTTTTTAAACTCTGTTGAGTGTTTCCAATGTAAGCCAAAGACACTTTATCAAATAAATGACATTTTTGGTAGTTCATGAAATGACTCCTTTTATTTTTAGTTGTTTACCCAAATGAGGATGACTAAAAAAAACATTTTGTTGTGAAGTTACACTGGGCACATGGTCCACATCTACAGTTGCCGTCTGAGACAGAGTGAAACGAATGTACCGGGCTTCCAGGAGATTGGTCAGCCCTAACAATCCTTAAAGAAACTCTTCATTCCAGGATCAGAGCTGAGAATATGCCAGTGTTTTCTAACAATTTGTTCCAATTCTTTATAAAGGAGAATATTGAATTATTCAGGACAAGCGATTGTTTTTAGACAAGACGTCTTCTACTGAGACATTCATTTTGATCTGTATTTTAAAAAATAGTAGAAGCCTTTTCAATCCAGCTATGTGCATAACATATTTCCTGAAACCTATGGGTCAAATCATTACATTGTTTTTTTTATAAGTTTCTTCAGAACTACAAATGCGACATATCCTATTGAATTGCCTAATCAGAAGACCTCTCTTTAAACAGGTAGGGGGGAAACTATGACCATGTAAAACAGTGTTTTTATCTGTAGGTTTTCTATAAAGATCTACTACTTAGTAACTCCTAAGTTAATAATCTCTCCACATCCTTTATAATGGAGGTCAAGAAAACTAACCTGAAAATTATTGTAATAGATGGTAAATTTAAGATGTTCACTACTAGTTAAGCAGTTGTTGAAATTCATGTTCATTTTCAGTCCATAAGAGGTAAATCTCATCAATGTATCTACGCCAGAGACTAATTTTAGACACAAAAGAATTAACATCAGTCAAAAACATATTTTTGTTCAAAGAGACATATAAGTTTGGGACATATAAATAATTAGGGCCCATAGTGTTCCCCATTGCTGTTCCTTTAATCTGTAGATTCAAGTCATTTTTGTACATAAAGAATTTTTTTTATAAGTACCAGTTTAGTAAGTTTCTTTATACAGTCAATACCAGGAGTTCTATAAAAAAATAATGTAGAAAAAAAAAAATCAATTGCATCAATGCCACAATCATGGGGAATATTGGTATACAGTGACTCAACATCTAAAGTGGCAAGTAAGATGTCCTTGTTAGGGAGTTTTACAGATTGTAATATCTTAATCATGTCCATAGAGTCCTGCACAAATGAGGGAATGCTTTTAATATAAGGTTTTAAAAAAAAAAGAGCCAATGAATGTAGATTTTTTTTTCAGTAAGAGAACCCATTTCTGCTATAATAGGTCTCACTGGTGGTTTTAAAAAGTCTTTGTGTATCTTAGGTAATATGTATATCGCTGGGGTAATTGGGAAATCAACTTTCAAAAATTTAAGTTCGTTCTTAGTGATGTCTCCCCTTTAAAAAAAATACAATAACACTTCATGTATCTCTCTTTTGAATGAGATTGTTGTGTCAAAATTTAATTTGGTATATAAAAAAAGAATTCTTCAATTCTCTATACATTTCTTGGTCATAGTAATTAGAATCCATCACAACTATTGATCCACCCTTATCAGCTGGTTTTACTACCAATGATTTGTCATTTTTTAATTCAAGTAGAGCATTTTTTTGAACTTTTGGCAGATTATTAAATACTCTATATTCACGCTTCTTGTTAAAAATTTGACTTGTATCTCTTTCAAAAAGGCAGCAATATGTCTCCAAAGAAGTTTTTTGGCTTTTAGGTGGAATAAATGTGGATTTACCTTGGGAAAATGTAGGTCTCTGAGATGTAGAAGAGCTGACAATTGAGGGGCTCACACATGATAACATTAGTGTAAGTGAACAGAAGTGCTCATTACGTCTCATAACACACTCACTATGATGCAGTGAACTTTATTTACTATCGCCTTTACTAAGACCCGATTCCATACATGAATGAATCAATGTTAAGTTATTAGATTTAATTTACCTTGGAGCAAATGTAGGTGTCATTGCTGATGTTATACATGTTCATTTAGAAATCAGGGCTGATATTGTTGAATCCATAGCATACTATTGTCAAGATTTATTTAAAACATTTGTTACTCAAGTGACTCAGCAACAAAAATTGTAATTTTTTTGGATCATTTCTATAAAATTCTGCTTAAATAAATACTCAAACACTCATTCTCGTTGGAAAAAAGCAAACACTTGTCAGAGAAATGGCAGACGGCAACCGTAACTAAGATAGGATTGGTCAGAAATACTTTTAAGGTGGGGCTAAATGCTAAGTGCAGCACTTCAACATAACTACAGGATGTTCAGTAAATAAATAGGCTAAATAACTGTAACATCTTATTGCACATAACTAGCGATAGACAGATATATCGGATGATATTTGGCCGTTTTGCGATTATCGCTGGGCAATAACTGTGTTCACTTTCACTTGTGTCAGTTTCAAAATCTACCAATAGATTTTTCTTCGGATAGTCAATACTTTCTGTTTTTACGGATTTTTCTTTTTAAGGTTATGCAAATTTGAGAAAATATTCTATAAAATAAGTGTTTTTCACTTTAGAAATTTTGTGTACATCTGATCTGCTGTTGTTAAATTTTATGTCGGCATTTATTATCGGCCATCTTTCTCTCTAGATATCGGTATCAGCCATTGAAAAACCCATATCGGTCAACCATTTCACATAACTGTCAAAGTAAGAAAAGGAAGAAAAAATGGCATATGTCTTGGAATGCAGAGCAGCACAAAATTTCTTAAGCACATCCTGAAAGCAAAATAACATAATAATACATATTCAATGTAACCGGAGTGCTTCAGGGTGATTCTCACTGCACATTGAAAAATGCATAACTGTAAGGTTGCTGGCACAAAACAGCTAAACTAGTTCATGACATCCAGCAGTTTAAACCTTTTTTTACTCTGCAACTATTTATGCAAGCAGTGTCAAACAGAATCAGCAAAAGACTTTAATCTCTCCACAATACCTCACAAAAAAAAAATACAGGAACTCACAGCAGAGGACTGATTATCAGTGATCGCCTTAAAATGTATTGGTGATGCGGCGTTTTGATGGCTGTTACAGCAGCAGTGAATAAAAGGACTAAATCAAGACATAAATGGATTCAGACCACTTTTTGTTCACTTCAATTGTAATAGGATATCAGTCCACTTTTCAATCATACAGTTATTTTATTTGGAACCCAGTCAAGTTAAATATTATTGTAATTTAATTTTTTTTTTTTTTAATTATAATAACTAGTATTGTTATTATTATTATTATTATAATGATAATATGTATTTGTATTATACAGTAGTAATGTATTTCAATCATAATTTCTTAACTTTAAAAACCTGGGGCTTTTATTTTGATGGAACACACCTGGAAGATGGTGATCTTAGTGTCTGTGTGTGGGCTAGCTCACAGTAGTTTAATATAGACCATTTCAAGGACTGTTCTTTGGTGACATCAAGTGATGTCACTGTTCCGTGAACATTTCCTGCTTGTCAAAACAGAGCCCACTTAGCAGAGATGGGCCACTTCTATTAAAATGAATGGAAGAAACTGGAATGCCCAACAGCAGCCAACGGTCAATGAAAAAAATACAGCCTTATCTCCGCTGCCTTAAAACACAGAGTGCATCTCTCCTCGGGAGACCGGTCTCTTCCTGCTGGTGTCTTCGAGGGTCCAGAAACAGAGCGGTGAGGGTCCGGTGCGAGTTCGATGCGTTGCCAGACCCGCACCTCTGGCACGAGTTAGATGCGACGCCAGGGATTTCTAGCACACGTCGCGGTCGGGCCACTCAAGTGAACATGGCACCACACGAGCTACGGACCAATACAATTTTACTGCTTATTTGAAATATGTTCTTTTATCGTAATCATGACCAACCGTTTTGGAGATTTCGGTCTTTCCCCATTCAAGTAGATAGGAGCTGCACTGTCATGACGCTTGTTTACATAGAAAAACAGCTGCCCAAACTGTCCAAGAGTGTTCCAAAAACGGGCACTGAGTGGACTGACTTACCTTGAAAAAGAGACTTTGTTGAAAGGATCCGGAAATATGTTTGGACCTTTCTGATTTATTTGTTTTTGATTACATTTTTTAAATGGTCTATACTTTTCAATGCATGTTATAAGCGAACCGAACTATCACGCATCTACATCTGAGATGTAGTTTGTGTAGAGCGCATCACATCAGAGCGCCACTCTGAGAGCTGAAAACAGCATCGCGACATCAGCCCGTGCGTGTTGTGTGTGTATGTGACACAACAGTGCTATATATTTATTTACTAAATACAGTCTTTTGAGATTCAAAGTTATCATATGTCTTTAAGAGACTTTAAATAAAATGCAGGAGTCATATGTATTACTTTAATTGTGCTTTTATGCCATTTTTGAGCTTGATGGTCTCAACCATTAATAACACACAGTACCGGATTTGGATTGGGCTTGTCGGACCGATACTCGATCCGGTTAAAAACATCAGTATCAAAGCTGATACCGATCGAATTAAAATTCGACAGAGCATTAACATAAAAAAACCAAATCTGTTTAGGGGAATATTAAACTTGCTTTTAGGGCCATACAGTGGACATTTCACCTTGGAACTGCCGCCATATGTGCAAGGAACCACATATTCTTATTTTGCAAAAATGTCACCAGTCACGTAATTTTCATGAGATCAGGCTGTGGTAATAGTGATGCTTGCCTTGTCCTCTATCAGAACTCAAGTGGCTAGTAGGGCTGGGCGATATGTCTTAAAAAAATCATATTTCCATATTTTTCAACCTATTGATGATATTCAATATATATTTCACTAATTGTTTTTTTTTTTTTCTCTCTAAAATGGCTGAAAAGTGTTTTTGTTTTTTGTTTTGTTTTTATCAGAGGAACCCTTTCATCCAAACAGCCTTTGTTGCCAAGTAGATTAAAGACATTAAATAAAATCTAATAATTTATTAGTTTAGTTTTTCATTAAAGAAACACAAATGAGAATGAAATTCAATCATTTTCATTGATATATATAAAGTGCATATATATATATATATATATATATATATATATATATATATATTTCATTCACAATGATACATAGTAGCTTAATAAAAAGCATTATTTACCTTCAAATGTTTTTACTGTGCAAAGCTACTTCACTGACTTATTTTTGAATCCCCAGTTGAACATTGCATAATACTAAATTATTACTGTGGGACACATCAGGTTGATTATTAAAATATAATGCTGAATTGTCATTATTATTATGATTATTAGATTTGCGTGATACAAAAGTAATTTATTTCTGTCCTGTTTACTTCATCTTCACCTGGGGGCTTTTATTTTAACACCGAAAGTGCTGCAGTATTTATTTTAACTTCACAAGGAGCTTTTATATTGACACAGAAAAGCATTGTCAAATACACAGTTTACAACGTTCCGCATTTCCTGAAACGCTGTAATCTCCTCCTTTTCTGTTATTCTGTGCCACGTTTGCAGATTTGTAAACTCATCAAAAAAAGAAACGTCCCTTTTTCAGGACACTGTATTTTAAAGATAATTTTGTAAAAATCCAAATAACTTTACAGATCTTTATTATAAAGGGTTTAAACAATGTTTTCCCTGCTTGTTCAATGAACCATAAACAATTAATGAACATGCACCTGTGGAACGGTTGTTAAGACACTAACAGCTTACAGACGGTAGGCAATTAAGGTCACAGTTATAAAAACTTAGGACACTAAAGAGACCTTTCTGCTGACTCTGAAAAACACCAAAAGAAAGATGCCCAGGGTCCCTGCTCATCTGCATGAACGTGCCTCAGGCATGCTGCATGGAGGCATGAGGACTGCAGATGTGACCAGGGCAATAAATTGCAATGTCTGTACTGTGAGACGCCTAAGACAGCACTACAGGGAGACAGGAAGGACAGCTGATCGTCCTCGCAGTGGCAGACCACGTGTAACAACACCTGCACAGGATCGGTACATCCAAATATCACACCTGCAGGACAGGTACAGGATGGCAACAACAACTGCCTGAGTTACACCAGGAACGCACAATCCCTCCATCTGTGCTCAGACTGTCTGCAATAGGCTGAGAGAGGCTGGACTGAGGGCTTGTAAGCCTGTTGTAAGGCAGGTCCTTACCAGACATCACCAGCAACAATGTCGCTTATGGGTACAAACCCACCTTCGCTGGACCAGACAGGACTGGCAAAAAGTGCTCTTCACTGACGAGTCGCGGTTTTGTCTCACTAGGGGTGATGGTCAGACTCGCATTTATCGTCGAAGGAATGAGTGTTACACCGAGGCCTGTACTCTGGAGCGGGATCGATTTGGAGGTGGAGCATCCGTCATGGTCTGGGGCGGTGTGTCACTGCATCATCGGACCGAGCTTGTTGTCATTGCAGGCAATCTCAACGCTGTGCGTTACAGGGAAGACATCCTCCTCCCTCATGTGGTACCCTTCCTGCAGGCTCATCCTGACATGACCCTCCAGCATGACAATGCCACCAGCCATACTGCTCGTTCTGTGCGTGATTTCCTGCAAGACAGGAATGTCGGTGTTCTGCAATGGCCAGCGAAGAGCCTGGATCTCAATCCCATTGAGCACGTCTGGGACCTGTTGGATCGGAGGGTGAGGGCTAGGGCCATTCCCCCAGAAATGTCCGGGAACTTGCAAGTGCCTTGGTGGAAGAGTGGGGTAACATCTCACAGCAAGAACTGGCAAATCTGGTGCAGTCCATGAGGAGGAGATGCACTGCAGTACCGATACTTACTGTTACTTTTGATTTTGACCCCCCCTTTGTTCAGGGACACATTATTCCATTAATGTTAGTCACATGTCTGTGAAACTTGTTCAGTTTATGTCTTAGTTGTTGAATCTTTTTATGTTCATACAAATATTTACACATGTTAAGTTTGCTGAAAATAAAACAGTTGAAAGTGAGACGACGTTTCTTTTTTGCTGAGTTTATAATAGCTTGTAACTGTTACTAATGTTTGGAATTGCGCGAATGCTTGAACCTGCATTACTATGATTTCACAATGCACGTGAACTGATCTAAGAGCACCACCATGCGCGTGCACACAGATCAGCACGTCACCGGTTTGTTCTGAATCACACACAGACCATGGTTATCTGTCTTTAAATCACAGCCTTTTGTGGATTAATAATCACATATGACCAACTTGCCATTTTGATGTTATTTTGTTTAATTGCGCAGCCCGATTATACCGTTAATATTCAACATATCGTCCAGCCCTAGTGGCTAGTACTCAGATTCATATGCAAGCACAGCTTCCTTCAACACAAAACAAAAGGAATATCAAACCTTGCTGAGAGAGCAGAGATACAGGCTATTACATACAGGAGACCCAAGATGTAGGCACTGGATTCTCCTACACTCATGTTTCATCTCAATGAACTCGCTGCTCAGCATTCCACACGTTTAAAGACAAAAAAACAAGCCAATGATTCCAGGGAACTACTACGATAAAAGCTTACACATACAAAATGACAAGAAACATGCTTCTGCTCTCACACTTTTGGCTTTGATATGGACTCTTGACTAGTGGTGCACCGATCAGGAAATTTGAGGGTGATACTGACCTCTGATTCTTTCTTAAAGTGACTTTTGCCACACTTCTGCAAGTTATATGCCGCAGTTATACGTTTATGCCCCACACAGTAAAATTACGGTAACACTTTACAAAAAGGTTCCATTTGTTAACATTATTTAACAAAATTACTGTAATTAACCTGAACTAATGAACTTAATGTTACAACATATACTAATACATTTTTAAAATCAAAAGTTGTATAAGTAACATTAATGCACTATGAACTAACATAACTAACAATGAACAATTGTATTTTATTAACAAACATTATGATTAATAAATGCTGTAAAAATATACTGTTTATTGATTGTTCATGATACCTAATAACTAATTAACTAATGTTAAAGAAATGAAACCTTTATATTATTACCAAAATTACATTACAATTACATAAATTGTGAATTGCTAACATAACAGTTCTGTTGCCAATATCAAAAGGTCATTGTGACATACTGGCAACCGAAAACCATGAGAGCATCACACACAGAAAAAAATATATCCATTACAAGCTCTAAAACTGCTCCAGTGAGAAATCATTCATATCTATGATTTGTTTACTGTCTTTAGCGTCTTGTTGTAACACAAATCACTAATTATTAAGCAAATGTGTGAAGACGCGGTGCTGTTATTGAAGGTTAAACAGTTATATCTGTTATTAGTGGTACTGTCACCAACATTAATCAGATTTAAATTGGGATTCTCACAGAATAGCGCTGGGATGAGTGACTGCTGATGAGATATTGAGAGCACCTGCAGAGCCGCATGTTTCATTGACACCGAGAGCGCTCATGTTGAAGAGAGTAAAGCTAAAAGCACTCATGATCGCTCAAACAGTCTCTATCGCTCAAAACAATGACTGATTGTCATGACTCGCGTTACATCACGTGTACTCCGATTTGTATTTGCATGTGTATTTGTTGTTTAATTCGTTTTATGCCCGTTTGCAGTTTCTTTATCCTCTTCCACAGTGCAGCGAGTCAGAATGACTACCATAATAACTCTAGAAAATGGGCAACTTAATATTCATACACATTTTAAAAACAAAACGGCATATTCATGTGAATTACATCATGTCTGAAAGTTTAAATTCATAAATGCATACAATTGTCAATAACTCACCCTCCAAAGGCCACTCAAGGGCTGAGAAAGCACTCATTCATTAGAGTAGCAGTGTGTGATTCCCTGCTTGCTGCAGAAAAGACTGGCCCTGATTGGCAGAGCACCCCTACTCTTGACTACAAGCACAGCAGTTTATACAGGAGAGTGAGACCGTCACTATTATCTAAATGTTCCCTCAATATGCACTTCTAAAAGTTTAATATTTCTCACAGGAATATTAAAATTGCAGGCTCTAGCAATCACTTAGCTTCTTCTGTTTGCTCTCAAAACAAACATCCTCCATTAACTTCACACAAAAAAATAGCAGAGGTCTGGGTACTGCGTCTTAGATTGTGGAGTTATCAAACAGGATGACAGCAGCATATTTCACAGGAATTGCAATCATTCCAAGGAATTAGACGTTTAGCGAGGTTGTATTCTGGTCAAAATTAAAAGTTAACCAATTTGGGTATTTCAATTGCAGATGCCGTTACAGCTAACAAGAGTATGGGGTAGCCGATGGCCAATGTAATGGCGATACATAGGCTAAGTCAGGGTTGTGCCTGCATTGAAAATTTGAGGCAAATTTAATATTTTGCATTCGGTGCTTTACACTAGCTAAATATGCTTCACACCTAAACACACAATGCAACTGAAGCCTGGCTTTCGCTTGGATGTGATGTGAGCCATCACACAACCACTCGTACCAATGATCTGCACTTATGTGTGCGATATGTGTGCTCCAGAGACAGGATTGCAAAGTGGATCATTTGCTTAAGTCAAACGGATTTCCCTCAATATCACAGTGCAGGCCATAAAACTTATGTGACCCATTTGAAATGGAGGAAGTCAAACCTCTCAAACAGCTATACTGCCCTGACACTATAAACAGCACTGAGAAAGAAAAGAGGCAACACTGTGCTATGCGCCAAAATAAACGTTTTTTAAATTTCACATCATCATTCTTACTAAACTTTACACCGATTTTACAGTAGTAAGAGTAACTGTGGTATTTTGACAAATGTGTTAATATTAATATCAATATCATTATCATATTAGCCCAAATAATCTCTTGGGTGAAATCTATTAAGACTACCACTCTATTAAGGCAGTGGTAGTTAAAGCTTGTGTTGAGGATCCTATTTTTTTTAATAACAAATTCTATAATTATTTTTTTTAGAAACACAGCTACATTGACCTAACCACAGTATTGAGGAGCCATCCATGGTCTTACCTATGCGTATGGCATTGCACTGTAAATATAAGCGAAAATACAAAAAGAGGTTTAAAGTCTGGACCTCCAAGACTGTATTAGAGTACTGCCATTGAAAGTGATACTTAATAAAGTTCAGCACTATTTTACATTGAGTGAAAAGTTTTTATTCATGTTATACATTTTTAAAACTATCGGCCGATTACTTGGCTATCTGCCTGTTTTCCCACCCGAGTTACTGGTATCAGCAAAACCCACTACTGGTCTACCACATATTGGATTTAATTCATTTTGGACTGCTGTAGCATCTGTGTCTGTGCCCATCATAATAAGGAAAGACTAAGAAATGTTTTATCATTCTATGAATCCATTTAAAAAAATAAATAAATAAAAATAAATAAATAAATAAATAAATATATTATATATATATATATATATATTATATATCAGCAGATTAATCAGTTATCTGCCTTTTCCACCACCTTAGTTATCGATATCTTCAAAATCCACTATCGGTCAAACTCTACTTGGAATTAGCAGGGACCTGGTGACAATATTATTGTATACAATTTTATATACAGTAGATATCATGATCATTATACAATAGTATTAGTCTACAGTTCTTTATGTTTAGTATATTGCAATTCAAATCTGTGACATATTGTTATCTTTTAATCATTTGTTTTTCATTCATGCTTCATTGTAAAGCAGCACAGACAGGGTCCGAAATTAACTTTTTAGCCCACCAGTCAAGGTGGCTGGTAGATGAAAAAAAATTACCAGCCTGTCAGATTTCTTACCGGCCATTTTTTATTGCATTTGATAAGTGGATTTTACAGACATGAGAGACAAATAGACAATACTGTAAGCATGTTTAAAAGTGAACTGTTTTGAAAGAATTGTATTGTTTTATTATTTATGAAATATTTAATAGCCAGACAGTCCATTTAGAATTATTTTCCAGATTATTCACTTACAACAAAATGTAATTTGTTAACTATGGATGTCCCGATACCATTTTTAAAAAAATGAGTACCGATACTTCCTTTTCAGAACTTGCCAATACGGATACCTGTTTTTTTGTTTTATTTTTTATGAAATCCTTATCAGTTTATTTCATTTTATCATCAAAATGGTGTCTTAAAGAGCACCTATTATGGTTTTTAAACGTGCCTAATTTTGTTTTAAAGGTTTCATACAATAGATTTACATGCATCCAAGGTCAAAAAAACACTTTAATTTGCTCATAATTTAAATTGCAGCATTACCTTTTTTTCCCCAGTGTCAAAAACGACTCGTTCAATGATCCGTTCTAAAGGATTCATTCTAAACTCCTCCTTTCAGAGAGCCTACTCTGCTCTGATTGGTCAGATGTCCCAGTCTGTTGTGATTGGTCTACCGCTTAGTGTAGTGTTTGAGGGTGGGTCAAAGCTGTTCACGAGCAGCCAATGAAGACCAGAGGCGGGTTTTTTGTTACCAAATTACGTAGGTTAGTACAGGAAGTAAGTCTGGAATTACCAACGACTCGTTTCAGGTGTTCAGAATCGGTTCTTTCTTTTGGGAGTCAATAACTCCATTTGACGTGCACTTTGATTTTTGAAACTTTGGAGAGTTTTTTACATTCACAAACAGCTATATAACACACTACATGAAAGGTAATATTTGAAAAACCATAATAGGTGCTCTTTAATAAATTGATTAATTAAAACTTTAATCAAATGAAAATAGAACAATTAATTTTAAACATAATATTGTATTATTTTTATCAAATTAAGTGCTTTTATTCAGAACCTCACAGCTTAATCCAAGATACAACATGAGTTATTTTTGTCAAATAAAGTGCTCCATAACAGGTTGAGCATTAAAGATGTGAGATATTGCTTGAATATTATATAACTACTATTGATTTTTTATTATTATTATTATTATTATTATTGTAAGTAGTAGTAGTAGTACTGCAGTGAATATAACTGAACTATACAGTAGTGTTATATTTCTGTCATACTTTTTTCAATTTAAATTGAGCTTTTATTTTGAAACCATTTCCATTTCTGAGTGTTTTTAACGGAAGTTTTCACCTCCGGAAAAGCCGGTCACTACGTGACAAAGTGATTATTAAACTGCAAACGGCTGCTATTTAATTAAATAAATATGTAGTATGTATAAAGTGAATTAGTGATCTGCTCGCGGTCAGAGATCTTCTGTACAGAGATAAAAACCTCAGCGTTTTTAACATCGGACAGTGTAAAGCCTTGTTTATACGTTCACCTGGCACCGCAGCGCATCTTGCGCATGCAGCTCTCGGTGGCCATTTATACTTGACGCGCACCGCAGTTGCACTGTTCTCCAAATGACAGACGCCAGTGCAGAGAAAATATCAACTAATCCAGCAGGAAACCGCAGCGAAGAAGAGCTTTGATGAACTTTACATTTAACCTGATTTAACTTGCCAGGTATTATAATAACAGTTCATGTTCACTGGTCAGATGCAAGAGGTGAACAAAACAAAAGCACTTAAGAATCATTAGTAGGCTATTTACACTGCTGGTCAGTGGTTAAACTCAAGCACTTTTATTTGTTTACAGATACCAGTGTTTTATACTTTATAGCCAAGATAAGTTTTACATTTAAAACAGTGGTATAAACTCCAATTACTCTTAAATGTGAACGACCGTGCGAAGCGGAGCCTTGCGGAGGCCAGACAAACGCCGCGATGACATCATTTGTGCGTGGGAACCCTCGCAAACAAGTGGCTGCGTCGAGTATAAACCAGGCTTAAGAGCAGCCGGCGTCAGCACAACACCTGCTCCACACATTCACAGGTGCTCACATTTGAAGCACAGAGCACATGCAAACTATATATATTTATCTTATTAAATCTCAGTCTTGTTTAATAATCACACTAGGAGATAACGTGATTTTAATTTGTGCGCTGAATTTTTACAGAATGACATTCGTATGTCAGACAGTATGGGAGCATTTTACGAGAACAAGTGCATGAGCGCAGTAGCCCTACTTTTAACTGAGACTTTCAATGAGCAGAGGGACTAGCTAATGAGAGATGTTCCATGTAAACACCTGCATCCTTACTGACTGCAGGCCTACAGAGCCCCCTTGAGCATAAAACTGGAACATTTTACAACCTGACTAACTGATAGAAGGAAAAAAGTGCTGTGAAATTCACCAGCCTATGGAAAATTTGTGTTAATTTCGGACCCTGAGCACAGACCATGAAAACATCAGTTTCGGTTCCAAATTTTAATGTTTGTCCCTTGAAATCTAATTTTTCCCCAAAAACGCAGTGTGAAAAAATTTAACTAAATAAATAAATATATATATATATATATATATATATATTTATTTAGTTAAATTTTTATGTGTATATATATATATACACAGTGGTGTGAAAAAGTGTTTGCCCCCTTCCTGATTTCTTATTTTTTTGCATGTTTGTCACACTTAAAGGTTTCAGATCATCAAACAAGTTTAAATATTAGTCAAAGATAACACTAGTAAACACAAAATGCAGTTTTTAAATGAAGGTTGTTATTATTAAGGGAAAACAAAATCCAAACCAACACTGCCCTGTGTGAAAAGGTGTTTGCCCCACCTGTTAAAACATAACTTAACTGTGGTTTGTCAAGTGAAGTAGATCAAAAGATCTTCAAAAGCTAGACATCATGCCGAGATCCAAAGAAATTCAGGAACAAATGAGAAAGAAAATAATTGAGATCTATCAGTCTGGAAAAGGTTATAAAGCCATTTCTAAAGCTTTGGGACTCCAGAGAACCACAGTGAGAGCCATTATCCACAAATGGCGAAAACATGGAACAGTGGTGGACCTTCCCAGGAGTGACCGGCCGACCAAAATTACCCCAAGAGCGCAGCGACGACTCATCCAAGAGGTCACAAAAGACCCCACAACAACATCCAAAGAACTGCAGGCCTCACTTGCCTCAGTTAAGGTCAGTGTTCATGACTCCACCATAAGAAAGAGACTGGGCAAAAATGGCCTGCATGGCAGAGTTCCAAGACGAAAACCACTTCTGAGCAAAAAGAACATTAAGGCTCATCTCATTTTTGCCAGAAAACATCTTGATGATCCCCAAGACTTTTGGGAAAATACTCTGTGGACTGACGAGACAAAAGTTGAACTTTTTGGAAGGTGTGTGTTCCATTACATCTGGCGTAAAAGTAACACCGCATTTCAGAAAAAGAACATCATACCAACAGTAAAATATGGTGGTGGTAGTGTGATGGTCTGGGGCTGTTTTGCTGCTTCAGGACCTGGAAGACTTGCTGTGATAAATGGAACCATGAATTCTGCTGTCTACCAAAAAATCCTGAAGGAGAATGTCCGGCCATCTGTTCGTGACCTCAAGCTGAAGCGAAATTGGGTTCTGCAGCAGGACAATGATCCAAAACACACCAACAAGTCCACCTCTGAATGGCTGAAGAAAAAAAAAATGAAGACTTTGGAGTGGCCTAGTCAAAGTCCTGACCTGAATCCTATTGAGATGCTGTGGCATGACCTTAAAAAGGCAGTTCATGCTCGAAAACCCTCCAATGTGGCTGAATTACAACAATTCTGCAAAGATGAGTGGGCCAAAATTCCTCCACAGCGCTGTAAAAGACTCATTGCAAGTTATCGCAAACGTTTGATTGCAGTTGTTGCTGCTAAGGGTGGCCCAACCAGTTATTAGGTTTAGGGGGCAATTACTTTTTCACACAGGGCCATGTAGGTTTGGATTTTGTTTTCCCTTAATAATAACAACCTTCATTTAAAAACTGCAATTTGTGGGACACCCTGGACACCATGCAAGGAGCAGACGTGTGAGCGACGAGCTCTGCGCACTTTGCTGAATTTTCGATTATTTTCACATTATAATCTGGTGAAATTTGATACACCCAGTTACACATTTGCCCTTTGTTGCAAAACATGGCAAAGAAGTCAAAATCCTCGGGCTCGGGAGACATTAAAATACACTTACATGTTCAGGATGAAAGCCCCGGCAGGCCTACAGACCGGGGACTCGATTTGGATGGCGCGGCGATAGAGGAGATCCAGCGTCAGTTGTCCAACATGTCGTGATGTTGATGAAGATTCTTGCTGACTTGGAGGATCTCGCTGTAATACGTCGATCGATCACGGCGATGGAAATAAAATTCTCCAAGTTAGGTACAAGAGTGACTGATGTTGAAAAACGAATCGATTTTCTGGAATCTTCGGAGAGGGAATTAACCGCTAATCCACCCGCGACCAAAGTTGATCTGGAACATCTCCTTGAAAAGCTTGAAGGTCTTGAGAATAGAAGCCGCAGGAATAACGTTCGAATTGTTGGAATTCCTGAGCTTGAGGAGGGCAGAGATATGGTGAGATTCCTAGACGAGTTTTTCCCGAGTCTGCTCGACATAACAGGCCACAAGCTGGAAATTGAGCAAGCTCACAGAGACCCGTTTCACAGATCTGCTGAGGGAGACAGGCCCAGATCGATTCTGGCCAGATTTCTGAGATCATCCGATAAAGATCTTGTGTTGCGCCAGGCGAGGAGCAAAGGGAAGCTTTCTTGGAAGAACCATAATATTTTCTTGTTCCCGTACTTTGCGAGTTCGACAAGAGAGAAACGCAATTGGTTCAAGGAATGTAAGAAACTCTTACATCAGAAAAACATCTCGTTTGCTCTGATGTTTCCTGCCAAACTGAGAATAGAAACGAAGGTCGGTCGCAAAGTATTCACATGTCCAAATCTGACAATGTCTTTTATAGAATCAATGACTGAGTAAACCATTGGATGTTTCTCATGTGAGTGGGCCTGACTCGCTGTACTAAGTCTTGAGGATGCTGGGCGACATTTTGGATTTTTTGCGTTGGCTCCGCCGAGCGGCTGGAGCTTGTTTTGTGAATAACACTTTTCCTTAAAGAACTTTTGCATTGATAAAAGATTACTTTTGCACTGAAGTTCCCGGATAGATTGAGAGTGGACACTACAGATGACCGCAAAATATCTACATGCTGCTCACACAAAGGATGTTTTTTATGAAGCCGACGGATTATGTAAGTCATGGTATATACTTTTATGCAGCCTCCGAGTGAACTGACTCGACCATCCGGGTAACCGGGATGCCGGTGTTGTTTCTTTTTGTATTGGTTCCGCCTAGTGGCTGGAGCTTGTTCTATTGAATAACACTCCTTGGAACAGCTGTGGATTAATCTGTTCGTTCTTCGTGCTTATTCCTCCTGCTGGCTGTAGTTTGTTTTGTTGAGTTTTTTTTTATTTTTTATGGGACATTGGCATGATCACGCTGAACTCATAACAGCTGGCTCACTGAACATTCGTTTGTCTGTCCGAGGAATATGAACGGATTTATATCAGCTGGAATTTGTCTTGTGGAAGATCACACCTTTAAAACAGTTCTGTGAATGAATCTACACGTTCTTTGTGTTCATTCTTCCTATTGACTGGGTTTATTTTACAAAGTATTTTCTGTTATGTAATTTTACCTCACAAATTTGTGAGGCAAAATTGAGCAATCCAATGGCAAAGTTGTCGTGGGGACTCGTGGGCGTTCATGGACCTTTTGAGTTTAGAGGGACTGTTGCCGGTTGGCGCTGTCGTGCACGGGGTTAATGCGCACGTTTTTCTTTTTTCTGTTTGTTTTGTTCGGGGGTTGATTGTTTCACTATTGGGGAATGTGGTCTATATAATTTTGTTTTTGACACACAATTTATTTTTTTTAATATATAAAAATGTCAAATGTTAATATGAGTGTACTATCTCTCTCCACATGGAATGTAAATAGGTTGGGGCACCCCATAAAAAGAAGGAAGGTTATTACTTTTCTTAAACGTAGGAAATATGATATAGTGTTTCTTCAAGAAACACATCTCTCCCCGCAGGAAGCTGAAAAATTTGGGAAGATATGGGGTGGACATGTTTTCTTTAGTGTTGGCTCAAGTAAGAGCAAGGGAGTCATTATATTGGTAAATAAACATCTACAATTCAAATGTCTCAAACAGAGCAAAGATAAATTAGGAAGAGTAATTATTGTTTTAGCTGAAATTCAAGGGCAAAGGTTGATTTTGGCTAATATTTACGCACCTAACGCTGATGATCATGGCTTTTTTATAGATCTTGAAGGGATGTTGCAAACCGTTGGCACCCCTCATGATATAATATTGGGAGGAGACTTTAATCTTTTGATGGACTCAGTGCTTAATCATAGTGAAGCAAAAGTGTGCAAATCCCCTAGAGCAACATTGATGCTTCACAGGATGTGTAAAAATCTTGGTCTTACAGACATTTGGAGACTTTTGAACCCATCTGCTAGGGACTATACATTTTTTTCATCAGTCCACAAGATTTATTCTAGAATAGATTTTTTTTTAATATCCAAATCCCTTATTTCATCTGTTGTTGATTGCTCAATTGGAAATATCTTAGTCTCAGATTACGCCCTGGTGAGTTTAGAGGTGATGCCACATATAGAGAAAAATAAATCTTATAGTTGGCGCCTTAATGTGTCCCTTTTGCAAAATCCTGATTTCCAACAAATGTTAAAGACTGAAATCAGTGTTTATATGGAGACCAACTGGTCCTCGGTATCCTCTGTGGGCGTGGCTTGGGAGGCACTTAAGGCGGTTCTTAGGGGTCGGATCATACAGTATACCTCATTCATCAAAAAATCCAAAGCACAAGAACTTGTGGAGTTGGAAGGAAATATTAAAAGTGCAGAGGCAGAGCTGAAGCGCCGCATGTCATCTGATGGCCTCAGAGAATTGACTCGTTTGAAATACAGATATAATACTATTCTGTCACAGAAAGTGGAGTTTTGGTTATTCAGGGCAAGACAGTCATACTTTGAGTCAGGTGATAAAGTAGGAAAACTTTTGGCTAGATATATAAAGCAGAGAGAGTCTTTTTCTATCATTCCCTCAGTGAAATCTGCTTGTGGTGAAATATTTACCTCAGCTATTGATATTAATAATGCTTTTAAAGAGTTCTATCTTGATCTCTATAGGTCCACGTCTTCGTCTACTGATGAAGATATTAGGAACTTTGTGGAACCATTAGATCTCCCTAAACTGACGAATGAGCAAAAAAACTCTCTTGATTCTGATATAAACTTGGAGGAGCTTGATGAGGTAATTAAGTCCCTGCCTACAGGCAAGGCTCCAGGGTCTGACGGCTTTGCCGCTGAGTTTTTCAAATCTTATGCTACAGAACTGGCGCCACTTTTGTTAGAAGTTTATACTGATTCATTAAAGAATGAAAAGCTTCCACCAACCATGACACAAGCCTGGTTCAGTCTGATTCTAAAAAAGGATAAAGATCCAAGCGAGTGTAAAAGTTACCGCCCAATTTCGCTGATCCAGTTAGATGTAAAAATTTTGTCCAAAATTCTGGCTAATCGATTAAGTAAAGTTATGACATCTCTTATACATATAGATCAGGTGGGGTTTATTCGAGGCCGTAATTCTTCTGATAATATTAGGCATTTCATCAATATCATGTGGTCAGTAGCAAATGAACAATCTCCGGTTGCTGCCATCTCTCCTGATGCTGAAAAGGCGTTTGATATGGTAGAATGGGATTATCTTTTCAAGATTTTGGAAAGGTATGGGTTCGGGAATACATTTATTGGTTGTATTAAGTTACTTTATAGACACCCTGTAGCAGCGGTACAAACAAATGGGTTAATTTCAGATTATTTTACTCTGGATAGGGGCACCCGGCAGGGTTGCCCTCTTTCCCCATTATTGTTCTGTCTTGCCCTGGAACCATTAGCAGCCGCGATAAGAAAGGAGGATGATTTTCCAGGGGTGACGGTGGGAGGTATAGCGCATAAGCTTCTGCTTTACGCAGATGATATTTTATTATTCGTCTCTGACCCCACTAGATCCATGCCTTGCCTCCACAAAATTATTAACTCCTTTTCCAAATTCTCAGGATACAGAGTCAATTGGTCTAAATCCAAAGCTTTGGCTTTGACAGCGTACTGCCCAGTAACGGCTTTCCAGCCGGGCGCCTTCATGTGGCCCAAACAGGGAATTAAGTATTTGGGAATTTTATTCCCAGCAAATTTGTCTGATTTAGTCAGAGTTAATTTTGATCCCTTAATAAAAAGGTTTTCGAATGATGTGGACAGGTGGGCTTCATTACACTTATCGATGATTGGGAAGGTTAATGTTATTAAAATGAATTGCATTCCAAAATTTAACTATCTGCTACAATCTCTCCCTGTAGATGTCCCTCTCTCTTATTTTAAGCAATTTGATAGCATAGTGAAGTGGGTTAGGCCTACCCAAGATTTTATTTTATTATTATGCATTCAGTCTTAGACATTTGGTTCACTGGTCGCTTCCACCATTGGTCGCTTCCTCCCTGGTTTTGTATTGAAAAGGAAGTTCTTGCCCCTATCTCACCACTGCAAAGCCTTTCGATTAAACTAGCTGGAGAGGTTAAGTCGCACCCCGTTATTTTGCATTTACACTCGATATGGACAAAAGTGTCCAGAGTGTTTAATTCTGATATTTATTTAAATGTTGCTTCGAGCATATGGCAGAACCCTAAACTATGCATTAATAAGTCCCCTTTCTGTTGGTCAGATTGGATTGTGAGGGGGGTTAATGCACTTGGTGACCTATATGAGGGAGGAGTATTGAGATCTTTTGAAAATTTGGTTCAACATTTTGGGATTCCCAGATCTCAGTTTTATAAGTATTTACAGCTGTGCCACCTGCTCTACTCTGTTTTTGGGAGTAGCATACACCCCCCTAGAGTGGCAGATACTCTGGAAGTGGTGATTGCTGCTTTTGGGAAGGGTCATGAGGCATCAGTGTATTACTCCTTGTTAATTCAGAGTCTGGGGGACCGAGCTTTAAATTCTCTTAAAAGATTATGGGAGAAAGATTTAAACTTGGTATTGGAGGAGGGAGTGTGGGCAAGGATTCTAAAAAACAAAGTCTGCATCTAGAGATGCAAGGGTTTGCCTTATGCAATTTAAGATTTTACATAGATTTTATTGGACCCCCCCCTAGATTGTATAGGCTTGGTCTTAAGGACACACCCATCTGCTGGCGATGCCATACTGAAGATGGAGACACCATCCATGTTTTTTGGGGGTGCCTTAAGATCCAAGAATTTTGGCTGAAGATGCAAAGTTTTGTGTGTGATGTGTTGGGTACTCAGGTCTTGTTCTGCCCCAGACTCTGTATTTTGGGTGATAGGGAGGTCATGGATTTGGTAGATAAGCACATGAAGGACTGGGTTTTGACCGGTGTGATGACTGGTAGACAGGTTATTTTGAGGAGTTGGAAGTCGGATGGAGCACCCTCGTTCCCGGAGTGGTGCGCGGAGATGGGGAGGGTGACTGCCTTCGAGGAGGGGTCGAGTATTAGGATGGGGGTTAGGGAAACTTACAATAAGAAATGGGGCAATTATTTAGCATTTTTGAGGGAATCTCGAGGTGGGGCGGTGGAGGGAGTAATTTAAAGTATTTTTTTTTATTTTTTTTTTAATTATTATTATACTTGATTATTGTATGTTATTTTATGTTGTTGTTTTAGTTTTCTGTGTGTGTGTGTGTCTATATTCTACTGACCACAGGGGTGTTCGTGGGGGGGTCAGGGTGGTTTGAGAGTTTGGTAGGGGGAGGGGATATAGTGGGGGTTTAATGTTAAAAGTTTTTGATTCATTATATAGATGTTGTTGTATTTCTTGTGTTAATTTATGAATCAATAAAAAAAATTTAATAAAAAAAAAAAAACGAAAAACTGCATTTTGTGTTTACTTGTGTTATCTTTGACTAATATTTAAACTTGTTTGATGATCTGAAACATTTAAGTGTGACAAACATGCAAAAAAATAAGAAATCAGGAAGGGGGCAAACACTTTTTCACACCACTGTATGCATGTATATATGTATATATATGTATATATACACACACACACACACACACACACACACATACATACATATATTCTCGTTAGAACATTTAGTACTGACACTAGGTAAACTTCTGTTAATCATGCAAGCTGATCGGCCAAATTGTCTGTTTTATAAGCCTGACCAATATATTGGTCAATCACTATTGAAAATGTAAGTTTGTCATTTAAAAATAAATAAAATATTTTTCACAGAAATTATGCCTGGTGATTTTATATATTCATTTGCTTTGATCATCATTGAAGATCTCTTAAAACGATGCATCCAAAAGTTGGCAACCAAAGCATTTAAAGTCAGAGGCTCTTATGTGAAACCAAAACTCCAGTTAAACTGAAAGTAGTTTCTCTTGGAAATTGTTCACCTGAAAGGCCAAATTAACATGCTCAGACATGAATATGTTAGCTCTGAATTCAATAGAGACGCTTTTCAATAGTTAATGTAACTTCTTACAGTAAATGGTTAAAAACTGGAATGCATTCAGCCCAGCCACTCTACCCTTAAAGGAAAAGTCTAAAACGTGGCTGATTTACTGGCATTTCATGTTTCCACATGTGTGTAATAAAACACAGCTTCAACATTTTATCCAAGCAATGATTTGTACAAACAACCGTGAAGACAAATACATAGTATTAATTAATCAAAAGCTTTCATATGTTAACCATGTTGACAATTTCCATGACTTTTCCAGTCATCTGGATAAAGGATTTTCCTAAATAATTTTCAAAATGAAAGCACTCAAAGAGCAATTACTAGTCAATGATATTTCAGAGTGAGCATAACTAGAAAACTTTATATTCACTGTAGACATTTCTATTACTTTCCATGACTTTCTTTTTCAATGCTGGAAATCACAATTTTCCAGGTTTTCCATAACCGTGGGAATCTTGTCCATAAAATATGATTTACAGGTGATGTAATATAACTTTAGGACAGTACTTGCGTTTTCTTTTATAAAGTGAAGACATGTTGTGTCTTCTCTTGTGGGTTTTGTTTGCCCTGCATTAGTAAATGTTGTTTTGTTCACTCCTCTCTTGTTGTCTTGAGTCCCTTTAGCTTCTTGTCTGAAGGTGCATTTATCATGTTCACGCTTGACTTATTTTTCATTCCAGTTTTGTGATAATACCAGTTCAAAGTCTGGCTGTCTGTTTTCAAAGACTCCTTCGAGGAAATACCCTGAAATTCACTAGAATAAGTTTATCCCTTCAAGAAAACCCAAACAATGAATCTCAAGAAGGTTCATGATAAATATGTCTTGAATGTTTTATTGCCTTAAAAAAAAAAAAAAAAAAAGATGCGCTGCTGTTGTTGGACACAGCAGGTTATAGTCTATATGACTCACCCAAAAGATTTCATATATTATTTTCTAAAGAGTCGCTGCATGTGATTCTTGCAGTCAGTCGATCGCCACTGCATGCAAGATTTATTGCTCTGGCAGCATGTGGATAAAACCATTTGCAAGCAAACTTGAGCTCTTCACGATCTTGCTGATCAAGTTATCAAAGCATTCCACTATGTGTAGTTTAAATAAGTGAGTTACTTGTAAATGTTTTTGCAAATATGGCAGCTGTCCTAGTTTACTGTAAATGGATGTAAAAGGGTAATTCTTTGATTGGGGGAACCTTTCTTTCTCCAACAATGGTTTTAAAGAAAATTTACTTTAAAATTAGAATGACTGTTTTTAAAGTAAATGATATATTATAATAGCTTTCAACTTTTTAATTTTCCCCTTGTTTTTAAATATGCTGAATGGTTAAATTGTCCAAATTACAGTTGTCCTCCACCCAGACTTTTCGTATATGATTTATAAAAAAAAAGTACTAAGGATTATCATTACTTTATTTATAATTCATTTATAAATGTTATTTATTGAATTTATAATTGAATTTATAATTTAACACAAAAATAGAAATTATTATTAATAATAATAATAATAATGAATTTAATATAAAATTATAAATTGTAAATTAATAATTAATTACATTTAAATTAAATTAGATAACTTATAAAATGATTATCCTATATAAAAGTATTATACCTTATTATATTTATATATAATAAATAAAAATTCTACTTTGCATTTTTTTTCCTAAGAACTTCAAAACTATTTTTATTATTATGAATTTATTAATGTGGTGTTATAATGTATAATTTAATTAAATGCTTTAACAAAAAAATATCATTATTACCATCACAGCAAGCACTTTACAGAACAATTGAGTTGGTCCAGCACATAGTTTGAAAAAGTTTTATTTTTCAAGATTCTTCAACTAGAATCGCCCAAAATAGGGGCAAGGAAATGAGAACAGGAAGTTGTTCTGTGTGGCAGCAAAACATAATGATTATGAGCCTTTAAATCTACATTCTGCACAGTAAGCCTGGAACATGTTTCAAATGTTCTCCTAAAGAAGGAGTGCCCTGCTTCATCCAGAAGTCTGTGCTCTGAAAAGTAGCTATTCATGGACTGTATGCAACTTCATGGAAAGCTCCAAGTTTACATTACACTCCATTATTTCAGCAGTTCCACTTTCCAACAGTGTTGGGTAGTAGAACACTTTGCAAAAGTGTCAATTTTACAGTAAGGAGCAGTATTTTCCAAGCATCACAAAATGGTACATTGGTCTCATTGTATTGAGAACACACTCACCTAAACCATCCTTCTCTCATGTAGCACTGGGAGAACCACATCACTGAAGTGAATTGGTTCTTTCGGACAGTTCATGTAAATGAAACATTATTTTTAGCTTTAGGGAGTCCAATTCGTTTTAGTGAGTTAAATCTATTGGATGTTTCATGTAAATTAACTAGTTCACATAAGTGGTTCACTGATTTACTTGAGCACTAATCTCACATAGCCAGATATTTGACTAAAATGGCAAAAAAGGCTGAAAGGAGTCACACACTGGACATGTCTGGTGGACGACATAGCTCATTCTAAAATTCAAAACAATGGTTTTCTATAAATATACACACACAAGGGCATAGATTTGGCTTGAATATTGGGGGGGTTGCAGCGTGAAGCATCTACATGTATCCATTGATCATGGTATTAATATTAAGGGGGATGTACTTGCTTGTTTTGATAACTGGGGGGGGTTACCTCCTCCCTCCCTCCCCCATTCCCCCTGGAAACTACACCCCTGTTCACACACTGCCAGCCATACGACTATGAAGACTGCTCAAAATTCTCGGCGCCACTCACATACTGCAGTTTTATAATTACATTTGATTCAAATCATTATTAAAGGACATAGATTATTTATTTTAGCCATGACTGAATGTTACATTGTATATACACCGATCAGCCACAACATTAAAACACTTGCCTAATATTGTGTTGGTTCCCCTCGTGCTGCCAAAACAGCACCAACCCGCATCTCAGAATAGCATTCTGAGATGATATTCTTCTCACCACAATTGTACAGAGCGGTTATCTGAGTTGCTGTAGACTTTGTCAGTTCAAACCAGTCTGGCCATTCTCTGTTGACCTCTCTCATCAACAAGGCATTTCCATTCACAGAACTGACGCTCACTGGATTTTTTTTTTTTTTTTTTTTGTATCATTCGGAGTAAATTCTAGAGACTGTTGTGTGTGAAAATCCCAGGAGATCAGCAGTTACAGATATACTCAAACCAGCCCGTCTGGCACCAACAATCATGCCACGGTTGAAATCACTGGATCACATTTTTTCCCCATTCTGATGGTTGATGTGAACATTAACTGAAGCTCCTGACCCGTATCTGCATGATTTTATGCACTGCACTGCTGCCACACGATTGGCTGATTAGATAATCACATGGATGATTGTTGGTGCCAGACTGGCTGGTCTGAGTATTTCTGTAACTGCTGATCTCCTGGGATTTTCACACACAACAGTCTCTAGAATTTACTAGAATGGTGCCAAAAACAAAAAACATACAGCGAGCGGCAGTTCTGTGGACAGGAAATGCCTTGTTGATGAGAGAGGTCAACAGAGAATGGCCAGACTGGTTCGAACTGACAAAGTCTACAGTAACTCAGATAACCCCTCTGTACAATTGTGGTGAGAAGAATATCATCTCAGAATGCTATTCTGAGATGCGGGCTGGCGCTGTTTTAGCAACACGAGGGGAACCAACACAATATTAGGCAAGTGTTTTAATGTTGTGGCTGATTGGTGTGTGTGTGTGTGTGTATATATACACACACACACACACACACACACACACACATATTTTCTTCTTTAAACAGTTTCAGTGTAGTTAGCTACTTTTTGTTAATAGCTTATAGTGTAGCTAACTTGTTTTATAGAGTTGCTTGACTGTAGTTTAACTACTTTCAGTTATGAGTTGCTTGTTGCTTGGGAAGCTACAGTTTTAAAGTAGCTTCCCCAATACTGCTTTCAAAATGGAAGATAAGCTCTGGTCAATTCATGTCATAATGCTTACTTAATATTCATTTGTTGTTCACAGTAGCGTACAATTAGTAGGCCTAATAAGAACAGTTCCCCTGAATCAGCTGAGGTTAAAGTGTCTTGATCAAGGACACAATGGTGAAAGTGCACGGATCAATGCTTGTGAGGTCTGAACCCATAAACCTTCAGTTAACAGCCCAGATAATTAACCACTACGCCACACCACCGCACTACGTAACGTAGGAGCAGTTGACACCTGCCTCACTTTCACAGTCACTTTCAGTCCCCGGTGTTTTTATGAAGCACACTAAAAGGCTGAATTCTAGAGTTCTCTGCTGTCTGAATAGGGCACAATGACAGTGGATGCGTCTCAAAACCTAGTGAGCTCCCTACCTATCATCAGCCATCATTTATGAGCGTCGTAGGCACATTTCGAGCCAACTGGGCCAGGAAATGTGCCTATGACGGCCAAAAATGTTAGGGACCAATAATTCTCAAATATCCTGTTGACTTGGAGTGCGCCTATGATGCCCAAAACTGCTGAATGACTCGGAACGCACCTAGATTATGATGCTCAAAACTGATACTAACCTGGAACTCACCTATGATGCCCAAAATAATGTTGACTCAAAAACTAAAGTCCTTTCCGAGTCTGAACTCACCCAATTTAGCCAAACTTGCTGCTCAAAACCCAGAGGGCACCAATGATGCCCAAAATGCTGACTAGGCAGGCAGCGCGCTAGGTTGTGGGACACGGCCCATGAATGCGACTCATCCATTAGAGAATAGTCTTACTTTCTAGCAACGATGGGCCCCATTGCAGACTGGCATCTCTTACCTTGGGCAAATCACGCAGTTGATTGGCGTCCAGTAAAAGCTCTTCCAAACTCCCTCTGTAGCGATAGATCTCATCCGGGACGTACAGCAGCGAGCAGTGGCGCTTATCAATCGACTCGATGTGACGGTTGCACCGCCACAGGGGAATACAGTGAAACATCACGGGATGATGACGATCTGTAGACTGGATAAATCCGTCCTGCTGCTGGAAAAGTTGCCACGGCAAACCAAAACTGAATCAAACAAGCAGAGGAAACTCTCCAAGTGCGCCAAAGCAACTAGTGTTGTGTCGATTTCAAAACGCAAAAGTATCGCGCGCACAAACACGGACTAAAAACGTCGCGCTCCACTTCTGATTTGATCCCGGGAGTTTCTCTTCCGCTTTTTCACCTTTCTCGCAACATCTTCTCTGGAAGGCTGACAAATGTCCCGTACCTGTATTTATAAGCGGTTACATGTCTGTTTGGTTGTATCTGGTTCGTGTTTTTCTTATCCCGGAGTTTATTTCCTCTTAGTCCAGTTTCTGACCCGGAACATTCACTCCCTCATTCCAGGTTGACGTCACAATTCCCAACGGCTCCTCCCTTTCTCTCGTGCTCCCTCCCTCCATCGTCAACTGTACTACATGAACTACACTTCCACAAACACACCTTGTTGTCTGTCTATCCATCCATCCTTCCATCCATTGAAAATCTGGGTTTCAAAATCTAATCTACATTTAAACAGAACGTATTCTGAAAATGTAAAAGAAAGTATTGCGATTTTAACGAAAACTTGCATGCTGCCACTTTAAGGGTGCATACAAAATACAAAGACATTGTGAAATTCATGTATTTTTATTTATTTATTTATTCAAATTAAACCACTCAAGCATTCAGTCATTTTTCCTCATTAAAAAAGTTTAACTCCTAAAGACATGAATTGTAATTTTGCAATATATGTAGGAAATCATGAGCACTCACATTAAAATGAAGACTCCAGTCATATCAGTAACCTTATAAAAGCTGTTTTATTCTAGATGGAGAGGGTCCGCACATGGGGGCTGCCATGTTAAAATCACATGACCAGCCGAATACTACTCGCTTAATCTCAGTAATCGTCCTGTTATTTGACACTTTCACTCACTGATTAAAGTAAATGGCTGACTGTGAATACATTTCTACAATGGCATCTGAAACTGAAAACTGTTGATTTTAAATGAAGCTGCATCCAAGCCGCTAAGACAAAAGTTACTGAGTGCAGCTTTAAACCAATTGTAATAAATGAGAAATATGCAAAATAGACATATTTTCTCTAAGGGTCTCAGACTTTGACCCCACTGTATCAACAATATGATAAGAACATGTGTCATGAAATACAAAAAATCAGAACTTTGCAAAAAACTAGTGAGGTAGCTGGCAGTCTGTAAACTCCTTTTTTTAATATGGACATGCTTTCAAAACAGGGTGAATAAATTATATAAGCCTGTTTTTCAGTCTTTCACATTCATCCATTGGTCCATCGATTTTAATTGCAAACAGTAAAGGTGTTGTTTTTTTTTTTTTTTTTAAACAACCACTTAGACTTATTGAAAATTAATTATAATAAATGTGTGTGTTCAGATGGCAAGTGGAGTAGGTCACCAAGTCTTGTACTGCTCAGATAAACAAAACCATTTTTATTACATCAGAAAAAATGTTTAGATCAAAAATGACCTAACAGTATAGGAAGTTTTAGTCTTTTGAATAATGGGCCTTGTAACAAAAGTTACCAGTGTAACTGATAACAGTGTATAGTTACATAAAACATATACTGTTTACCATGACATAAACAGGATATATCCCAAGAATATAATTTTCAGTACCAACCAGATACATTTTATTTGTATGTTTCTGCTATGACACTGCCTCTCAACATGTGTTTTTCACTTCTTTCACAGAAGAATAAGATGTTCTTTAATACACGTTGTTTGGCCTCATTGAATGGAAGATTGCAGCTGATCAGAACATAGAAAGAATACTTCATTCTCACAATCTTGTGTCAATATCCTAACAATGAATAGATTAAGATCCAGTGAACTGATAACCAAACAGAAAACCAAATTACCATTTTTAAGGTGTTTACATGACCACACACACATTGTTAGCTTATGCATAATCAGAGTGTATGAACATGCATGTAAATGCGCTCTATATGAGCGACTGAAACTTAAATCAACAATCAAATACAAAAGCAACTCTTAATAATGCAGAAGAACACAAACATTCTGCTAGAGTACATTTTAAATAATTGCCCGGTCACAATAGAATTGGTTGTTTTAAGTTGTGGAGTTATGGACTGGGCAAGTGGGGCAAGTGACCCGGAGCCTCCAAAGCCTCAGGCACTATGTTCAAAGAGTGCCAAAGGAAACTGAATATTACGGCATCTCGACGCACACATTGAGAGCAGACTACTTTTAGCTCCAGATGCGCAATTTGTTTTTCAAATAAAATTCAAATCTTCAAAATATTTCAGCAAAAGCCCAAATTTGTATGCTTAAGACTTGTGAAGGCTACTACTTTTGTCATTTAGTGTTAACCTACCAAAAGAAGTTTCTTTATTTTAAGAATGTGAAATGTCAGAATAATAGTAGAGAGAATGATTTATTTAAGCTTTTATTTCTTTCATCAAATTCCCAGTGGGTCAGAAGTTTACATACAGTTTGTTAGTATTTGGTAGCATTGCCTTTAAATTGTTTAACTTGGATCAAACGTTTTGGGTAGCCTTCCACAAGCTTCTCACAATAAGTTGCTGGAATTTTGGCCCATTCCTCCAGACAGAACTGGTGTAACTGAGTCAGGTTTGTGGGCCTCCTTGCTTGCACACGCTTTTTCAGTTCTGCCCACAAATTTTCTATCGGATTGAGGTCAGGGCTTTGTGATGGCCACTCCAGTACCTTGACTTTGTTATCCTTAAGCCATTTTGCCACAACTTTGGAGGTATGCTTGGGGTGATTGTCCATTTGGAAGACCCATTTGCGACCGAGCTTTAACTTCATGGCTGATGTCTTGAGATGTTGCTTCAGTACATCCACATGATTTTCCTTCCTCATGATGCCATCTATTTTGTGAAGTGCACCAGTACCTCCTGCAGCAAAGCACACCTACAACATGATGCTGCCACCCCCATGCTTCACGGTTGGGATGGTGTTCTTTGGCTTGCAAACCTCACCCTTTTTCCTCCAAACATTATGATGGCCATTATGGCCAAACAGTTCAATTTTTGTTTCATCAGACCAGAGGATATTTCTCCAAAAAGTAAGATCTTTGTCCCCATTGCACTTGCAAACTGTAATCTGGATTTATGACAGTTTTGGAGCAGTGGCTTCTTCCTTGCTGAGCAGCCTTTCAGTCAATATAGGACTCATTTTTACTGTGGATATGGATACTTGTCTACCTGTTTCCTCCAGCATCTTCACAAGGTCCTTTGCTGTTGTTCTGGGATTGATTTGCACTTTTCACACCAAACTACGTTCATCTCTAGGAGACAGAATGAGTCTCCTTCCAGTGTGGTATGATGGCTACATGGTCCCATGGTGTTTATACCTGAGTGCTATTGTTTGTACAGATGAACGTGGTACCTTCAGGCATATGGAAATTGCTCCCAAGGATGAATCAGACTTGTGGAGGTCCACAAAAATTGGTCTTGGCTGATTTCTTTTGATTTTCCCCTGATGTCAAGCAAAGAGGCACTGAATTTTAAGGTAGGCCATAAAATACATCCACAGGTACACCTCCAATTCAGTACATCTCCTGTCAGAAGCTAATTGGCTAATTGTCTAAAGGCTTGACATTTTTTTCTGGAATTTTCCAAGCTACTTAAAAGGTACAGTTAACTTAGTGTATGTAAACTTCTGACCCACTAGAATTGTGATAGTCAATTAAAAGTGAAACAATCTGTCTATAAATGATTGTTTGAAAAATTACTTGTGTCATGCACAAAGTAGATGTCCTAAACGACTTGCCAAAACTATAGTTTGCTAATATTAAATCTGTGGAGTGGTTAAAAAATTTGTTTTAATGAACCTAATTGTGTTTAAACTTCTGACTTCAACTGTATATCCCTTTATTTTTTGAACAGCAATGGATCTGATTAAACAAACCAATTAATTTATCTTGAAACACTGAGCACATAAAATGTGGGCACATGCACATGAAACTCATGGCCAGAAGATGACAACGATTTTGTCACATGCACAAGTATTAAAAACGAAAATGAAAAATATTATGATCATTTCAATTTCGTTAGTTTTGAAGCAATGCATGATAGTTTCAGTTTAGTTTTTTAGAAAATGTTAGTTTGTTTTAATTTTGTTTTTCTAGGTAATTTTTTGGAATTTCATTTCAGTTTTAGTTTGTTAACTATAATAACCTTACTATAAACAATAACATGGTTAGTTGCATTTTATTATTTGCATGTTGATTTTTATTTTATTTTTCTCTGCTGTCCAATCAGAACAGACCCGATACCCATTTGTGGGTCCTGTGAGAACTACTGGGCTAAGAGACAACTGTTGAACTTGAATATAATTTGTATTGCTGCCCACACACACACTAGATGAAGACAAAGTTTATACATTAGGGTCCAATAGAACACATACAGGATGTATATGCTCAAGCAGACAAACATTATAATCAGCTCAAGATATTGAAGTTATTATGGTTTTAATTTCAGAATTCTAACCACCATGATTGCAACACATACAAAGAGACAATCTGAAATCTAAGTCAATATTGTTTATACAAAGAAGTAATATATAATATTAAATACATAAATCCTCTAAGCATCTTTTATGAGGAATTATAAAGAGGGTGAAAAAAAAATGCTCTAAACCATTTAGATCATATGAATGGAACAGGAGTGGTGTATCTCTGTTCTATTCAATATTATCTCCTACATTCATCTGCGAGTGAGCTGCTTCAAGGCCTTCAGCGATTTTGCCATCACGGGAGCCACTCCTGTGAATATACAGAACAAACACTCCACATGACAAACAAACCACAGTAAGAGTCCATTCTAATATATACACAGGTTTAAAGGGTATACTTGTAGGTGGGGGAATTTAGCATAATTTTCATTAAAAATGCTGCATTAACTTTAGTATTGGAAGATTTTCACCCCTTCACATAAAAATAAAACCTATAAAAAAATTAAAAAAATACAAAAAGTTATAAATGAAATAAAATAATGATAAAAGAGAATAATAATAAAAGCTATACAGTTAAATAAAAACTAAACTAATAAGAAAATCTATAAATAAAGAAAAATACAATAAAATAAAAAAGGCAATAAAATAAAATACATATGCTACAAATTATAACAAATACAATAAATATAAACAATTTAACTTTTAATCTTTTGCGGGTCTTGGTTTTGGCTGGAGTTGTTGTTGGAAGCTTTTGGAGGTTCACTTGTAGCTGGATTTGGCCCAGCTCTCATGAGCTTTCACACTACTGTGAGGTGGAGAGAGAGTTTTGTGCTAAAATACATTCAGATGACAGATTTGCACTCTGAGGACAAGCTACCGTGCAGGTAATTTACATTACAATTTAAGTACGTAACTTGAAATACAGGAAATACAATTTAATTTGCATGCATTTCCACACGGCTACTGTATGTAAATCATTGTTCTATTAATAATATACACAAACAGTCTAAAGTTTGTACAGATTTAACTGAATTTGTTTCTCGTGATCTTAAAACACCTTTTGATCTTTGAAGCATTTTAAGGCTTATGCTTAAATGCTTGATTAGTTTTGTACACAGTTATAAATTGTGCCTTCAAATGAGTTTCTTTACAAATATTTCTTTCAAAATGGTGAAGGGAAAAAGCAGCCAAAAGTGTCCAGAATACATGAGAAATCCTTTAAGGTGACACTAGCTAAAAATAGGGATGCTCCGATTGATCGGCCACCAATCGAAATCAGCCGATATTCACGTCCTATGACAAGATCAGTGATCGGTAATTTAGCCGATCGCATAAACCGGTCGCTCGTGTTGCAAAAGACGCCAGCAGCACTGTCATAACATCACGGAGTATGGGAAATACTGGCATAGTGTTGAAAGACAACAAACTTGATTCAGCAGTTAAGAACGATACAGTGGGAGAGGTATGGCCAATATGAAAAGTTTGTGTACTGTACTGTTAATGTGACGTTTCACATGCGACAAGCCAAAGGGAAAACAGCACGAGCTGTGAAACGGTCATTATTATTGTTCATGGCGGCAGCTTTTCAGTCTCCGCTGTACATAAGCATCTCAGTAATAACCCCTAAGATACCATAATGTATTAAATATTATGCAAAAATAAAACAGAAATAAAAAAGGAATAATAATTATATGAAATGACAACAATGAATCAATAACCAAAAATGTCACATTAAGTTTAATTGCACTTCTGGGTTATCAGTTTGTCTTCAGTTTGACACCAAGCTTAATTTTTTATATGGTTATCTATTTTAATATAGAGAACGTTTTGTTAGCCTACACTAAGGGTACGTTTACACGACAACGATGTACTAAAACGGATTGGCGATGTCACTTTGTAAAGCAACACTACGCGCCTGCACACATAAGCATTCTTCCACAGAGCAGTGAATACAAACAATGAAGATGGCGAAAGCATCGAACAATTTTGTCTGGACGGACGATGAGGTTGCTTTATTACTACAATTACTTTGCTGGAAAAATGTCAATAAACTCAAAATCTTGAGCAGCACAAACACAGTTCTGTAGTCTGCCATTGTAGGTTTGAAGTACTCGCACACATGCCTATAGGCTGAACTCTCAAGATTATTCAATAAACTCTGCTCATTTTTACCATCACTTCATTTCCTGCCTTCTTCTGTATTCCCCCTGCTGACTCTTGGGCTGGTAGGAGAGTAAGTTAACATAACAAGCTGTTGATGTTGACTGGTTTTGGATATCAGACAGAACTCTGATATATGGATATCTTCTGACGGAGAGAGAGGTCTTGTGTACACTGGATCTAACATGCATTTTCACTGCCTCATGTTTATATATTCTAAGCATATCATTGAATACTGTACATGGCATCACATCTCTGTCTATAGGCTATATACATAAGCGCTGGGTGAATGAATTGCAGGGTAAAGGCACATCAAATAAAATTAAGCAAATAAATAAATAACATTTAAAATACAAATAAATTTTTCCCATCTGAATCCATACATTAATTTCAAGATTTTCAAATTGCAGGTTCTGCCTACTGTACAATGTTCACACTCCATACAAAACTCTCCAAATGAATAAATTGTTGATTGTTATTTGCACAGACACCAGTATTCATATTGATAATTATACATCTCAAATTGATGCCTATCAATCCATTATTCTTTATATAACACGTAATACGCGTGTGCATGACGTCATCATTTTCACAAATTCGCGTTTTTGTATGTTTACACAGAGACGATAATGGCATAGTTTTCAAAAATGTGCACTTTGAAACCCGTTTTCAAAAGTTTGCGTTTTCAGGCCCCAAAACACCGTTGTCATGTAAACGAACAGCCAAAACGCATAACATTTTAAACGTCGTCGTGTAAACAGCCCCTAAGTCTTGTTTAAAAAAAAAAAAAAAAAACTTTAAGACTTTTAAACTTTTTAAACTAGGCAAAGAGATATTACAGGGAAGAGGAAAATTCAATTAATAGTGACAGTGTGCAGAAAGTTTACATATAGCCAGTTATGACAGAGATCTTGATAAAAGGTGGAATTATCGGGATCGTATCGGCCGATCAGGTGACAAGAAAAACGGTGATCTGTATCGGCTGTAAAAATCCTGTTCGAAACATCCCTATGAAAAATCTATCATTAACTTACTCGTTATGACTTTCTTCCATGAAACACAAAGGAGATGTGTTTCAATCATCATTCACTTCTAAACTCAGCAAAAAAAGAAACATCCTCACTTTTAACTGCTTTATTTTCAGTAAACTTAACATGTGTAAATATTTGTATGAACATAAAAAGATTCAACAACTAAGACATAAACTGAACAAGTTTCACAGACATGTGACTAACAGAAATGGAATAATGTGTCCCTGAACAAAGGGGGGGTCAAAATCAAAAGTAACAGTAAGTATCAGTACTGCAGTGCATCTCCTCCTCATGGACTGCACCAGATTTGCCAGTTCTTGCTGTGAGATGTTACCCCACTCTTCCACCAAGGCACTTGCAATTTCCCAGACATTTCTGGGGGGAATGGGCCTAGCCCTCACCCTCCGATCCAACAGGTCCCAGACGTGCTCAATGGGATTGAGATTCAGGCTCTTCGCTGGCCATGGCAGAACACCGACACTCTTGCAGGAAATCACGCACAGAACGAGCAGTATGGCTGGTGGCATTGTCATGCTGGAGGGTCATGTCAGGATGAGCCTGCAGGAAGGGTACCACATGAGGGAGAAGAATATCTTCCCTGTAGAGCACAGCGTTGAGATTGCCTGCAATGACAACAAGCTCAGTCCGATGATGCTGTGACATACCGCCCTAGACCATGACGGATGCTCCACCTCCAAATCGATCCCGCTCCAGAGTACAGGCCTCGGTGTAACACTCATTCCTTCGACAATAAACGCGAGTCAGACCATCACCCCTAGTGAGACAAAATCGCGACTCGTCAGTGAAGAGCACTTTTTGCCAGTCCTGTCTGGTCCAGCGAAGGTGGGTTTGTACCCATAAGCGACGTTGTTGCTGGTGCTGGTGATGTCTGGTAAGGTCCTGCCTTACAACAGAAGAAACTATTAATTTCTATAGTCTAAGGACGTGATTGAGTAGAATATCTAAGTTGTCATCTAATTACAGTAATTCCGACTTGACCTGAACACAGCATTAGTAATTTTTGCAACCTAGTCTCATAGAATGAAAATTACTAGAACTACATTTTTGCAAACAGAGTTTTACGTGCCTCATTCTACGTCTTGTCACAGTTTCCTAGTGAAATGAACACTAGAGGCGCTACAAGAACTGTTCATCAGGGAACACTTATTTTACACACTATTACTCACACACAGCTATGTTATATCGAAAATCTTTTATTCGAACGCAACATTTGAAAAATTATACATTTTTACACTCATATAATAGACCCATCCAGAGTTTTTAAAATCAAATTTAAGACTTTGACCTTTTTTTAAGACATGAATAACTAAAATTAATACCGTATGCCCATACAAAACAAATCCACACAATTTCAAAATAAATCACACATCACAGATTCTTTTAAGCAGGCTGGGGCACACATTTAACAAGGCCTTAGAACTTGTAACACTGCTTATCAGCTAAACAGTGTATCTGCTAGTTTAGAATACTCAAGATGTTTTCCACATATATACATTATACACATCATATTAAAATTGGTTTATGTACCAATATATCAAAACTAGAATTAGGATAATTCTTTAAATAAATTTATTGTAATGCTTAGTTCTACCATGTGTGATCTGTGCAAATGACAATAAAATAACTTAAGGCTTATGACTATAATTTTTAAATGTGATATATTGAATGCATTTAAAAAAATTCCTTCCTGTGACAGGGCGGTCCAGACAGAGGCTACAAAAAAATCCAAACTGAATTAAATCCCAGAAACAGATTACTGTGCAACCAAAATACCAATAATAAAACCTGTGCATAACACATGACTTAACAATAAACAAGCCTGTAATACACTGGGGACTCTTATTTTGAAATGTCTGTACTTCACTGCTTCTAGCTGCTCATTCAAACAGATAAGGGAAATTAAATATGCACTCTTATGTTCATCAAGGTATTACAATACAAACACTTTAAAGTAAACATTGTAATAATTTATCAACAGTAGATCATCAGTGGTCGCTTGTCACAAATGGTCTGGTATTCATTGATGGCGAAACACTCTGAAGCTGCTAGAAACATTGAAACTCAAATTCCCCACATGCTTTTTAGTATGAAGCCCACAGCGCATGCAGACAATTCATTTATTAAATTAAATCGTACCCTTCTGAAATTTAAAAAAAATCACATTAGGGCCATATCGCCATCCTGGTCTTTACAACAGCAAATTTAAGACCTACTTAAATGATACTCAAGACTTTTGGTAAACCATTTAAGATATGTAAGAGTTTTTATGACCTTAAATTTTAGAAAACTGAATTTAAGACTTTAAGCACCCGCAGTAACCCTGCTATCTATATTAACACACTAATTCTAGTGTAATTAGCTTCTGCAGCAGCTCACCTGATAGTGTTGGACTTCAGACTCAGAAGACTGTAGTTCAAGCTCTGTCAATGACGCAAGCTGACACGTGAGATGAAAGTGATACAGAACCAATACGATATGATGTGGTTGCTTCAGAAAATGTGCTTTTCATGTTACATTTGCTTTTAAGACACTATCGGTTAAGTTTAGGTGTTGGTTTAGGGAAAGGATGTCTGTTTTATCAACCTCTCATTTGCTTTTAGAACACTATTGGTTAGGTTTTGGCTAAAGTTTTATGCTAGGGAAGTATGCTTTACTCATTAAAACCTCCATCTAAAATTCATCTAAAAAACCTCGCCTAATTACGACACCATTTCACTTGCTTTTGGTGCCCCCTGTTGGACATTTCACTGAGAAACTGCAGCCAAATGTGTAATACAGCACGTAATTTTGGTTTTCAAAAACTTGGCCATGGCCACGTAATTTTTACGAGCTCATGCTGTGTTTTTTGGTTGTTGAGCAACATTGCAAATTATAAAGAATTTAACTGGTATCAGCTAGTTTAAGACTCCAAACACATCTCATCAAATCAGAATTTAGATTCACAACTATCTATTATATAGTGCTCCTGTTTTGAGTCTTTGGTTTAACTCATAATGTGAACAAACCAAACAGCAAATCTGGAATATCTAGTAAATTTAATGCACAGTGTTTACACTCTTCGGGAAATCAGCCAACCAATGTCTTTTAAGCCGGTGCCACACTAGCCGATTTTCAGCGATTTTCAGGCATAACATTTACATAATCACTGGCCAGCAGGTGAGAGACGGAGCGCATAATAGCATCTTCCAGAGGGAGGTCGTTAAACACTCCCTGCTGAGTTAATGGCTGTTTCTCAATGTGCATTCTTTTGTGTTCTTACTTTCTCATGGACTCATTCTATGTCATCATCCACTGCCGAAGTTCGATTCCAATCCTCAAGAATGCAAGTACCGAGAATGCAAAAAATTACCTGGATGTGTCCTCGAAATCGAGGATGCATTGGATGGTGACTTGTAGGCAAGAACTCGGTACTACGATGGCAGACGAAGGACATTTATTGTTTTGTTTTTTCCTCGAGAGCTTCCCGCTGTAAGCTCTGATTGCTTGTGAGAGTCATTATACTCAGTCAACATTTGTTGTTTTTTTGGACATCATTTTAATACAGTATTAAACATGGAGAAAACGAGTGGTTACAGACTTTATTCTTTTAACATATCTCTAGTCCTGCAAAACCTCTCTGGTGTGATGATATTAATGCTGTCACTGGTGTGATAATGCCAAAAGTTATCTCACTGGACTGAAATGTGATATGATGGTTAATTGCGCAACAGGAAGATCACATCACATCTCAAATCTCGCAATAGATGCATTCTACGTCCTCCTGTCCTTCCGAGTTTGTTCTGCCAAGGTAGCTAGGCAAGACTGGTCTTCAAAAGAACACAAGTCCGTTCCCTGCATTCTTAGAATTGAGAAACACCCAATAGCTCTGACATCTGGGAAGGCAGATCAAACTTGTAAGAAAAAACTCTTGATGTTGCAGTCTTGTCAGGTGACCAATGAGCTTCTTTTACTGAGAAACTGAGAAGACATCATGCTGATATGAACCTTTTTCATCAGTAAACCATGGTGATTCTGTCACCAAGCGTTTTTTCTTAGATTCAAATGATTAATAAAACCAGAAAGAGGAGGCAGGATGATCTGTTTGTTGAACATAGTAAACTCTTTACTCACTGAAAGCAGCATATGGATTATCGAGGGGATTAAAACACACATTCACAAGGCAAAGTTACTCCATGAATCACATCCTAAATTACTAAAAATGTTTGTTCACTTAGTACTCCCATTATGTCAGCAAGTTCCACGTGACAGGAAATTAGAGAGCTAGTCGGGGGGGGGGGTCAGTATGTCTGTCACCCCTCCACCATTCTGAATCGACAAGTGTGCCACTGCAAAACAGTCGGTAAGTGTGGCACCCTCAGCCAAAATAGAGTTGTTTGGAGTCGGCTAATGTGACGCTAGCTTTAGTTGACTCTGAACATTACAACTGAGATAATCAGAAAAGTATTTTATTGCACACTTCACCTAGAAAGCAATTACCTTTGGGTTTGCCTGAGTGAGCAGAGACGATGCTCTCTGTAAATTGTTAGATTTTTCTATCTCTCTCCTGAGACATGCGCAGGTATATCTCTCTCCAGGATTCATACTCCTCTAGCTGAGCATTCCTGAAGTCCCTCTTACAATCTCCCACAGGTGGTCTGCCACACCAATATACACCTGTCACAAACAGAACCACACACTACATATGCTTCCATCATTGTTGCGAATTTAAAGTTGTGAAAAATTTTAATAATTGACAAAAAAAATATTTTCGGACTCAAATCAGTTTAGGTTTTTGTAGTGTGAACAGGACAAAAATCACATAAATTCAGATTTGAACAAGCCTGATTTAAACCACATTCGTATGTGGTATAAAATCCAATTGAAAACAGATTTCTGTTACATTAACATTTGAATGTTAAGCCTGAATGGTGAGATCAGATTCCATGTTTTTTCGCCATTTGTTGTGCACGACGGGTTGTTACATCAGGTTTTGTGATAAGACATCTACTGCGTTTCAGACGACAAATACACAGGGCACTTTAAAGGGAAAACAATAATGATGGCCTTGCTGTAGAATCATTAGAAACAGAATTTTCAATAACAATAACTTAAAAAGTGAGTTTAAAATGACATTACACCTTCCAGCCCTCCGAAACTGTCACAATGGAAGGTAAAGTATTTGAGAACAAGGCGTTGGGAAGTCCAAATCCCTTAATTTAAATAAAACTAAAACAGAATAAAAAAATTACAAAAAGTATTCACACCCTTCGTAATTCCTAGGTTAACCTTGCTCAGGTGCAAGATATTGTCCTAAAACATCAAATTTGTTGCACTAGTCTCCACTAGTGTTGGAAAAAAATGGATCAGCTGCTTTCAATTCATTCTACCCTAAGAGCATAAATACTTTCCCTCTCTATAAGATCAAAATCAGATCACTGTATGGTTGGATTTTCCTTTGAACAAAAAAAAAAAACGAAGACAAAAGAGCATTTAAAACAAGTGAGGGATGTAATTGTTGAGAAACACAAATCTTAGGATGGATACAAGGCCATTTCAAAAGTAATGAACATACATCAGAGCTCAGTGCAGTCCATCATACAGAAGTGGAAGAAATATTAAACTACAGTCACTCTGCCTAGGGCAGGCTGACCCCCCCAAACTCAGTCAGCAAACAAGAATAACATGTCAGAGACGCTACTGCAAAACCAACCATCACTCTGAGTGAGCTACAGAAGCCAGTAGCTGCAAATGAATATAATGTCCATGGCTCAACAATCTCAAAACTATTACACAAAAAGGGGCTGCAGTGGCTAGGAAGAAGACTTTGCTGAAAAAAGCACATGCTTGCCCATAAAGACTTAGCAATACGCCACTTGGAAGATACAGTAAAGATTTGGCAGAAGGTCTTGTGGTCTGATGAGACTAAAGTGGAACTTTTTGGCTTAAAAACTAAACGGTATGCATGGCGCAAATCTAACACAGCACATCAGCCACATAACACCATCCCCACAGTGAAACACTCTAGTGATAGCATCATGCTATGGGGTTGATTTTCAGCAGCAGGGCAATCTTGTGCTGCAACTTCACTGTTCAGTGATTCACAAATAAAAAAAACAAGTTGAATAACTCAATCTCAGGTTGTGCAAATCATTTGTGTGAAATAATGTTGGGGGCTGAGTTCTTTTTCAAGGCACTGTATATATTATAATGCAGCCAAAGCAGTGCAAACCTCTTTTATAATAATACAGACATTGGCTTTACCCACCCAAAGAGATGCGCTTAGGTGTGTAGTAAATGTCTCACGAATAAGGGATGCTTGAGTATTTTGAGTGCTTCAATACGGGATCCCAGCTAAAATGGGGCAGTTGTTAACCCAAGCAGCAACAAACATTGCATATGCCACCTTTCCCGTTTTTTTATGCAGCTGTCTGTGACAAATGGGTTCATATTCAAATACTGTCCTCATGAAAAGCATAATCAAATGGCAAAACATCCATTGCTAAACTCTTGAATTTAAGCTGTTGATTATAGGCTTAGAACCTGACTGTTGCTCTCTATAAAACAAGGAATGTGTTTTAAGAGAGCAAATGGGGTCAGTTCTGATTTTATGTTGACCCAAAGATAAAACATCTTCCATTGCTCTGCCTTGACACACAGAGTTTTCATTATTCTCACAACAGAAAAAACCAGTTAACCTCTTACTGGATTATACTCCTCAATGCAGAGAAGCTGCTCAGGAGTGCAGCACTCTAGAACCGGCTCTAAAATGTCAAATGGCACACCTCCGATTTCATAGAGAGCTGCAAGACAGCTGATATCAGTCTTTAAGACCAACCAACCGCACCTCATACTATCAAAAAACAATATCATAATGTCAGGTTACATACAGTCTATGTTGTTCTGCAGCGCTCGAATGCATTGCTGGTACAGTGACATCATGGTGGGCTGGTATGTGGTTTTACTACCAGAGTACACCTGCATCTTATTCTTCAGCCTTTGACCGATGAGGACTGGAGCCTCTTCACAAACGACCACAACCATTGAATTATTTGAGTTTTGTTCATCCAAATTTCAAGCATTAAAAGGTTCAAAATAGACATGAAAATGTCCAGTAGAAGAGAAGTTCTGACCCACCTTTCTTTTCAATGAAGTAATGATACTGAGAAATGTCTTCACATTCAGGAAAACTTGTTGGCAGAGGAACATTAAGCAAGTCCATAACTGAGTGCTCAGGAGCCTGGAGTTAAAAGAATAGTTCACACAAAATTGTAATTTTATCGTTTACTCACCCTCATATCGTTCCAAACCCATAAGACTTCTGTTGAAAACAAAGTGAATACGATTGCGAATAATGTTGATCATCTCCTAACAAGGCCACATGTCAAAGTCTGGGTAGATTAGATGGTAAGCTAACAATCAGTTCTCATAGTGAACGTGTTGAATGCAGAAGAAAAGACCTGAGCGACTTAGATGAGGGCCAAATTGTTATGGCCAGATGACTGCAGTGGTGAGTACCTACTGACAGTGGTCCGAGGAGAGACAAACCACAAACCGGCAACAGGGTTTTGGGTGCCCAAGGCTCATCGATGTGCGAGGGCAACGAAAACTATACCATCTGGTCCGAACTGACAGAAAGTCTACTGTGGCACAAGTCACAGAAAATTTTAATGATGGTTCCGGGAGGAATGCGTCACAACACACAGTGCATCGCATCCTGCTGCGTATGGGGCTGCGTAGCCACAGACTGGCCAGGGTGCCCATGATGACTCGTCCACCATCGAAAGTGCCTACAATGGGCATGCGAGCGTCGGAACTGGACCTTGGAGCAGTGGTCTGATGTCCCATTTTCTTTTTCATCACATGGACGGCCGTGTACTTGTGTGCCATTTTCCAGGGGAAGTGATGGCACCAGGATGCACTGTGGGAAGACGACAAGCAGGTGGAGGCAGTGTGATGCTCTGGGCAATGTTCTGCTGGGAAACCCTGGGTCAGACCATTCATGTGGATGCCAATTTGACACGCCCCACCTACCTAAACATCGTTGCAGACCAGGTACACCCCTTCATGGCAATGGTATTCCCTGATGGCAGTGGCCTCTTTCAGCAGGATAATGTGCCACTGTACACATTGTTCAGGAATGGTTTGAGGAACATAATGAAGAGTTCAAGGTGTTGACCTGGAAAATTCCCCAGATCTCAATCCAATTGAGCATCTGTGGGATGTACTGGACCAACAAGCCTGATCCACTTCGGCTCCACCTCACAACTTACAGGACTTGAAGGATCTGCTTCTAAAGTCTTGGTGCCAGATACCACAGGACACCTTCAGGGGTCTTGAGTCCATGCCTCGTGGGTTGGCGCTGTTTTGGCGGCACGTGGAGGACCAACAGCACATTAGGCAGGTGGTCATAATGTTTTGGCTCATCAGTGTATAGCCTATAGTTAAGACTCAAGCATTTCAATTTCATAACAAAATTCCAACAAATTGAATTGTGAAAAGTTAAAACTTAAAATATTTAGGTTTTATTCATTTTATTTTATTAAAGATTACTCAATTCAATCTGATGGAATTTTGTTATGAAATGGAAATAAGTAAATCATAGCACCTTTTCCCCTTTGGAGCTTGACAGCCCCAGTCCCCATTCAAATTAATTTTATAGAAAGAAGCGGCATATTTTTTTCAGAAATTCCCCTTTTGTGTCCATACGAATATGAAATGACATAGAAGCGAGTATCACAGAATATTCATTTTTGGGTGAACTATTCCTTTAAAAGATAGAAATAAACATCCACACCACACAACTAAATTATTATTTCTTTTTATTTGAAGTACCTTTGTTAGTGTGTCTTCTGTCACAGCTTTGCTCATTTACACACGAGATTCCTGAACTTGCGAGTTCACTTTGTGGGCAGTTTTCAGTTTCTTTGGATTCTTATCCGAACTGAAGCTTTTTTTGCATTTGGGGGGCTCAAAATTGTAGCTCAGGTAGGCTTCGAAAGACATGGAGGGTGTTTCAAAGCCATCCTCATTCTGCTTGTTAGTCTCAATCACTTCAAATTATTCTTTTCTTCTTTTTATCTTTTTTGCCTGTGTCTCCACTCTTTTCTCTCTGTGTTTCAGTTGATTTTAAAGAAGTCACTTTTGAAAACATCTTTGGAACCCTCTCAGTCTCTTCCTTTTCACACTTTGGCTCAATGCTGATTGTCTTTCCCTTCCCATGGCCTGAGCCGTGAAACCGCGAGCCTTGATTCGAAATGTAATCTTTTTTTGGCTCATCCTTTTTCTCACCATTCACACAGATTTTGGATTTACTGTTTTTTTTTTTTTTTTTTTTTTTTTACTTTTAATGTCCATGTTCAATGATGTTTTCCTCTCAGAGCCATTTTTGGGCTTTTTTCTAGAATTGGTACTTTCTGAAAGATAGCCGTTTTCTCGTTTACACTTTTCATCCACTTCTTTGTTATACTGTTAATTTTGGGAAGAGTCACCAGGCTGTTCACAGCTTGCACTGGAATAAAATAAAGTGGAGACTAGGAGTATGCCACATGGAAAAGTCATGTGTATGCACTCCAAAAAATATTTTAGCCTACAGTTCCTATAAAAATGTATTTTATTTTTTTTAAAAGACCGTGTCAAAATCTTAGAATATTGATCAGGGAAGCCATCAAGAGGCCAAAAGGCAACTTTGAAGGATTTACAAGCCCTTATGTCTGTGCATGTGACAACAATCTCCCAAGCGTTACACAAAGCTGGCCTGTATAGCAGGGTGCCAAGAAAGAAACCTCTTCTGAAAAGGTGCCACACTATGTCTCATTGGAGGATTCTGATGCTATGTGGCCAAAAGATTTATGGTCAGTTGAGACAAAAACTGAAATTTTTGGACTGAACTGCAAGCGCTGTTATCTGTAATATTTGGAGAAAACCAAACACAGCACACCACCCAGAACATACCATACCTACAGTGAAGCATGGTGGTGGCAACATTATGTTTTGGGGATGTTTCTCTTCAGCGAAACATCCATTTTGGATGCTGCCATAGTACACCCAAATTCTTGAGGAATATCTGTGGCTCTCTACTCGACAACTGAAGGTGGGCAGGTGGTTCACCTTTCAGCACGACAATGACCCGAAACACACCGCCAAAAAAAAAAAAAAAAAAACAGCAATGCAGTGGCTTAAGGTTAGGAAGGTTAAAGTCCTTGAGTGGCCAAGTCAGAGCCCTGACCTAAATCCAATAGAAAACCTATGGATGGACTTGGAGAACAGTCCATCGCTGCTCACCTCGCAATTTGACTTCACTTGAACTTTTCTGCAAGGAAGAACATCTTTAATACATTTTTGGAACCGTTGCTTTTTTTCTGTTACCTGAGTATTGTAAGGCACAATTTATAAATAAAGCTGGGGGAAAAAATTGGATTTCAGGCTGAAAGACAAATAAGTGACTATTTCTATGATCATCATATGGGTATGATGATTTTCTACATGCACTGTATTTTTAAGATTTACACATTTCAAATTCAAAACACAACTCCATTAAATTAATAAAACATGTCAATTTCATATTTTTAATAAAATGTTATGAAATGTTATGCATAAATCTTAAGATAATTTTTTGGAGTGTAAATTCAGTGGCCCTTAAAAAGTCAATTATGCCCAGTTTATTTCCACCAAAACGAAAGACTCTGAGGAATTAATATTGTAGTCAATAAATATTTAAAAAACAACACACACACACACACACACACACACACACACACACACACACACACACACACACACACACACACACAATTTTTGAATAATGTACAGATTTTGCTCTTATGGAACGAAATTGGTACTTTTATTCACCAAAGTGGCATTCAACTGATCACAATGTATAGTCAGGACATTAATAACGTGAAAAATTACTGTTACAATTTAAAAAAAATAAAAATTCAGAACTTCTTAAACTACTTTAAGTTCTCATCAAAAAATCCTCCACGTGCAGCAATGACAGCTTTGTAGATCCTTGACATTCTAGCTGTCAGTTTGTTCAGATACTCAGGTGACATTTCACCCCACGCTTCCTGTAGCACTTGTCATAGATGTGGCTGTCTTGTCAGGCACTTCTCACGCACCTTACAGTCTAACTGATCCCACAAAATCTCAATGGGGTGAAGATCCATAACACTCTTTTCCTGTTATCTGTTGTCCAATGTCTGTGTTTCTTTGCCCACTCTAACCTTTTCTTTTTATTTATTCTGTTTTGAAAAGTGGCTATTTCTTTGCAATTCTTCCCATAAGGCCTGCACCCCTGAGTCTTCTCTTTACTGTTGTACATGAAACTGGTGCTGAGCGGGTAGAATTCAATAAAGCTGTCAGCTGAGGACATGTGAGGTGTCTATTTCTCAAACTAGAGACTCTGATGTACTTATCCTCTTGTTTAGTTGTACATCTGGCCTTCCACATCTCTTTCTGTCCTTGTTAGAGCCAGTTGTCCTTTGTCTTTGAAGACTGTAGTGTACACCTTTGTATGAAATCTTCAGTTTTTTGGCAATTTCAAGCATTGTATAGCCTTCATTTCTCAAAACATTGATTGACTGATGAGTTTCTAGAGAAAGCGCTTTCTTTTTTGCCATTTTTGATCTGATATTGACCTTAAGACATGCCAGTCTATTGCATACTTTGGCAACTCAAAAACAAATACAAAGACAATGTTAAGCTTCATTTAATGAACCAAATAGCTTTCAGCTGTGTTTGATATAATGGCAAGTGATTTTCTAGTACCAAATGATCAATTTAGTATAATTACACAAGGATAAGGTGTTGGAGTGATGTCTGCTGTCTAGATTTGATAAAATATGACTTTTTTCAAATAGTGATGGTGCTGTTTTTTACATCAGTAATGTCCTGACTATACTTTGTGATCAGTTGAATGTCACTATGGTAAGTACCAATTTCCTTCCGAAAGAGCAAAATCTGAACATTTTCAAACTTTTGGCCACCATTGTAATATATAAATATATATATATATGATGTAATGCAATGACATTCATAGATTAATGGGATAGTTCACACAAAAATATTTATTCTTTCATCCTCTTTTCTCACCCATGTGTTAATGATTTTTTTTCTTCTGAGAAACACAAAGGGGGGAATTATATAATAGCATCGCTGGCTGAATTAAATAGATAAAATTACCCTGATGTCACACCACAGGCAAGCACGCTTCCAGGTTCTTTTGAGCAGCAGATTGTAGATATGGGCAGTGCTGCATTTTTAATTATCTTTTAATCATATGCAATAATGTTTATGATAATAAAGTCATTATAAATGCATATATTTGGTTAACAATGAAGAAATGTGTAGGTTCTTCCTGAACTATTGACAAAACCAGTTTTAACTAAATTCAGTAGGACTGTATGATTATGATGGACATATACAGGTTTGTGAATACACATCTGCATATAAAAATAAACTACCATGATACATGCAATATGCATATTTACAGCTTAAACTATTGGTCTACATACAGTGAATAATCATATTTTCTATTAATATCATCATATTGAATATTCAAACTTAATAACAGCCAGATATGATTGAACAAGTTTCTTACTGCAGCCAAAATAAATGCAAAGACACTTTTAGAAGTACTGTAAATTTGTTTTTTAGAAGTACTACATTTTTACAAGCAACACAAACAGTAGCCTATGTGCTGAAGTGGTGGAGAAGGCTTCCCATAAGATCTTACTTGGTGGTATAAGATCATTAGATCACATTTGACCTATTAGTCACAGCAATTGCAGTTTGTAAATTAAAAACAGGCATTTGTGATCAGAGTTTTTGCAATTTCTTTGTGAAGAGTAACAATCTACTAACAACAGCTGCAGAGCAGTCTTATTAGAGCAATATTATCTTATTATAAATCATATTAATACTAGAAGTCTTATTAAAACAGACGCGCTAACTAACAGTGATGTGATCCATGAAATTTCATAAATTGTAAAATCCTGATCCACCAATCCCGATGGAAATTTAAAGAAGCCCAAATCTTCAATAATCTTTCAGAGACAGGGTGTTTCAACCCCACAAACGGCACTTTTTGGGCATTTTCAGCTTAGGCAATTTTAGCGAATCTCCAACTGATAGCAGTACTTTCCTGCGGTGAAAGAAAGCCAAGCATCTGTTTGTAAACAGTAACTTCATCTTTCTAATGATGTTTGGTCTTGAGACACGCAAGAACTAATGAGATTTAATGTTTTCGACATAGCTACCATATTGGATTTCAGAGCTGTATATTGAATTCAGCCAACGGGACATTCATTAAATTATTTCTCTTGTATTCTGCAGAAAAAAAAAATTTAATATGGGTTTGAAACAACGTGAGGGTGAGCAAATAAATGACATAATTGTAACTTTTGTGTAAACTATTCTTTTAAGTGTAACTTAAGTATCTAAATACTTTTTAGGTCCACTGTACATGATTCAAATATAAAAAAAATGGCTCAGTGGATTTGCCATATATAATGAGATACCTTAAAGAGCCTTTTGGAACAAGTGTTTTCCAGCGATTAACCAATATTTTCACCAATTTTCCACCCTCATCATGCTTCCTAAAGGAGTTAACGACTTTCCCAATTCTAGTTTCCCACAGAGATTGAAAACATAATATGAATATTGAAACTTTACATACTTATCAAAGCACTCGCTAAAGGATAGAATAAGCGGTCTCTTACAGCCAGAATTTCAAGTGTTATGTCTAGTTGTTCAAGTTTCTTCAAGATTTTCAGCAGCTGAAACAGAAAGAGTAAAGGTCAATTTAAAGTAAAGGCTGGGCAAAATTAATCTCCATTTAAATTCATGAGTTGGAATTTGAATTGAATTGGCCACACCCTACAGATTTTAAACTGAGTGCAACAGTCAGGTTCCAGAAGTAAGTAGGGCAATTGATCATTATAAACATTTTTAAGACAGACATACCATGAGCGCTGAGGTTATTAAATGATGGTTGATGCTCCTGTTGAAGCCATCAGTCTACATTATTTCAATGTCATTTAAAAACAAAAATCGGGTTAGGAGAATTTATGATCAAAAACTACAATATCCATGATCCTGAAGAGAAAAGATCCAGCAATCAGAGAATCAGTGTCAACAAAGAGAGTTGGTCTCAATACACTCTAATGCTGCGTTCCATTCATGTCGGATATGGGATATTCCTACTTGACTTCTCTGATCTCCAACCATAAAAGCATTCCATTGCCAGGTGCTCGGAAGAAACTGTAATGCTCCCGTTATCTTAGCAGGGGTTCGACTGTCACCAGAGATGTCTCCTAAAAACTCAATTCATAAACAATCTGCAACGCTAGCACTTATGCTACAGGTGTAAGATTATCAAAAGAGAGTATAATTTACCATGCTTTATACACCTCATTCTGCAGCCGTTTGTTAAATAAGCTTTAATATCATGTAAGGTAGGAACTTTGAGTCATTTATCGATTTTATTTAATATAAGGGCCACTGGGGGATGCATCAGAAAGGGCATCCGGCGTAAAACCTGTGCCAAGTCAAATATGCGGATCACGGATGGTCCTCTGTGTTGACCCCTAATGGGAGCAGCCAAAAGAAGATTTAGTAAAAGGGAATGTTTTTCCCTTACTTTGTATATCTCCCTGAGTGCCGACATTTTTGTGTGATGTCACACACCTGCATCTCGGTGAAATCATAGTTGAAATTTCCACAAGAGTTTCCAAGTTGAAATTCCAACTTCAAGTGGCGTTCCATTGGATTGTTCCTTGTAGGAACTTGGAAAATCCGACCTCCCGATTTGACTGGAATGCAGCATAATTACTTATATATGTGTATCTGAATATTTTGCAATAATCTTAATATTCTTTCTATACTTCTAATTGACAACTTAAGTTTTATATTTTTCCATTGTTTTTATTTTGATTATGTCATTCACAATTAGGGTTGCAACTGACAATTATTTTGATACTCAATTAATCTAAAGATTATTAGAACAATTATTCGACTATTCTGCGATTATTGCAACGATTAATCATTAGCTCTTAACCGATTATTCAGCTTGTGCCTTGACTTATAAAGCTGTATTAAACGTTCTTACTGACAAAAAAGAGGACAAAATCATCTTTTAAAAATACCTCTAAATGAAAATCACTGAATTAAAGGGGGAAAAATACTTCTTAAGTTTAATTCAGTAAAGAAATTCACTGCAAAAAATCCTATTGTTATCAAGTGTTTTTGTCTTGATTTCCATTTAAAATTGTCTAAAAATCCTTAAAAACAAGATACATTTACTTGAGAAGCAACCTAAAAGATATTTAGACTTGCTTTAAGAGAATGTATCTTAAATATAAGTGTATTTTTCCACTTGGTTATACTTCTGCGAGTACAGTAAAGACAAAATATACTTATATTCAAGATCTGTTCTCTAAAAGCAAGTCTAAATATCTTATATGCTGCTTCTCAGGTGAATGCATCTTTTTTTAAAGGGTTTTTAGATATTTTAAAATATTTGTATTTTTAATATTATATTCAACATTCTCTGATAAAAAAATGTTTTCTTCTACAGTATAGCTGCTAAAGTAAATGTACATTGTTTTAAAGGAGTTTTAGATATTTAAAAACTCCTTTAAATATCTAAACTGTTCTCTCAACTGTTCACTTCAATCCATCTTTAACTCACATAAAAACCCCCTCTTATTAATAAAGCTGTGTATTGCCAATTTTCTTCATGATAAGAAATGCACAGTGACACATATTTTATGATTCAACAAGTCGCGAGCCATCACGTTATAATCTAGCTGCATTAAGCGTGCGCGCTCGAGGGATGAGCGTCCCATGACAGAGTATGCCTCAGCCGGGTGCAGTTTCAATCTCTCCCTCTTTGATCGGGACATTTGCACAACTCATAGAAGAGTCGCTGACTGCACAGACAAATGCCAGTTTTGGAGTTTGTAGTTATTTACATGATCCGCTTCCGTATTATTTGAACTTTAATACAGCAATAACGCATTAAATATAACTGCATTTAAGATGTAACGCTGAGGTGTTTCCTTTAAAGATACTCGACACGCAAGTCTTGCTTCAGCAGAGCGGCAGCTCCGGCTCCACTTATTCCACAACGAGAGTGCTTCTGTAGTTACTTATTTTGTATTTTTGCATTATAATTCCCTCATACTTTGCAATCTACATCACCTGAAGCTGTTTGGAAAGTTTGGAGTGCATCTTGACCGTGATCTGTGTAATTCTTCCTCTCCTCAGTCAGGCACGAGCTGCAGTGCTGCTCTCACGGGTCATCATTAGAGTTTAATGTGATCTCATGTTACGTTAAATGAGATTAAACGACTATTCGACAACTAAATTTTGTCGACAGTTTTTTTTATTGTCAATAACATCGACTAATCTTTTCAGCCACATTAACAATGCTTCATGGGATTGTAGTTCATACCCTCATGAAAGATTTTAAGTACACAGTCTTGTACCTTTGCCTTTGTCTGATTTTCAAATACATTTTTGCTTTAAATCAAAGTTTGTATCATTAGTTCTGACTAATTATGCATATTAATTGCCGGATATGTAGAATAAAAACAGATTGATTATCTAGTTCAACAAAATTGGAGGAACTATCGACTATATTATTAATATAATATATTGTTTCCAGAAATAACTTATATGTTGTGTGTATGATAATGTGGTAATTTATATTGAATTTTAAATAAAACAAATTATTTGAATACAGTTAAAAATGTATTATTTTTTAATTATTAAAAACAAAAAATACTTGTGTGTACAGTTAAACTACAGTTATTTAAAGTTTAAATGACATTCATAATTCAATTCTGAAAGGTGCACAACCTTCCTCAGGTTACACATAATTATGTTAATGTTTATTTGTCAATCACACAGAAATTCTATAAATGGTAAAAGATGTCCCACCCGCTACATGGCTCACTAAAAAAAATCTAGATTTGCTGAGTGAGCACTCTGGTCAGGCACTATGTATGGGGAAACCTTAGTCATGGCTCTGCCATTTGCAAGGTACTATAAATGGGCAATGCAGTCGCACCCACCATGGTAGTAAAATACCTGATGGCAAGCATGTGCAAAGGAGGGGTCATTGCATGCATTATGGAATCCCATCAAACACAACAATACTTTAATGATAAGCAACCAAACCACATACATATCGCTGGGTAAATTACGTAATTATACAAAGTAACTACCTTAACCACCATACTTCATGGCCTGAATTGACAGACAACCAACATGAGGCAACTGTCATATTATTTATAGAAAAGAGCACCTCTCCACTGCCAAATGCCCCACCATCACCCACTTTCAACAGCTGCTGACCCACAAGCTATTCTATTCAGAGATTCATTACAATTTTCATTTCATTATGAAAATTATAATGATTGTGCACAAGGATATATTTTTTTAAACTAACAGCCCATCATGCCTTACAAAACAGCACCGTGAAGGTGCCAGAAAAACTATAAGACTAGAAATATCATGTCAATTGTTGGTGGCGTTGCAAATGGGTTTATTTTAACTTTGCTTTCAAAGGGTCCTTATAACTGTCACTGCTATGGATTTCAAGTAAGGTTGCTTGAATTCATGTACTTTATTTTTTTTTAATTTTAGGCCCAAGATTGGAAGACTAGAGGCAAGTTGTCTCACTTTTTAATCCATTATTTAAATCAATTTCAGTACAGATATTAAGTCTGGCTAAAAAAATAAAAATCATATTATATATATATATATATATATATATATATATATATATATATATATATATATATATATATATACACTATATTGCCAAAAGTATTCGCTCATCTGCCTTTAGACACATATGAACTTAAGTGACATCCCATTCTTAATCCATAGGTTTTAATATGACGTCGGCCCACCCTTTGCAGCTATAACAGCTTCAACTCTTCTGCGAAGGCTTTCCACAAGGTTTAGGAGTGTGTTTATGGGAATTTTTGACCATTCTTCCAGAAGCGCATTTGTGAGGTCAGACACTGATGTTGGATGAGAAGGCCTGGCTCGCAGTCTTCGCTCTAATTCATCCCAAAGGTGCTCTATCGGGTTGAGGTCAGGACTCTGTGCAGGCCAGTCAAGTTCTTCCACACCAAACTCACTCATCCATGTCTTTATGGACCTTGCTTTGTGCACTGGTGTGCAGTCATTTTGGAACAGGAAGGGGCCATCCCCAAACTGTTCCCACAAAGTTGGGAGCATGGAATTGTCCAAAATCTCTTGGTATGCTGAAGCATTCAGAGTTCCTTTCACTGGAACTAAGGGGCCAAGCCCAGCTCCTGAAAAACAACCCCACACCATAATCCCCCTCCACCAAACTTCACAGTTGGCACAATGCAGTCAGACAAGTACCGTTCTCCTGGCAACCACCAAACCCAGACTCGTCCATCAGATTGCCAGATGGAGAAGCGTGATTCGTCACTCCAGAGAACGCGTCTCCACTGCTCTAGAGTCCAGTGGCGGCATGCTTTACACCACTGCATCCGACACTTTGCATTGCACTTGGTGATGTATGGCTTGGATGCAGCTGCTCGGCCATGGAAACCCATTCCATGAAGCTCTCTACGCACTGTTCTTGAGCTAATCTGAAGGCCACATGAACTTTGGAGGTCTGTAGCGATTGACTCTGCAGAAAGTTGGCGACCTCTGCGCACTATGCGCCTCAGCATCCGCTGACCCCGCTCTGTCATTTTATGTGGGCTGAGTTGCTGTCATTCCCAGTCACTTCCACTTTTATAATACCACTGACAGTTGACTGTGGAATATTTAGTAGCGAGGAAATTTCACGACTGGACTTGTTGCACAGGTGGCATCCTATCACAGTAGCACGCTGGAATTCACTGAGCTCCTGAGAGCAGCCCATTCTTTCACAAATGTTTGTAGAAGCAGTCTGCATGCCTAGGTGCTTCATTTTATACACCTGTGGCCATGGAAGTGATTGGAACACCTGAATTCAATTATTTGGATGGGTGAGCGAATACTTTTGGCAATATAGTGTATATATTTATCAGACGTTACCACTGTTATTGCTCTGGGAAAAAAAATAATTTAAAAATCTTTGTTCAGGGTCAAAAATTATGGGGGACAAAAATGCCTCAAATTCAAAATGCTGGGGCAAAAAATGCCCCCATAATGAAACCCTCTGTTTTAAATTTGTAAACACTAATGTAGATATTAATATTAAATTCTAGACCTGGATATACATATTATGGCATAAAAAATGAGTTGATTTTCATTTCATTTCATGGGTAAGAATTATACTATAATCTCAATCTGTTCAGATGGAGATTTAGATTGATGGTGTGCTGTACATTGGTCATTTTTAGAACAAAATATGGTAATACAGAATAAAAAAATACAGCCTTTTTTTATTCCTCTGAATTAATTTATTTTATGGGTCGTTGGGTATTATTAACAAATATGCACATTTTGATTAAAAAAAAAAATACAAGTACGTTTTTGCTATTCTCTCTCTCTCTCTCTCTCTCTCTTAATTATTATTATTTTTTTTTTTACATCAACCATGTTACCACCATAACTTCCCCCTATTAAAATAATGTACAATTCCAAAAAAACAACAACACATTCTCTCAGGACGTGAACTCCACAAATGCAAGTGTCTCTTATCAATTTATCTTATATTTTGTAAAGTTTGTCAGAAGGGGACCACCTTAAATTGTCATCCCCATTACCATGATTTTGTATAGAACACGAATGATAGTTAAAAGGTTTGTAGAAATATCAGCATTAAATTAATAAATAAATATAAATTTAAACTTTAAAATGTACATTTTGTAATGGCTAAATGAAGTGTAAAACTGCCAACTCTGTTACTTTTTACAAGCATAGCTATATCACAAATTTAGCTTGAGATGGCACAGTGCAATTAACACTAAAAGACTGATAGAATGTTTAATGTTTTTTTTAAATGAAGAAAAAAAAAGGCAAAGATTTCATGGAATTATACATTTATTTTTTGGGGGTGGAAGGTCCTCTTAATTTTATCCATCTTTTGTGCTGTTGTTCTGAATAGCCTACTCTTTATTTAGCCTACATAACCCCCCATTGTGTTTGTATAGGCCTACGTTTAAAAGTATTTCATGCTCCGCAAAAAATCTCAAAGTTCTTCAACTTTTGTAAAACGCGTAAAGCTGCACTCAGTCAGAGATTATTTAGCAGAGACGGAGCGCCCAACGGTCAACGGATGTAGAAAGTACCGCCTTACAGTTAAAAAAGCCAATCACCTTTTAGAGAGACACCACCTGTCAATCAACTCTAAAACGCGCATGCGCATTAGCTATACAAGCTGGGAAAATTGCATTCTTTAGCATAATATGAGGTAAAGAATCACAATTTATGACACCAGTACTGTCAGATTTTATTGCTGATTTGAAATATGTTCTTTGATCGTAATCTTGACCAACTGTTTTTGAGATTTTGGTCTTTCTCCATTCAAGTAGATCGGAGCTGCACTTTCATGACTGGAAATAGCCTCCATAGAGCGTTCCAAAGATGGCCGACAGTGGACTGACTTGCTAGAAAGACTTTGACTCAGTTCCGTTTCGTTCTGGTTGTTTTCGAACGCAAGAACGCGTTCAAATGTAACAACTCACATTTTATGTTTTAAAGTCTTTTAAAGTAATTTAAAGTCTTCAGTGTTCATTTGTTTCTTGCAAAACAGACCCTGACAGAATCAGAGTGCATCGAACGGATTTCACTCCTAAAGTGTTCTTATTTATGACCTATAGCTGAATAACGGAACACAAAATGCGCCTCCAACACTAGGCTATATGCGCAATCGCCTCTCCAAGAGAAGGAGAGGAGGAGTTAATTTGCTCTCTATTCGGACCTCTGACTTAGCGTCTCTCTCTCTCCTGCACACCAACTTGGGGGTGCAAGTCTGTCCTTCTCCTACACCAACTTCATTTCGACATCGGTAAGTTTATTATCCTATCTTTAAATACCATTAAGTTAAGCAAAACCCCTCTTGCTATTAAGAACATGTATATGTGGTTCTGTGTGGTTGATATTTATAGTTCTTTAAAGATTAAAGTGTTTTGGAGTGTCATGATAGGTTGTTCAGACAAGTTTAAAGCACCAGAAGAGATGGTTTCCTATATAATAAAACTCAAAGCCCCTATCAGTGAAAGTATAAACGATTTGAACTTCCACGAAGTAATAATTACCTATAGCCTACAAGTACATTTGTTTGTTAAAGTACTGAAACATGTTTGTTGAATTGAAACAGACATGTTTAAATAGCATAGAGTCTATAAAAAGAGCAGTGCTGAACTGCGTTTCTATTCTTGGCCATGGTTGTGAAAAAATTGTGACAGGTGCAAAGAGAGGAATGCTGAAGTGATATGCTGCGATAACAACTCCTAAGATTTCATTTTAGTATTTAAAGAGCATTAGTATACAGCTTTACACTTTATTTATTACTTTTGGTTTCCATGGTTTAATTGTTATATTGTCAGTATTTGTTGAGAAACCCACACATGGTTTTGAAATATGAGTCAGGGCTGTCACTATACAGACTTAAGAGGGCTGGCTGAGAATTTGTTGTTTTGATGCTGAAAAAACTTGTGAAAGTGACAATCTTATGCAATTTGACTGAATTAATGATACGTAAAGCAATGTAAAATAATCTCTTGCTCAGTTGTGTATTGATTATAGCATAAAGTGGTTGACTGTATAATATATAGTATAATTTAAATGGTTATACTGGAAACACAAAAGGAAATGTTTGGCAGAATGTTAGGGAATGACAGCCTCAGTCACTATTCACTTTCTTTGCATTTTTCCCAATATATTTTCAGTCCCTAACTTACTGCTTAACATAACATTTTGCAACACACTATGAAACTACACTGGGAGGTCTTTTTGTGTCTTGTGAGCGACTGCCACATGCAACTGCTGAGATGTATATTTTTGAATAACATGTGACTGCCTTCATGTAGAGGAAGATTTGTAGCGATTAAAACCTTCAGTTTGATTCTTGATGTCCTCATATGGAGCTATAGTGTGACTTTGGAGGACTTTAAATGCAGCATGGGTTGTTTGGAATACTTTTATAGTGCTTTTTGTCTTTGTTGAGAATTGGTTAGGTTTAGGAGTGGGGTCGGGTTATGTGCCCATAAACATCTTTATATTAGGGTAATGTAAATATTTTTTTGTGATTTTCTGTTACATGTTTTGTGGTGATTGGGGCATGGCCGAGCGACGTCTGTGGAGAGCGAGGCCGAGAGAGTGAGTGCTGTGAGGATTGACACCTGTGGGAAATCTACTCTAACAGATGTTTTGTGTTTGCAGTGAGAGCGGAGAGGGTTAGGGGAAGCCAGCAGGATGAACGGCCCATGGGACCGGGAATGGGTTTTGGTAAAGGAATTCCCTGTTTCTGGGGAACAGGATGAGGGGCAGGGGAGGGGGAGGAAAGAGAGAGAGGGAGAGAGACAGAGAAAAGGGCTTGCGGCCCCCGGATATGCGGCTATATGGTCCTCAGCCAACTATATCGCCTCCTCCATCGATGCTGGACGGTGGCAATGGAGGAGGCGATCCAGTTGGCTGAGGACCATATAGTGGTGTATCCGTAGGCCAGCGAGCCCTTTTCTCTCTCTCTCTGATGAGAGAAAAGGTGATTTCCCACAGGTGTCAAACCTCACCACACTCAATATCTTGGCCTCGCTCTCCACAGACGTCACTCGGCCACGCCCCCATCGCCACAGTTTTATATTGTTGGTAATTGGTTAGGTTTAGGAATGGGTTCAGGCATCTAAAACATAGATATAACAGAATAATGTACATGTAACTTAAATAATGTATTTCTAAGTATAATAAAACAAAACTACAGTTAAACAAACAATAATATCCGAAGATTGCCAAGCCTGTGACGGAATTGTCTGAACTAAGACTGTTCTGTCTGTGACAGTGCAGAAAAATTGTTGCTCTGGTGACACCTCGCGTGCCAAGGAAGAAAGTAAGGCATTCAGATCTATCACTAAATCTGTTAGGACTACACAATTTGTGCAAAATACTGTATGTTGTAAAATTTGTTCTTCCACTTATATTGTCACTATTCCTTGTAGGTCTTGGCTGTGACTCATCACTACAGTCATGGCACCCAAAAAGAACAAGGCCCCTAAGAAGAACAAAGCTGATATCAATGAGATAACAATCATGGTAGAGGACAGTCCCTCTAACAAAATCAATGGGCTCAACACGCTCCTGGAAGGTGGAAATGGCTTTAGTTGCATCTCAACGGAGGTCACTGATGCCGCCTATGCACCTAACCTCCTGGAGGGTCTAGGCCACATGAGGCAAGACAGCTTCCTCTGCGATCTGACCGTAGGGACCAAGTCCAAATCCTTTGATGTTCACAAGGTTGTGATGGCTTCTTGCAGTGAGTACATCCAAAATATGATCAGGAAAGAACCATCCCTCAAGAAGATTGACCTCAACGATTTGTCTCCAGTTGGTTTGGCTACAGTCATCACATATGCTTATTCTGGAAAGCTGACCTTGTCTTTGTACACCATTGGCAGCACGATCTCAGCAGCCATGCTGTTGCAGATCCATACTTTGGTGAAGATGTGCAGTGATTTCTTGATGCGAGAGATCAGCGTGGAGAACTGTATGTACATCGTCAACATTGCTGACACGTACAATCTGAAGGAGACAAAAGAAGCAGCACAGAAGTTCATGCGGGAGAACTTTATAGAGTTCTCTGAGATGGAACAGTTCCTGAAGCTCACTTATGAGCAAATCAGCGAATTTCTCATGGACGACTCACTTCATTTGCCTTCGGAGCTCACAGCTTTCCAGATTGCAATTAAGTGGTTAGACTTTGATGAGAAGAGGCTGAAGTACGCTTCTGATCTGCTGTCCAACATTCGTTTTGGAACCATCACACCTCAGGACCTTGTTAGTCATGTACAGACAGTTCCCAGAATGATGCAAGATGCAGAGTGCCACCGTCTGCTGGTCGATGCCATGAATTACCATCTGTTGCCATTCCAACAGAACATCCTGCAGTCCAGAAGGACCAAGGTCCGTGGTGGCCTCCGTGTGCTGCTCACTGTGGGTGGACGACCCGCCTTAACTGAGAAATCTCTCAGCAAGGACATTCTCTACCAAGATGAGGACAACGTCTGGAACAAGCTGACAGAGATGCCTGCAAAGAGCTTCAACCAGTGTGCAGCTGTTTTGGATGGTTTCCTTTACGTGGCTGGTGGTGAAGACCAGAACGACGCAAGGAACCAAGCAAAACATGCAGTTAGCAATTTCTCCAGGTAAGATTTTTGTAAATATTTTCATTTATCAAAAGTTCACATGAGTTTACGAAGAAATGGATCAATTATGTTTATTTCTCTCACCAGATATGACCCCCGATTTAACACATGGATCCACTTAGCCAACATGATACAAAAGCGCACTCATTTCAGCCTCAACATCTTCAACGGTCTCTTGTTTGCTGTGGGTGGACGCAATTCTGATGGCTGCCAGGCATCAGTTGAGTGCTACGTTCCATCCTCAAACCAATGGCAAATGAAAGCTCCAATGGAAGTCCCTAGATGTTGCCATGCCAGCACAGTTATCGATGGTAAGATCTTGGTGACCGGCGGTTACATTAACAACGCCTACTCTCGTGCTGTATGTTCTTACGACCTATCTACCGACAGCTGGCAGGATAAGAACAGTTTAAGCACCCCAAGAGGATGGCATTGTTCCGTGACCATTGTAAATCGTGCCTACGTTCTTGGTGGCAGCCAACTGGGTGGACGTGGCGAGAGAGTAGACGTCTTACCGGTTGAATGTTACAACCCTCACTCTGGCCAGTGGAGCTATGTTGCCCCCTTGCTCACAGGAGTGAGCACAGCAGGTGCCGTCACCTTAAATAACAAGATTTATCTTCTGGGCGGATGGAATGAGATTGAGAAGAAGTATAAAAAATGCATTCAGGTGTATAACCCCGATCTTAACGAATGGACTGAAGATGATGAATTGCCAGAGGCTACGGTTGGTATCTCATGTTGTGTTGTCACCATCCCTACACGCAAGACACGGGAGTCGAGGGCCAGTTCTGTATCGTCCGCGCCGGTTAGTATATAAGCAGCATGAAGAGTGGTTGGGAAATATAGCTGAATTGCTAATTGTAAAATTAGTAAAAATGTGTATCTTACTATTTGTTAAAGATCCATTTTTCTCAGAGATGTTTAGTGGATTAGTGGATGCCACTTCATGACAGTCTCAGAATGTTGTGAAAGGTTATGTTGTGAAGGACACTGAATGGGGAAGAAAATGATTACATTGGTGGCATATTTAGTTAATTGAGTGAATAAATAATTGTGAATAAAGTTTGTGCCTGAACTGTCTAGCAGTCAAGTTTAAACATATTCTTTGTTTGCCGAAGGTTCATGATTTTTAATGTTCTTGCTGGAAAACATTGTATTTAGATATTAAATAAATATGCGACAACTGCACACACTACTTTTTTATTACATTTAATAACATACTGCTTATTTAAGGTAAATCAGTGGTTTGTATTTACAGTAATACATAAAACATGTTGTCAAATAATAAAGCTCTGCATATTTATTAAAGGTTCTTAAGAAATGTTGCTGTTGTGGATATATTGTTCTTGGAATCTGTCTTTATTAACTTTATATAGAAAGATATGTAATACTTGTTTTGTCTTCTGGAATGAAGTTTATGTGCTTTTTTCTCCAGTCATATCAGATGGCCCAAGGGCTTCTCAATAATAACCATTTACCATTCACCAAGCTGGTTCCTCTTTACCATATAGTTTAATTCTGCTCAAAATTAGGTCTTTGAAGCTGCTGTAAGCATCATTTTTAATTTTTGTATTTTTTATTGTGGCTTTTTATTTAGACAGCTCTCTGCCAATACCATGCTTTTTGGGTGGGAGTACCTGCTTTTCTGACCAATAAATGTCTAAACAGCCACCATATTTGCAAAACCTTTTTATTGCAACTTTATATATCATAATTGCAAGTTATACAGTTACCATTGCTTGATATAAACTCGCAATTGCACTCTATTTCTTGTAACTGTGAGTTCATATCCTGCTATTGCAAGGAATAAAGTTGCAGTTGCGAGAAATATAATCACATCTCTCAATCTCAGAGTTATAAAATAGCAATTGCAAGACATTTTATTTAACTTTTTTTTATTCTGTGTCAGGATCCATCTTCTATAGAAAAGAATTGCTAATGGCTGTTTAAAAACACTCCCCACGTATTCCATTGTTCAGATTTAGTTATTATTTATTCACCCTCATGCCATCCCAGATGTGTATGACTTTCTTTCTACTGCTGAACACAAACAAAGATTGATAGAAGAACATCTCGACTCTGTAGGTCCATACAGTGCAACTGAATGGTGACCAAAACTTTGAAGCTCTAAAAAGCACATAAAGACAGCATAAAAGTATTCTATATGACTCCAGTGATTTAATCCATGCCTTTTGAAGTAATCCAATCAGTTTGGGATGAGAACGGTAACTCATTTTTCACTGTATCTTGACATCTGCAGTCTCCTTGGTGATCATGATTTCAAGCACAATTACACTTTCTAGTGCCATCTAGTGCTCTGTGCATGCGTCAAGCACTATAAAGTGTAACAGAGCTTGAAATCATGATCAAGTCTAGAGACTGCAATGGTACATCAATGTAATAGATGTACAATAAAAAAGAAGTTACATTTTGGTTTGTTCTCACCCACAATGTATTAGATCGCTTCACAAAACATGGATTAAACCACTGGAGTCAAATGGATTACTTTTATGAGGAGGAAAATCTACCCTTTTCCAGCAGAGGACCATGACCTCAGACTTGGAGGTGCAGACCCTCATCCCAACCGCTTCACACTCGGCCGAAAACTGCCCCAGTGCATGCTAGAGGTCATAGCCTGACGATGCCAGCAGGACCACATCATCTGCAAATAGCAGGAATGCTTAGGCCCCCAAACTGAACACCTTGGCTGCGCCTTGATATCCTGTCCATGAATATCAGGATCGGTGACAAGGGACAGCCCTGTCGGAGTCCAGCGCCCACTAGGAAAAAGCCTGACTGAATGGATACATTCCGAACATACAGGGACCGAATGGCATGTACCAGCGGCCCTGGTACCCAATACTCCTGCAGTGTCCCCCACAGGACACCCCGAGGGACACAGCCAAATGCCTTCTCCAAATCCACAAAACACATGTAAACTGGAAGGGCAAACTCCAACACTCCCTCTAGGACCTGCATTATGGTAAAGAGCTAATCCACTGTTCCATGACTGGGACAGAGTCTGCATTGTTCCTCCTAAATTCAGGGTTAACAAATGGCTGGAGTCTCCTTTCCAGGACCCTGGCATAAGTTTCCCAGGCAAACTGAGAAGTGTGATCCCTTGATAGTTGGAACACACCCTCCGGTCCCCATTTTTAAAAATTGTAACCACCACACCTGTCTACCAATCCCCAGGTACAGTCCCCCAAACTCCACACAGTGCTGAAAAGGCATATGAGCTATGACAGCACAATAACATCCAGGGCCTTCAGCATCTCAGGTTGAATCTCATCCAACCCTGGTGCCAGGTGATGATCAGTTGACAACCCTGCTTCTCTCTTTACCTGAGTTTGCGAAACAAATGGCCACAGGTCTGATGATATGACAATGAAGTCGTCATCATGGACCTTTGGCCTAAGGTGATCTGATACCAAACTTATAAACATCCTTATGTTCAAACATGATGTGTGTTATGGCCAATCCATTACTAGCACAGAAGTCCAATAACAAAACACTGCTCAGGTTCAGATCAGGCAGGCTGTTCCTCTCAATATCTCCCCTCCATATTTAACATGGGCATTGAAGTCGCCCAGCAGAACTATGGAGTATCCACATGACACCCCCTCCAGGGACCCACTTAGTGTCTCCAAGAACACTTAGGGTCTCCAAGAAGGCCAAATACTTTGAACTGTGGTTTGGTGCATAGGCACAGACCACAGTCAGAGCTTTTCCCTCTGCCATACGAAGTCGCATTGAGGTGACCCTCTCATCTACTGGGCTAAACTCCAAGATTGTAGCAGCAAGCTGGGGACTTGTGGGTGTCCCCACACCTACTTGGCTCCTTTCACCCTGAGCAACTCTGGAGAAGGACAGAGTCCAACCCCTATCCAGGAGTTTGGTTCCAGAGCCAGAACAGTGCGTAGAGGTGAGTCCGACTATATTTAGCTGGTATCTCACACACCAAATCCGGTTACTTTCCCACCAGAGAGGTCACATTCCGTGTTTCAAAAGCCAGTTTCTGTAACCAAGGTCCAGTCCACACAGGCCTATTTAAAGGGGACTGGGGTTCATTGTCATTCATTTTTTAAATAAATAGTTGCATTTTCTTGTTGAGTTTTGTTCATGTTTTTATATTTCATGTCTTTTATTTTCAAAGTTCTGTCTGGTCTTGTCTTGTCTATGTACATACTGTACTTCTCTTTTGTTTTCAGTCACTTCCTATCTTCTCATTGGTTCAAAAGACTTGTTGAAGTCTTTGTTTTATGATTGGTTTGTTTATTAGTTGTGTCTTATAATTAATTCTTGTTTGTTAGTATTGTTTTTTGCCCTTGTGCATGGTAAGCCCTTTAGTTTCAGTGTATTCAGTGGCATTACATATCCCTTGTCTGCTGTATAGCATTGTTCTATGTTCTTTAATTTGTTTAGTGAGTTTTGCTCACAGTCTTTTTTGTGCTCATGTATCTGAAATCTTTGGTCACTGTAGACCTGTTTTTTTTTTTTAATCTTTTTAATAAAGCACTGTGTTTGGGTCCTAAAACACCACTCTCCATAATCTGTTACAACAGTAGACAAGTGACATCCAAATAGAACTGTCACTAAATTTGTTTTATGTTCTTTGCCAAACAATTTGATTTAAATTCTTGCGGAACAGCTTTCCCTTGTTTTTGTTTTGTTTTGTTTTTTTGCTTTGTCTGCAGATGCCCGAAAGACAATACAGTATTTACTTAATTAATCACAATTACATTAATTTAATGTAATTACTTTTTTGGTGATGACCATTGAGTAGTCTGTGTTTAACTTATGATGCTCACATGGTCTTGAAATGCAAAATGGATTGTTTTTCACATCTGCAATACACTTTGAGCACTTTCTCAAAGCACTGAAATTTAATGAGATTAGCTTCTTCTTGTTGAGGTTGGGTGTTATGCCCTTGCACTGGATGACACTGGCATCAGAGACCCCACTGGATAGATCCCGATGATCTGGTGTGTCTGGAGATGACTGGGTCCTCTTTTGACTTTTGACTTCATTTGTCCAGATATAGCACTAGAGAAGAGCTGTCCAGCAAGCTCTGGTTTCTATCCATACCACCATACTTGGTTTCAGTCCAACCAGTGGGATTGTCATTTCTGTACCCTACAGAGGAGCTTGATGCTGCTGTGGCAGAAAGCTTGAGTTAGTGGTGGAAAGACTAAATTCAGAAGCCTGATCAATGGTAAGCACCTGATTTTGTCCCCTGGATAAAGCAGAGGTCTGCCCGAAAGCATAGATCTGCACAAAATCAATAGTTGACCTGAAAGCAGAGGTTTACCCAAATTCAGGAGTCTGCCTGAAGTAGAGGAATGCCCACAAGTAGGTGTCTGTCCAGAAGTAGAGGTCTGTCTGATAGCAGGAGTTTTCCCAGAAGCAGAGGTCTGCTTGTAATCAAGAGTTGACCCAAAAGCAGAGATCTGCCCTAAATCAGGAGTTTGCCCAAAAGTAGAGGTCTGCTAAAAGCATGGAGTTTGCATGGAAGCAGAAGTCTGCTCGAAATCACGAGCTGATCTGAAAGCAGAGGACTGGCCAAAATCAAGTGTTTGCCTGAAAGTAGATATCTGCCCAAAAGCAAGAGTTTGCCGGAAAGCAGTGGTCTGCCTAAAATCAGGAGTTTGCCTCAAAACAGATGTCTGCCTGAAATCAGGAGTTTGCCTGAAAGTAAAGGTCTGCCGAAAGCAGGAGTTTGCCTGGAAGCAGAGGTCTGCCCGAAATCAAGAGTTGATCTGAAAGCAGTGGTCTATCTAAAATCAGGAGTTTGCCTGAAAGCAGAGGTCTCTTTGAAATCAAGAGTTTTCCCCAAAATAGAGCTCTGCCCAATTTCAGTAGTCTGAACAAGGAAAGTGGCATGTCCTGTTGGCTGGCCAAAGGCTGGCTGATTGATCAAATGCAAACACCTGATTTTGTCCCATTGACTGTGAAGATAAAGGTGTTACTGTACAAAATCCTTGTGTTCCATCATCCAAACTCAACTTCTGAAAGGCTGTGTTCAATTACTCAATCGAAAATTATGATGGCTGCCCCAGCCATATGAAAAGCAGGCATCTGCCTAAAATTAAGTTGCAGCCCAAAGATTACATCTTGCATTTATTTCTTCAAAGTTTATTTCCAACTCTGCTTCATAAATTGTATATCGTTTTTCCAGCAGAATTGCTTGGCATGGGTTGAAAAGTTTGCAGAAAGAATTCACTTTTGCTTGATTTTCTAAAAAAAAATTATGCTGTCTAATGTGATAGGTTGGACAGTTTCTTCATTTGATATGAACTCTATAACTTAGGTTTCATAATTCAATATTGGCATCGATAAATCACATTCAGTTGATAACATATGGTCAATGGCAGTTTTTTTAACCTATATATAAACACATCGCAGGAAGGTGCAAAATAAAATTAAAAAAATATAAAAACCCTGCACAAAAGTTTTCTTCAGGAGTTCTGTTAATTTCTCTGAAGATTCTACAAGCTGCAAGTATCACTTACATCATGATTTATCCAACAAGTTTCACCAATGATGTTGGCGATGTGCTCGACTGAACCGGATACCCAGCAAACAGGGGACATCCTGCGGACATTCGCCAGTGTCCGCTCAGGTCTGCATTTGGTTAATTTTGTAACGTTCGACACATGACATTCCCATGCCAATTTAGATGTTCACTACAGGTCCCATGTACGTCTACTCCTCATCATACAATGCAGTCTGTTCACCACACACCCACGCTAATGGTACAGCCCACAGCGCAAACTGCAAGACAAAAAAATAGAAAAATTAAAAATTGATGATGTCAATTATTAAAAAAATTATGTCAGTCACAATTTAGAAAAAGTTAAAATGAAGAAATTGACAATTATCCATTCTTGAAGTAACCGAAAAAATTAAAAATAAAAGTTTCAAACCGTTTTTCTATTTTTGCATTTGATTTGGTATGGTCTTAAAAACGAATTGTATTTAATTGAATTACACAGACCGATGCTAATGAAATAACCTCAATATTCCTGCTCTTTTGTGTTGCTTCACAGTATTACATTATTTAAAAATGTATAATTTTATTTATTTATTAAGGATTACTCCACCCTCCTTGATCATCATACATCTTTATAAAAAAAAAAATACATAAATAAATAAATAAAAACAACAACAACAACAAAAAAAAAACAAACAATGCAATTTTTTATATTAAGTTATTAATAAGTAGTATTATTAAGTCTCAGCAAATTTAGCTAGCAAGCTTAGCTTATTTACTCATTCTCACAGCAGTTTGGGTGGAGTGGTCTACCATTAAGAAGCGTGCTCTTCTTTCAATGTTTCGCACACAGGTTGTGTTCCCATGCACATATTTGGATATTCACATGTCCATATAAAAAGATATTCATTTAGAGCAGTCCGACTCCATAAAGGAAAGGATTGTATTTCTTTGTATTTCTGTCTGATATTTACATTTTTACAGATTACAATTATGAATATAGCTGCAAGCAGCAATTACGGGGTCAAGCACCAACACGGCAACTACTGCACAACACTAAGCAAAACCCAGAGAACACATAGAGATCAAATGACAAAGAAAAAATGAAAATATTTCAAGTTGCCCAAGGATGGGTTTAAACCTGCAACCTTCTGTTCAACAATCCAATTGATTCCACTGTACTACAGAAGCACAACAATGACAGTCATCAATGGGACATAACAGGCTGAGAATTGGCAAAACCACAGTTGCCAGAGTCAGCTTTGTATTTGCATTTAAAGTTAAGAGTACAAAATTGTTGCTGAGATATTGTTTTTGAAACACCAGAGTGGTTTGAACTGAAGCAGGAATTTGGCAACCCTGCATTACAGTAAGCAAAATGTGAAGACTCAAATTTCAACAGAACTAAAAATTTTAAAAACTTTTTTCAGCAGACTCAAACTTACACCCTTTTGAGCAATGGTCCAATGCTTTAACCACTTGGCCACTCAGTTGAGATACCTAAACAATGCCCAAGAGACTTGAAAATTTTAGAGCGAGCACACAAATGTATTGGTTAGCATGCTAACTGATTAGCATGCTTGCTGAACAGCATGCTAGCTGATTAGCATGCTAAGCTAATGTTGCCTACAGATAGCATTGTGATCAAATAGCCTTACAAATGTGCTGGTTAGCATACTAACTGATTAGCATGCTAAGCTATTGTTGCCTACAGATAGGTTATGTTTTTAACTATAGGTGGCACTGTCTCCAAACTGCTCAAGGATCATTAGGACATGATGTTGATGATGCATACCAATTTTCTTTGAAATCGACAATGTACTTAAAAGATATATAATTTTTTAATAAATGTCAATATGGTGGAGAGACGTATGGCCGATATGGGAAAAACTGTATTGTTGAAATCCGCATGACCTAAGGAATCCACAGACACCTGTGGAGAATTAATTTTTATTAATCCTCATTATGCTTTGTTTCTTTTCTATTATTTCTTATTAACTGTAAATGAACCAAACATGTTCAAATGCTTAGATAAATAGCTTCTCTTTTTGTAACTAAGTTGACTGAAGTTTCTTTGTACGGCTATCTCTGGCAAGGTCAGAGAGGAAAAGGGGTTTATTATTTAGGGGTCCAAGCACCAAAGGTGCAGGAATCCTATTGTATTTGTTCCGATATTCATATTATTTTTATATAGGGTTAAATTAGGCCGATCGGAACTAAACTTGGTATGCCATTTGTCTCTTGGCCCAAGAGGTCTGTGCAAAATTTGACAAAAATTGGCCACCTGGAGGCGCTATTGCATTTTACATGCATGTAAATTGTTGTATATGCCGCTGTGTTTAAAAAATAACCTCCTCATTCTAAACAACTCTGCCTTAAGCACCATTGGTTTGAAACAAAACGTTCAATTTTAAGATTCAAGATTATTTTAAAAGATTACTTTTTTTAACTAGTCGTAGGCCGTTTGCCCGATTGGAACCAAACCAGTGCAGAAACATTCTCTAGAGTCCCAAAATTAAAAGTAATCAAAGGAATTGTAAAATTGTAATTTATCGTCAAATGGTATGCCAAAATGTTCATAATGGGTGTGGCCACTTTTACTAAAATGGTTACAACTCTTGAACAGATTGAGATATTATCACCAAATTTGGTACACTTTTGTATGAGGTCATTCTGAGGACACACACAAATATTGTGCACCTCTGCCTCTTGGTGGCGCTATAATGGTTAAAAACAAAAATGGCTCTAACTATGGAACCGTTGGTCCGATCGACTTGAAATTTTGCATGCAGTTTATTTGTCCAAGGTGTCATCAAGTTCTATGATGAAAGTCACATATTTTAAAAAACATGGCCACCATCGACCAATCAGCTTTCAGCAGCTTTTATATAGTCAATTTGTATAATTTGGCATCTACTGGATCATTTCTGTCAATTCTGATTATTTTGGTTATTTCTTCACATGTGCTTGGACCCCGATGATTGCCACTTGTGGCTATATTTAGAGGTTCAAGCCTGAAGGGCTAAAGGGGGCAATACACATTATTAAGAACTAAGGGTATGCAGACTTTTGAACAGGGGTCATTTCATTTTTTTCTTTGTTGCCATGTTTTGTTTTATGATTGTGCCATTCTGTTATAACCTGCAGTTGAATATGAATCCTGTAAGAAATAAAAGAAATGTGTTTTGCCTGCTCACTCATGTTTTCTTTAAAAATGGTACATATATTACCAATTCTCCAAGGGTATGCAAACTTTTGAGCTCAACTGTATATTATTCAATGTTACCTGCTATTGTGAACTACATCTAGGATTCCCTAGGTCAATAATTATCAAAGAAAAGTTGAACTTTAGTTATTTAGGGGTTGCATTTATCATGTGGGTTTGTCCAAGATTATCCAAAAGCCTATAATTCCTAAAATAAATATTCGACTTTCTAAAACCTTTTTGGAGACTGGGTACTTTGTGGCTTTATAACAGTTAAAGGGTACCTATTATGCAAAATTAATTTGTTTGAACATAAATGTGAGTCGGCAGTGTGTGTACACAACCACACTACAATGTTAAAAGTCCACCCACTCCTCTTTCTTATATTTCTAAAAATCAAAAACAGTGTCTCAAAATGACTGGTTTTCGTATCCACTCTAAAGTGACGTCACTTTAGAGCAAGCCGCGCCCACGACTGGTGATGGACTCCACCCTATTATCATAGATCCTCCCCTGAGTGATCGACACACAGTCTGCCATTTTCTTCCATGCTGGAGCAGCTACAGTGAGAAGAATAATGTCTCAACTTCGTAAGCATCATAAGTGTTCTGTTGTTGGCTGTAAAAGTGAACATAAGAGTCTTCATGTACTCCCGGCATCAGAGCTACTGATGACGCAGTGGACAAGTTTTGTTTTTGAAGAAAATGTGCCCCAAAACATACCAAAATTTGTGTATGTTTGTGCAAATCATTTTACACAGGACTGCTTTTGTGCATGAGGGTCAATATAAAGCAGGATTTTCCAAAAATTTGACTCTCAAGCGTGGATCACTATCAACTGTTCGTATTCCAGCTTTATATCCTGAAGATGTAAGTATCGCACTTTATATTTTGTGAATGTTTGCAAATCGCCTTTCCGAATGTGCTTGTTAGCTGATTCCACAGCTAATGCAGCTAAAGTTACCATTGTCTCTGATTGTATTCACGGAGACCAGAGCTATGTCCTTATAGCTTGTTTGCACATGACGTCACGTCACTGCGTTGCTGTGGCGTGAAATGCAGATGGAGGGCAGGAAGTGATTTTCTGCATAAGAAGCACTATCACAAACTCAGAATGCCTATGTTTTGCGTTGTTTACGGTTGCTCATACATATATGGCTGAACTCCGGTATTTACGGTGTCAGTCAAATTGGTTCTGATTTGTTGTTGCTATAGTATCCAAAGCACGAGCTGTAAAGGCACAGCCCTCTTCCGGAAAGGGGACGGGGAGCAACAGCTCATTTGCATTTAAAGAGACACACGAAAACAGCGTGTTTTTGATTCCACCCAAAAAGAGGCATTTACAACATGGTATAATAAATGATCCGTGGGGTATTTTGAGCTGAAACTTCACAGACACATTCTGGGGACACCTGAGACTTATATTACAATTTGTAAAAAGGGGCATAATAGGTTTCCTTTAAAAAGTTAAAAAAAAAAAAAAAAAATGACCACCATAACAATTATCATTTTTCAGGATCGTTGAACACAAGACATCAGAGTAATATTTAATACCAGTTTGCAAATTTAGCAACTTACAAAGTACATATACATATACAAATACGTACCTTTTTTGCATACTTTGAAAAGTTCTTAAAAGGCTTGAACCCCGACAGTTGCTGCTTGCAGCTGTATTTAGGGGTTCAAGCGCTTTGCGCTGAAACCCTATTGTAATTGTTAAGATTTTTAGGGGTTCAAGCGCCTAGCGCTGATTTTATTATTATTATTATTCCACCATAAAACTGATCGGGCAAAGCAAACCGTAAGGCCTAGAGACTTGAAACTTGGTCACATGGTAGTAGTATTGGTCGCCACTCAGAAACAAGGACTCAGCGAAATCGGTCAATAGGGGGCACTACAGCGATCAAAAACGCGAAACTGCTCATAACTCCTAGACCGTTTGTCATAGACTCTTTATACCATTGGAAACTTTATACCTTCCCGAAACTAATTGAGCACGTGCAACATATAATTCTAAAGAAGCATGCAAACATTTATTGAGATCGGACAATAGGTGGCGCTATAACTGTTAAAAAGCTTTAAAAACCATATATTTCCATAGTAAATTGCCTGCATTGGCTGTAAATTGTCTTTTCCATCTCTGATCTTGGTGGCTTCAGGCTTGTTAAAGAATACGTAAGGAATTTTTATGCATGTGCTTAAAGGCCTTAAAATGTGGGCTTGAGCAAGTGTACCTAAAAGCCTATAACTCATCAAGGAATGCTTAGATCTTCTGGAAAGTACGCAAGCTCATGTGACATATGACTGAACAAGCACACAAACTTTTATGTAGATCGAGCAATGGTTATCTCTATAACAGTTAAAAAGGTATAAAATTACTATATTCTTATGGTAAATTCACTGAAATTGCCACTATAACCACTAGATGGCAGTAGAGGACCACTTCTTGGCTCATTCTGCTCAATAATATAGTTCTTTTCACAGGTTTTTCTTTTGAAATCATATTTAGACATTATAAAATCATTATAATAACATTACCAATCACATTTTGTCAAGGTTTATCACTTCATTTGTTCATTTGAGGTATCAGGGTTTGCAATTATATCACATTATGATTATAGTGAGATCAGGAAATTATGTTATAAAGGGGAGACCTGAAGCATTTTCTTACCTATAATTTATTCCAAGCATCTATATCAACAACAAAATGTGTGTGAAACCTGAAAATGGTATTATAAAGGGGAGACCTGGAATAAGCATTTTGTTTCTTGTCAATCATATTAAATATCTATATCTACAACAAAAAGTGTTTGTCTGTGTGTATTTGTGTGTGTTTGTAAGCATGCCTAATGGAGTTAACATAGAAAATGTACCTTGCTTTAGTGGAGATATCTTTCATACACTTTTAAAATGAAAGTGACATAAAATCACCATTATAACCACTAGATGGCATTCTACTCTCTAATATATTTCTTTTCACATGTGTTGCTTTTTGATTCATATTTAGACATTGTAAAATCACTATTATAACATTTAAAATCACATTTTTCCAAAGTTTACCACTTCATCTGTACTGAGGTATACATTTTAACAATTATGTCACATTATGATTAGAGTGGAACCTGAAAATGATGTTGTAAAGAGAGAGACTTGCAGCAAGCATTTTGTTATATATCATTTATCATTTATGGAGACCGACTGGTGGACCTGTTTGACTCATAGCTTTCGAGGTCTGTGCACACTTTTAAAAAGGAATTGTCCACTTGACACGTCTGTGTGTGGTGGCTCTTGATGCCTTGACCCCAGCCTCAGTCCATTCCTTGTGAAGTTCACCCAAATTCTTGAATCGATTTTGCTTGACAATCCTCATAAGGCTGCGGTTCTCTCGGTTGGTTGTGCATCTTTTTCTTCCACACTTTTTCCTTCCACTCAACTTTCTGTTAACATGCTTGGATACAGCACTCTGTGAACAGCCAGCTTCTTTGGCAATGAATGTTTGTGGCTTACCCTCCTTGTGAAGGGTGTCAATGATTGTCTTCTGGACAACTGTCAGATCAGCAGTCTTCCCCATGACTGTGTAGCCTAGTGAACCAAACTGAGAGACCATTTTGAAGGCTCAGGAAACCTTTGCAGGTGTTTTGAGTTGATTAGCTGATTGGCATGTCACCATATTCTAATTTGTTGAGATAGTGAATTGGTGGGTTTTTGTTAAATGTGAGCCAAAATCATCACAATTAAAAGAACCAAAGACTTAAACTACTTCAGTCTGTGTGCATTGAATTTATTTAATACACGAGTTTCCCAATTTGAGTTGAATTACTGAAATAAATGAACTTTTCCACGACATTCTAATTTATTGAGATGCACCTGTATTCCTGTATCTTGTGTGCACAAATGCCAAACTTCACAAAACTGTTTAAATATGGAAAACAGGACATTCTAAATCCTGATCCTAAATCATACTAAATTTTACAGCAATTTCACAGCAAATTTTAAATAATCAGCCATTCATCTGACCAATGAAAGCTGCAATACTATTTCTTGTCCACCAGAGGGAGCCACAGGATAAGAAAACCTTTACGTCTAAGGCTTTCATAGGTGTATGAATGCATATAAATTTATTTGAAGAAGCATGGTACATTGACAATGTCTTCTGACTTTTATAATATTAGTTTGCAAATAAATCTGCGATTTCCAAAATAACTGTAGATAATCAAATGTCACCTTAATTTTTACATATCCTAAAAATATTGAAAACATATTTGTCAAGTTGCCAGACTTGATTAACCCTTACCAGGTTAATTTGGAACTCCAAGTCGATGGGTCCCATGACGCCACGCAACACAGAACCATCTCCAAATCTTGGTTAACCCTCTCAGCCTGCCCGTTCGTCTGTGGATTTGAACACAGATGATAAGCTTTCAGAGGCCCCCAGCTAACCAAAACTTTGACACAAATTGGGGACCCCTGTTGTCCCATGTCCACTGAGAGGCCATGAATGCAGAACACGTGATCTATGACAACTGCCGCTGTCTCTCTTAATGAGGGGAATTTGGAGAGGGGAATAAATGAGCCGCCTTCGAGAACCGGTCCACCACAGTCAACACGACTGTATTGCCATTGGATGGGGGTAAACCAGTGACAAAGTCCATGGCAATAAGTGACCAGGGCCTCGAATCAAATCACTTTTATTGTCACACAGCCATATACACAAGTGCAATGGTGTGTGAAATTCTTGAGTGCAGTTCCGATCAACATAGCAGTTGTGACAGTGATGAGACATATACCAATTTACAATAACATCAAATTAACACAACGCAATTTAAACATCTGTTATACATAATTAAACTCGACTTAAAACATCAAATTAACACAACACAATTTAAACATCTGTTATACATAATTACACAACTTAAAACATCAAATTAACACAACACAATTTAAACATCTGTTATACACAATTACACTCAACAATATACAAATAATAACATACACTGTACAGTATACAATATGCTGTTTTTTTTTTTTTTTTTTTTTTTACTATATAGATACTATATAGATACACATTATTCAATAAAAATTAAAATATATATGAAAAAAGTATATATATAGAATGTACAGTATTGTACTGTATTGACATTCAGGCTGTCGGTTGATAGTCAGTTGTTAAGAGAGACATAATATAATGACAGTAATATAATTTATGACAGTCCGGTGTGAGATAAAAGAGTAATAAAGTGCAGGGCTGATGTATTTTGATCGTGGGAGATCAAGAGTTCAGAAGTCTGATTGCTTGGGGGAAGAAGCTATCATGGAGTCGGCTGGTGCGGGTCCTGATGCTGCGATACCGCCTACCTGATGGTAGCAGTGAGAACAGCCCATGGCTCGGGTGGCTGGAGTCTCTGATGATCCTCTGAGCTTTTTTCACACACCGCCTTGTATATATTTCCTGGAGGGAGGGAAGCTCACCTCCGATGATGTGTTTGGCAGTTCGCACCACCCTTTGCAGTGCTTTGCGGTTGTGGGCAGTGCTATTGCCGTACCAGGCGGAGATACAGCCAGTCAGGATGCTCTCCACAGTGCAGGTGTAGAACAGTGTGAGGATGTGGCGGTTCATTCCAAACTTCCTCAGCCGTCTCAGGAAGAAAAGGCGCTAATGTGCCTTCTTCACAACGACTTCAGTGTGGACGGACCATGTGAGTTCCTCAGTGATGTGGACACCCAGGAACTTGAAGCTGCTGACTCTCTCCACTGGTGCTCCATTGATGGTGATTGGACTGTGTTCTCTGTCTTTTCTCCTGAAGTCCACCACAAGCTCCTTTGTCTTACTGACATTGAGGGAGAGGTTGTGCTCCTGACACCAGTGTGTCAGAGTGTGCACCTCCTCTCTGTAGGCTGTTTCATCATTGTCAGTGATCAGACCTACCACCGTCGTGTCATCAGCAAACTTAATGATGGCATTGGAGTTATGTGTTGCCACACAGTCATGTGTGTACAGGGAATACAGTAGTGGGCTGAGAACACAGCCCTGTGGGGCTCCAGTGTTGAGGGTCAGTGATGGGGAGATGTTGCTGCCTATTCTAACCACCTGGCGTCTGCTTGACAGGAAGTCCAGGATCCAGCTGCACAGCGAGCTGTTTAAGCCCAGAGCCCAGAGTTTCTCATCTAGCTTGGAGGGCACTATGGTGTTGAATGCTGAGCTGTAGTCTACAAACAGCATTCTCACATAAGTGTTCTTTTTTTCCAGGTGGGAGAGAGCAGTGTGTATTGTAGATGCAATGGCATCATCAGTGGAGCGGTTGTTGCGGTAAGCAAACTGCAGCGGGTCAAGATAGAGTGGTAATACAGAGCAGATGTAATCTCTGATTAGTCTCTCAAAACATTTGCTGATGATGGGGGTCAGAGCAACAGGACGCCAGTCATTTAAACAAGTTATTTTCGATTGTTTTGGAACAGGCACAATGGTGGATGTTTTAAAGCATGTGGGGACTACAGACAAAGAGAGGGAAAGGTTGAAAATGTCCGTAAAAACACCAGCCAGCTGGTTCGCGCACGCTCTGATGACACGGCCCGGAATGCCGTCTGGACCCGCGGCTTTGCGGATATTCACCCGTCGGAAGGATCGGGTTACATCCGCTACAGAGACGGAGAGTGAACTAACCTCTGTAGCTTCGGCCGTGAGAGCTCTCTCCACGAGGGCGGTGTTATTTCCCTCGAAACAAGCATAAAAAGTATTTAGCTCATCCGGTAGAGAGGCAGCGGTGTTCATGGCGGAGTTTTTATTCCCTTTAAAGTCCGTGATGATGTTAATTCCCTGCCACATGCTTCTAGAGTTGGTGGTGTTAAACTGTCCTTCAATCTTACTCCTGTACTGGCGTTTTGCTGTTTTGATAGTTTTTCGGAGGGCATAACTGGCTTGTTTATGCTCCTCCGTGTTCCCGGAATTAAAAGCGGAGGTCCGCACATTAAGTGCCGCGCGAACATCGCTGTTGATCCACGGCTTCTGATTCGGATAGATTCGCACAGTTCTGGTCGGAATCACTTCCTCTACACACGTTCTGATGAAACACATTACGCTATCAGCGTAAAGCTCGATGTCGTCATCAGAGGCGGACCGGAACATCTCCCAGTCCGTGCGATCAAAACAGTCTTGTAGCGTAGAGTCTGATTGGTCCGACCAGCACTGGATCGTTCTGAGGGTGGGTGCTTCCTGTTTCAGTTTCTGCCTGTAAGCGGGCAGAAGCAGAATGGAAGAGTGGTCCGATTTGCCAAATGGTGGGCGGGGGAGGGATTTGTAGCCATCCCGGAACAGAGAGTAGCAATGGTCCAAAACCCGGTCCCCTCGTGTGTTGAAACTAACGTGCTGGTGATATTTTGGTGCGACTGATTTTAAACTGGCTTTATTAAAGTCCCCGGTCACAATGAAGCGGCCTCAGGGTGCGCGGTTTCCTGCTCACTTATACTCCCATACAGTTCCTTGAGTGCCCGGTCTGTGTCGGCTTGTGGGGGAATGTACACAGCAGTGATAATGACCGCTGTGAATTCCCTCGGTAGCCAGAATGGTCGACACAGAAGCATAAGAAATTCCAGATCAGGAGAACAGAAAGACTTGATGGAATGTACGTTCCTCTGATCACACCAGGATTTGTTGATCATAAAACATACACCACCTCCTCTACTTTTACCTGAGAGGTCTTTCGCTCTGTCCGCTCGGAGCATGGAGAACCCCGCGGGTTCAATGGCTGAGTCTGGAATCTCCGCAGACATCCAAGTTTCCGTAAGGCAGATAACGCAGCAGTCCCTCGTCTCTCGTTGGAAAGAGATCCGCGCTTTCAGCTCGCAGAGCTTGTTATCCAGAGACTGAACATTTGCCAGTAGAATAGTGGGTAGCGGGGGTCGATTTGCACGGCGTCTTACTCTGATGAGAACGCCGGCTCTGTTTCCCCTTTTCCTCCTGCGTTTCCGCGGCCGTGCTGCCCAGACAAAGGGCTCCGCTTGCGTGTTTGTAAACAGCGGGTCGGCATTGAGGAATGTGAAGTCCGGTTTACGGTGTGAGATCGCTGAGCCAATGTCCAAAAGTGTTTGTCTGTCGTAGACAATAAGGCAGACAACATCCAAGACAAAAAACATAAGAATTGTAAACAAAACAAACAAACCATTGCTATGTTGTGTCGGAGCTCGCAACGCAGCAGCCATACTCGGCGCCATCTTGAGTCCAACGCCAGCTGCCGTCAGAAGGGACTGACGGCAGCTGGAGAAGCCCTAATGAGGGTCGACTGGAAGTCTTATTGCTTGTGCAGATCGGACAGGCTGAAACTAACTGACGAGTGTCCCATGCCAGTGACAGCCACCAGAACCGTTGCTTAATTAACGCTTGGGTACAGGTAGATCTTGGGTGGCAGGCTAGGTTGGAAGAATGCCCCCACTGCAGGACTTGCATTCGGACTGTTTCAGAAACAAACAGCATATCCCTAGAGGACTTTGCAGGCATAGTGACGTTGCGTAAAACCGAGCGGACTCTGCACTCGATCTCCCAAGACAGTGGGCCATTCCCAACTCCCAGTTAAAAGAACCCATCTCAGTACTTTCTGTGGAACTCCTCTCACCAAGGTCACTCACATCACCGCTCCCTGACCCTTACCATCTCTAGGAATCACATTAAGGAGATCCAGTTTCTCATCATCCATTCTCCCTCCACTCCAGTGGTTCTGGGACACCCATGGCTGGTCGAGAGTTAACTGGGTCAAGAGTTCTGTGTTGTCATGGAGTCCTTTTTGTTTGTCACATTGTCTCGGGTCTGCTCTCTCTCCCCTGTTTTGTTCTATGTTGCAGGAGGAGCCAGTGGATCTTACCAGGGAACCCGAGGTCTACCACGATCTGAGGCCCATATGACTGTGCGATTAACCTCCTTCTGACACTTCTCCACCTCTGTGTCGTCTTTATTCACTTTTTATTCCTGAGAGGGAGGCCATGGAGAAGTATATTGGTGATTCTCTGGCAGCCAGTATTATCCATCCTCTTCCTCTCCGGCAGGGGCAGGGATTTTCTTTGTGGGGAAGAAATATGGTTCTTTGCATCCTTGTATAAACTATAGGGGGTTGAATGACATCACAGCCAAGAATCGTTATCCCTTGCCTTTGATGTCATGGCCTTCGAACTCTTACAGGGAGCATCCGTATTTATGAAGTTGGACCTCCGCAGTGCTGACCACCTTGTCCGGATCAGGGAGGGGGACTGATGGAAGACTGCCTTTAACACACAGGGCATTTTGAGTATTTAGTCATGCCCTTCAGCCTTTCCAACACCCCGGCGGTCTTCCAGGCCCTCGTTAATGACGTGCTTAGAGACATGGTCAATCGGTTTGTTTGTCTATTTAGATGACATTCTGATCTTCTCCTAGAATAGTTGTGACCATCTCCAGCACGTCAGGAGATTGCTTCAGCGACTGCTAGAGAATCGTCTGTTCGTCAATGTGGAGAAGTCAATGAGTTTCACGCATGGAACAGAATTTCAGTCAGTTTGCCTCTCCTTTGAGAGATTTAACCTTCATCAAGACACATTTCTTTTGGTCCTCACAGGCACAGTCTGCATTCGAAAAACTCAAAGGCTGCTTCGTTTCAGCCCCCATTCTCATAAACCCAGACCTGTCTCATCAGTTATTTTGGCTATTTTGTCCCAAAGATCTCCATCTGATGGAAGATGCACCCCTGTGCCTTTTTCTCTCATGCACCCCTGCGGAACAGAATTATGTTATCGGGAACAGGGAATTACTGGCTGTAAGGTTGGCGTTGGGGAAGTTGCGTCATTGGTTGGAGAGTTCGGGGGTACCTTTTGTTGTCTGAACTGATCACAAGAACCTTGAATACATCCGCACCACAAAAGGTCTAAATTCCAGGCAGGCTTGCTAGGCACTTTTCTTTGGCAGATTTGATTTTACTGTCTCGTATCGCCCCAGTTCCAAGAACGTTAAGCCCAACGCTTTATCTCGCTCTTTTGAAACCGGGAGCAAAATTAGGTGAGAGCACAGACAGAGACTGACAAAGTGTTGAGACTGCATCGACAGAAAAACACTGAACAATCTGGTGACAAACGTGACACATGAGGGAAAATATATAGGGAGAGGGAATTGGAAACAGGTGAGAGTGATTACTACACGAGCGGCAAGAATGCTCATTCCCATGAAAACACTAATCACGCCGGCCATGTGGCAAGGAAAACACACGTGGGAAATGAAAACACACAGACACACAGGAAAAAAATCAAACAGTCTCACTGGGACCGTGACAGGAACACAAGGAAAACACACATAGCCTTACCCTTTTAACCCTCTGGGGTCTGAGGGTGTTTTGGGCACTGGAGAAGTTTTGACATGCCTTGACATTTGTGCTTTTTTCAGTTGCTTAAAAACATATTAATGGCTAAAGTCTGATAACACTGTATTCAGCACAAACTGGGCTACAATAATATGTGAGCAACATGTATGTACATGTTTGTATTTTTGAGAAAATAACATTTATGCGTGGTTTTTGAAAAAACAAAAAATTCAGTCACTGAAATAAGGCCATATAACACATACTAAACATTTGTTCATAAGACTTTTGAGAACTGGATCTTGTTGCCTAGAGTTTTGCTATAAAAATGATGTGAAAACCATCCTGATCACTCATTCATACAAAACCATATTGTCATTTAACTTTTGTAAGACACTGTTATTGTTAGAAAGGCCATATGCGAAGAGGTGTGGATGATCATGAATATTGATGTGATTCACACCTGAGGAGACAAAGACCCCTCCCTTGAGAGAGAATGAATGTGAGGAGACTTAATGATTGAATGTATTGTTTGTAGAATATTCACAAAATCAAGTTTAAGTTAAAAGAAGTAATCGGACTATACATTTTCTTTACATAAAGACTTTACTTAAAAACTTTAGACCTACACTACCGTTTAAAAGTTTTAGATCTGTAAGATTTTTTAATGTTTTCAAAAGAAGTCTCTACTGCTCACCAAGGCTGCATTTATTTGATCCAAAATACAGCAAAAACAGTGACATTGTGAAATATTTTTACAATTTAAAATAACTGTTTTCTATTTGAATATATTGTAAAATGCTATTTTGTGATCAAAGCTGAATTTTCAGCATCATTACTGCAGTCTTCAGTGTCACATCATCCTTCAGAAATCATTCTAATATGCTGATTTTCTAATATGGGCATATTTACAGCACATTTTACATATTTACACCCGAACATATATTTGAATGCACAAGCTTCGTTGATGATAATGAGGCAGCATAAACACGAGTTAAAATATAATCTAAACATTCATATTATTTTTATATCATACAGCATACAATTTAAATACCTGCTTTAGCTAAAACAACATTTAAATGTAACTAAAACTTGCCTATTAGGACATATTTCAAATTTTAATACTTTGAATCCTGGCTGGCAAGTCTGGAAATAGTCCAACTAGTAAAATATGTACATGTTTATATAAAATAGCATGTCAACTAATGTAAGTAAAGACTTACTCATCCGAAATTGTATCTTCGGCTGGATCAAGTCACTCTTCAAAATGCAAACGTTCCTCGTCGGATTCCCGCTCTTCTTCTGAGGAAAATGTGAACTCTTCTTCACTATCCAGGAGCTTCCTCACCTATGTAGCATGCCATCTTCCAAACGCGCAGAAAAGTGATTGTACTTGATGTTTTTTAAGGCATTGTTGGGGGCGTTTACCATTTGCATTGATCATCTCAGCACATTACTGTATGAATAGCGCGCTCTGCTGGTGGGTGTGTTCACATTAGCGATAATTAGCTGAGTGAGGAGAAACTGTACATTGCTTTGTTTCATACAGATTACATTGCAGGAGAATATTTGTTTTAAATTTGAATTGTTTTATTTAAAAGTAGACATTTTAAGCTTTCTTCAGACATATGTTTCATGTTTGTCTGATAAGTATTCGCGGAGTTTCAGTTCATTTTTGTGACGTGTTTCAGAAAGATGCTCGCGGAGACAGAGACGGCTGAAAGTGCACCCTGTTTATTTTCTTTATTTTTCAAAAGCACAAGGTTTTGTTGTTATTGTGAATGTACACAAATAAAAGTAGACCCTTTATAGTCTCTAATGATGTCTAACACTTATCTGTATACCCAAAAATTATGGAGTATTTTAAGTTGTTTCCGCTGTTATGAGGAAAAAATCCAGCAGGACACGCCGGCGCATCCATCGACCCCAGAGGTTTAATAACAAAGACAACACTAAAAGCAACCAAAAAAGGACATAAACTTACACAAGACACCAACATTGAAGGTCCCACTGGATGGACAAAAAAGTCGAAACTTATGACAATCAGTGGGCATTTTCAAACTATTGAGATTCCCTACTTTCATTGGATAGTTTAGAAATGTCCACAGATTGGAAAACACACATTATTGTTCTACAGGGACCTATACTTGTTTAAGTCTGCCATCTAATTAGTGGCAATGACTAGCAGCTGTAGGTGGTGGGTGCGGCTTAAATTAGCCAGTCATTAGGATTTTCTACACTGAGTGAAATGGAGCCTTGCAAAGGCTAGTGATGCTTCTCATTCTTAAATTGTGCATCCTCGTTTCCTCACTCCGTCCTTAAGCCCATGACCCTGAAACAGATCAAAGTACACCATCGTGAAGGACGTATCAATTCTCTAAATAATCACGCCGGCCGTGTGGCAAGGAAAACAGACTGCACTCGTCACTGGACTTCTTGTTCCTGTTGCTGACAGCACACTGCACGAGTGTTTGTAGCCTGCTAGCCTGCTTAGCATTGCTTTTTCTTATTCTCATATGTTCATCATTTTATCCTTTGTCATTTTACCGTGTGTTTCAGGTTTTTCCGCTTTTCTACTGTTTCATCTGTGTGTATTTTACCTGTTGCTGCTGGCGCCTAGCTCAGGTCTGTGTTTGTAGCCTGCTAGCTTTTTTAGCATCGCTTATCTATCTATTTTCAGCTTTTAATCCTTAACATTTGCCATTTTTCAACACGCATCGGGTTTTCCCCCACATTATTCTCTTATTGCGATTCAACTGTGTGCATTTTCCGTGTGCATCCGCTTTCTATATTTATCACAATTAAACTGCGTGCATTTTATAGTGTGCAACCGATTTTCTCCTCTGTGTTACACAGATTATTGCATCGATCTTAAAACACCGCTTATCAAGAACAACTATAACAACAAACAATTGCGTGAGGGATTCACATCGATCTCAAACCCTCACCGCTCAGGAACAACCACCAACAACAACAACAAACAATTGCGTTAAGTCATGGCTTTCGCTCATGTTATTTCTTCCTGCATTGCATGTCACATGTTTACTATAGCTTCTTCTGTCAGCAGTGAGGGATTCACATGTGATAAATGTAAGGAATTAGTCAGGCTGATGGAGAAGGTTAATGAGTTAGAGACACGCATCCAAATGATAGTGGAGGTTAGTGAGAAAGAGAAGCCGGTAGATACTGTTTCAGATGCGGGTAGTACAATGAGCAACACACACACTTTGGTTCCGGCTCTAAAGCCCCTGCAGCAGGGCATTTGGGTGACGTCTCAGTGGCATACTCGCTCAGCAAAGCAACACCACTCTCCCATTCCTGTTAGGGTTTCCAATCGATTCTCCCCACTCAGTGATGCACCTACTGAGAATCATGTTGAAAGAGCCCTAATAATTGTTGATTCTATTGTAAGGACCGTGGAAATAGAGACTCCAGCCACTATTGTTAAATGCATTTCCTGGCTCGAGCGTCTGACATCAGATCAAATTTACAAGTGCTGGCTAATGCTAAACGTATATTTTCTAAAATGTTAATTCATGTCAGCACTAATGATGTCCGGCTTTGCCAGTCGGAAATCACTAGAGATAATGTTAAAGAGGTGTGTGAACTTGCAAAAATGATGTCAGACACTGTAATATGCTCTGGCCCCCTTCCTGCTCATCGTGGTGATGAGGTTTATAGTAGATTAGTGTCACTGAATGGCTGGATGTCTGAGTGGTGTCCAGAGAATAGCATAGGATTTATAAACAATTGGAAGAGTTTTTTGGGTAGACCTCACCTGCTAAAGAGAGACGGACTCCATCCCTCCAGGGAAGGTGCCGCTCTTCTCTCTAGTAATTTGGCTCATAGTCTTAATAATGATAGTATCTGACTAACTGGGGCCCAGGTCAGGAAGCAGACAAACTGGTTAATCTGAATGTCTGCTAGCTGCCTTGAGACATCACACAGGTCACATAAACTACAACACACAGAGACTGGATCACCTAGATATCACATAGAGACTATGTCTGTTCCCCGAACTACCAAACACAAAACTTTCACTAAATCATTTAGAAAAAAATTGATTATGGTCAAACTTGAAAAAAATGAAAAAACTAAAGATAAACATCATATGAAGGTAAGGCTACTAAACATTAGATCTCTTTCTACCAAAGCACTAATTGTAAATGAAATTATAACAGATCATAGTTTGGATGCGCTCTGTTTGACCGAAACCTTGCTAAACCGGATGAATATATTACTTTAAATGAATCTACTCCCCCAGGTTATTGTTATAAACATGAGCCTCATCTGAGGGGTCGAGGAGGAGGTGTTGCTAAAATTTACAGTGACGTTTTTGGTGTTACTCTGAGGACAGGATATAAGTTTAAGTCCTTTGAACTAATAATGCTTAATGTAACACCGTCAGATGTAAATAAAAAATCTCTGTCTTCTTTTGCCCTTGCTACAGTATATAGATCACCCAGGCCTTATTCTGATTTCCTTGGTGAATTTGCTAATTTTATATCAGATCTTGTAATTACTGTTGATAGAGCTTTAATTGTTGGTGACTTCAACATTCACATAGTTAATGAAAATGACACATTGGGATTAGCACTTATCGATATTCTCGACTCTCTTGGAGTTAGACAAAATGTGACAGGACCAACTAATCACCATAATCATACGCTAGATTTAATTCTGTCATATGGATTTGATGTTGATACTATAGAAATTCTTCCGCACAGCGATGACACCTTAGATCATTACCTCATCTCTTGTATGCTGAGATCAGCTAATGTTACTCAATCTACACCCGCTATCGTTCAGGTAGATCTATGCTTTCAACCACTAGCAAGATAGCTTCACTAATAATCTTCCAGATCTATCTCATACACTCAATAAGCCCCAAAGTCTAGAAGAACTTGATTAAATAAAATATAAATACAGTCTTCTCTAGCACTCTTGATAGTGTCGCCCCCCCCCCTTCGATTAAAGAAAATTAAAGAAAAAAGCCCAGCACCATGGTACAATGATCACATGCTCTCAAGAGAGCAGCTCGGAAAATGGAGCATAAGTGGAAGAATACAAAATTAGAGGTATTTTGCGGTACATGGAAGGATAGTGTCTGTAGCAACAGACAAGCACTAAAAGCTGCCAGGTCAGCATATTTTAGCAAACTCATAGAAAATAACCACAACAATCCTAGGTGTTTATTCAGCACTGTGGCTAAATTGGTTAGGAATAAAGCATCAATTGAACCAGATATTCTGTCGCAGCACAATAGTAATGACTTCATGAATTTCTTTACTGATAAAATTGAAATAATCAGAAATAAAATTGGAATTATGCAATCATCTGTCACAGTACCTCAGAAAACAGTGTCTCATAATTTTCCTCACATGCAACTTCAATCCTTCACTGTCATAGGTCATGAAGATCTAACAAAACGTATCGAAACATCAGAAGCCACAACATATATGTAGGGCTTTACTGGTTGTTTAGATCAGTGTTACTATCAGAAATAATTAATAATTATTTCTGTAGTTATTAATCAATATTTAAATTAATTAATTGGATCTAACTCATTAAAACCTCATATGGGACTCCAGTAAATGTAGTGTGCTACGTTTAGGAGCAAGTTTGGTTATTAGCAATAATTAATAATTATCAAAGATAATTATTAATTATTAAAATCAATAGAACATTGATGAGAATCAATGTTAGCTTTTTTTAATCCTTTAAATCAACAGTTATCAAAGATAATCGTTAATTGTTAACGTCGATGAAACATTAAAGTTAACACTAGCTTATTGATCATTCAAATTCAATCAAAGATAATTATCAGTTATCAAAAATCAATAGAATATTAATAAGGATTAACATTGACGGGGCACCACCCTGAAATCAGGGACTAATAACCGAATATTAAAACAGTCTCAATGTTAGATTGTTTTATTAGGAAAATCGACATCCGAAGAATATCGATTTTCGGGAAAAAAAAACAATGAATGAAGGTTTGAATCCGAGCACTGACATCCCGTCAGCATGACACAGGCGTATGCAAAACAAACCAAAACACTTCTCTTTGAAATATAAACAATTTATTTATGCAGTAATATCAATTAATAATTAATACAATGCAGTCAATAAACTTCCGACTTACAACTACAAACTAAACAGTGACATGATTAGATATGGAAATCAACATAATCCTATAACACATAAGGTGTGTGTGTGACTGTGGGTGTGTGTGTGTCAGTGTGGTTAGTGAGAGAGAGAGAGAGAGAGAGAGAGAGAGAGAGATGATTAAGTGACAGCCCGAAAGCTGATTTCGCAATAGCTGGAGATAAAGCAGCCGTGTTCATCACTCAGAGACGCGGTTTTACGAGCGGGGCTCGTAAAAGTCCCTTGTTATTTGACTCTTTAATGGACGAACTCAGTTGCTGTCTCACCCGCGATGGCAAAAATGCACAACAGTCCAATTTGGTTGGACCACAATACAACAAAACAAATTCGTGATAATTAATACCCTGAGTATTAATAATTAGCGGACATGGCGGTCCGTAAACTGTACAAGCAAAAACCTTGAAACACAAGAATAACACGCTATAATATTCTATCTCTGCCCAGACGTAAACCTCTTACTTGAATCGCATGGTAGAATGTGTTTTCCTCTGTCCTTTAATTTTGACCCAGTAATCTCAACTCGTCCAGTGAGATGGAGATTGTATGGCTACAGTTTCAAGTCGGACATTACTTCCTTAAGCCACGAGGTTGCACCAGGAGAGCAGCAAAAAGCTACGTCCGTATTCGGTGAACGAAGTCGCTGGAAGCCACTTTGGAAGCATTTCAGAATTATTTGAAGTCCTGATGATGTCATGTTTGAGGGACGTTCTGTTGTGTGCCTCATCCAATAGGAGTTGAGAGCTCGATCCTTTAGAGGGCAAGGCTTCATGGATCTGTAGTCTGTTTTGGACTCCCTTTGTTTGATTTTGGCGCGATTTTTATCAGTAAGATTTACGACTTAGAAGGAGGGGGCTTGAGGAATGTTTTTGACTGTTAGGCCTGCCTTTGTCTTCTATCTGAATACATGAGGCCCAACATTCCCCCCTTTGTTCTGAAGAGTTGGTTGTTGTCCAGCATCTTCAGAGCAACTGAAGGGCCGAACAGTTCTTGTCGGTTCACAGTAACCTGTGGGTTACGCCATCCATGTATTCCTGATAGGAAAGAGAAATGGTTGCACAGTCCATACAGTTCATTAGAGGTCACAGAGGTTTTATCGTCTGGACAGAGATTGAGGCACATCTGGGCATAGAACTTCTAGCTAATTCTAAAACTACATTCATCACACATAAACATTTCAAGTTATTGGAAGGCACAGCATTAACCATAACACCATCCTTTGTTGTTCTTTGGTCATAACACAAAATCAAAGTAGAACCTGACATTGGTTACTAGGAACAAAATGTTAGAGGAAAGGAGGGTTAAAGGTTAAAAGGCTTATCCTTGGAAATGATGGAGTTAACCTGTGTGATGGGCTCAGACTGGTGTGTAAAACGCGGCTGTATGAGAAGTGAGTCCAGTCTGGCCTGTAGGTGTTGAATGTACCTGTACATGGCGTGTGCAATAATTGCGATGATCCAACCACTAAGGAGGAGCCAGAGGGCAACCAAACCGATAGGGTGTTCTTGGTAAGATGACGATCTGCTTATGTGACTATGAAACATAGTGGTCAAGCCAGTCAGTTTGAGACTGAACTTCACTAATTCCATCCCTTCAGCCTGAAGCTGCTGTTGAAGGGTGTCATCAACGGTGAGGCTGTGACCTCTAAATGCGTCCATGATCTCAATTTCTGCGTCATGTTTGTTGACGTTGAGATGATGGAGGACAATATCGTCATTGTGCACGATGGCTCTTTGGGGAACCATTAAGAACACCGTTTGGTTTGGTAGCCTTAGTTTAGTGGCCTTAGCTTAGTGGCTGTATCATGGCAGTCGTATGACTTCGGTGGCTGGTGTTAACGAGCCAGTGACTGCCTGCTCGCTCTACCTTTGTCTCTGTTCCTTCACCTTTGATGGACATGCTATCATGACACTTGTTCATGGAATTCGGCTCTTTGGCCGCAGAGGTAGTTAGTCACCTCTCTAACAAAGGGGTTGAGTTTTGACAAACCCAATGAATGTACTTTGTCTTGGTACACATGTTTAGGTTAGAGATAAGGTAGAGCGAGGGGTCCTCATCATGGTAGGCGAGTGTTGGTGGTGTTTTGAGGTGAATGTGTGCATTACCTCTCTGAAAACCAACATTAAATACAGATTTTAGTCTATATATATTCTGCCTATGACGGTAGATTGAGGATAAATCCTATTTTGAGGTTCTGAGGATTTACATGGATTGGAATTTCAATGCCAAAACTATATGCCATGTGTATCTGTGAAGGTAGCACAACGGAGATGGTAGCAGATCTAAGGATTTGTTCGGAAAGGTCTAGGGAGACCAGGTAAGCTGGAATCCTTCCACCACTCAGACTGTTGACAGAGGAGCTAATTTCCCTGAGGTCCTGCATTAGATCTCTAACGATACACGCATAAGTTGTTTTCTCTGACAAAATCCCTAAAGAGTGCAAAGTGTTATTGATAAGAACGGATTGCAAATTTACAGCGACTATAGTACCCTGAAGGGTTTTATTCAGGTCCTGTAATTGTTCTTATTGGAGTCGTCGTCTCTGCTGGATTTTTGGACGATGGCGACGTGTGTATCTGAAGCTGGCGAACTGTTTTCTGGACCAAGTGGTCTCGATATGTCAACCTGAGCCCACATGTGTCCACGACGGCAGTCAATGAGCGGAGCCAATCGGTTCAGTATGACCTGGCCAACTAACAGTGGTTCCATATTAATGGGACATATGTAAACAGGGTCTGTTAGCATCATCCCTTGAAAGGTGTCAATCCAGGCCCGTTTTGTGATAGACGACCTATCTTGCGTGTAGCTTGTGATGCTTACGTTGCAGGTCTCTGTCTATAACAGTTTGCCAAGGGAGAGCTTTGCTCTAGCCACCTCTGCGAAGGTGTTGGAACCCATTAGACTATTTCGGAACCGGTGTCGAGTAGTGCGTGGGAGCGGAATGACCCATGTGTCAGGCGTTGCCCTTACGGTACAGATCGCCCAAGAAGGTCAGGAAAGGAGGGTGTGGCATGTTAGGAGTGACTGTTTTGGGGAGCAACTTGGACACTGTTCCCCTTTTCCCGACCTACAAAGTAAACTTTGGCGTTAACGGGAGGGGGTACATCATCTAGTCATACTGACGAGGTTTCAGCGCCGTGTTCCTTTGAGGAGGTCGACGGACCTGGTGAACAACGGAGCACATCAAGCTTAGTTACCAACTCAGTCAAGCGTCTCCTAATATCCTCCATTTCCTCTCTCAAATCTTGTTCTCTGAGGGGATTTGAAACCTTTTCTACCCACTCACCTTCTTGTTTGGGTTTTAGTTCGAAACACGCATTTCTTTTCGGCCGGCGAACATTTTGTTGTTTAGGTCTGCCGTGACCCTGGGGGTGTGTCTGGTTACCACCCCCCTGGTTCTGTTGCTTACACTGCTGGCGGGGTGATCGGCGCCTCTGGGGTCCGGTTCTAGCATTCACCTTAACGCGAGGCATTTCGTTGCCTTCAAGCGCTAGGTCTGCATATGAGGCTTGGATCCCCAGGGCTCTGGCGTCGCCTTCATGCCCTCGGGCAGGGCGCACGCGTGTCTCCCATGCCTATTGCGCGTACTTTCTGATTTCCTGCATGGTGGGGTTGCCCATTCTGCAGTGCATTGTGACGTCATATCGCACGCACTCGTGGAGGTTGTGAAGGAAAAGAGACTTGAAAGCTCGTTCCTCCTCCAGACCTGGTGCGTTACTTCCTTGAAAGTACGTGGTTCTCAGGCGTCTATAATACTCACGCGGAGGCTCGTGCCTCTTCTGGGTGATGGCGAAAGCAGCTATGGTAGCGGAGGCTTCGTCGATATACAGCGAATACTCCTCGCGTAGGACTTTACACAGAGCTGAGTAGCGGTTTCGTGTACCAGTCGGTAGCGTTTCCATGAACGCATGGACATTCCTTACCGTGGTCTTCCATATGAGCTTGAGTTTTTCGCGCGACGAAGCGTAAGGCAAATCATCAGGCAGTGCTCAATTTCCCTAAGATAATTGTCGATGTTTGAATCTCGATTATTTGGGTCAAAGAGTTCTATGTCCCCTGCGAGGGACTCGAGTTGTCGGATGCGCAAGCGTTGGTGTCGGTATGACCACGGGTCGTCCGAGTCATCCGAAACATCATAGTCACTCTGATCGCTATAGCGATGAGGACGACTTCCTCCCCTTCGTGGTGGGGAAGGAGTCCAGTCGATGCGTGGGGGTGGACCCCGGGTTGCGTACAGCTCCCTAGCTAATGGGATCTTTGAGCCGCTTACACCACTCTGGGCTTGAAAATAATTGTCCCCCCTTCGTGGTGTGGAATCAGTCGGTTTGAAACGCACGGTGTCGTGACTGAAAAATGACTGAGGAGGGCAACTATAAGGAGGGGCACCTGCATCCAACCAGCGGGCCGCTGGAGGATTTTGAAAGGTGTCTTGGAGGACGAAGTCAGAGACTGTACCACTAGGGGCAGCTCGGCTCCTAGCGTGTGTTCCTGGGTTTCTCAGGGGCACATTTCTACGCGTATTGCTAAAAAGGGAGCCCTCTTCTATGTCAGATGTCGTGCGGTGCATTTCAGCTGCACTTACCTGATCAGACTCTACTTTTAGCTGGGCAGCTTGAAGCTGCCTGCGCAGGGCTTCGTTTTCCTCCTGCATCCAGGCATTATCTTCCTGTGCCTGGACTTTCTCAGCTTGAGTGCACCTAATTTCTTGGTGCAGGCTGAGATTTCCATTCTGCACCGCTTGATAGCTGCTCTGCAGCTGTGCGAGCTGGGCCTGGTGTTCGGCGGTTTGCAGTTGGGTTTTGCGGTGATGAAGAAGGAACATTTGGCCCACAAGGTCCAGGATTGTGCGCATTGGCTTCCCGACCGGGTTGTTGACATAATCAACAAGTTCCTGCAATGCTTCATCACAACGACTAATATTGTAGCCGTTAAGGTTATCTCTCTCCTCTATGGAGAGATGAAGGACAGCAGCAACTACATCTTGCAGTGCTGGATCGCCTAACCTCTGTGGAGCTTTAGCTCCAATCACGCAGGGCGATTGGTGACTCATTTTATTGGGGCCGTAAAAATTCTTGTGATAGTGGCTCTGACAGCTTGTTGTTTTACAGTTGATATAATGCTAACACGAAAGCACAGTTGAGAGGCTTCGACCTGTGACTTACGGTCTACTGTTATGTAATGTGCAAATTTCACTGTGTTCTCTCTTTGGTGGATGTCAATGAAGTGACTTGGCACCTCTCTGTAACATTTAGATGAAAGCGTTATGAGTTAAATAACAACAACAGCAGGTTTTAAGCAGACTATAGTAAATTTACCAACCCCTAATTCACTCTTAAGAGCACTTTCACACCACACTGGCTTATGTTTGGCAAGTTGTGAGAAGTAAATTGTCAAACAGAACCAAACTTTGAAGTAAGGATTTCAAGTTATTACTTTGGATTCCTATGCATACACACTGTGACAGAACTGGCACGTAGGATGCCTCACACGGGGCACCAATTATTATGTAGGGCTTTACTGGTTGTTTAGATCAGTGTTACTATCAGAAATAATTAATAATTATTTCTGTAGTTATTAATCAATATTTAAATTAATTAATTGGATCTAACTCATTAAAACCTCATATGGGACTCCAGTAAATGTAGTGTGCTACGTTTAGGAGCAAGTTTAGTTATTAGCAATAATTAATAATTATCAAAGATAATTATTAATTATTAAAATCAATAGAACATTGATGAGAATCAATGTTAGCTTTTTTAATCCTTTAAATCAACAGTTATCAAAGATAATCGTTAATTGTTAACGTCGATGAAACATTAAAGTTAACACTAGCTTATTGATCATTCAAATTCAATCAAAGATAATTATCAGTTATCAAAAATCAATAGAATATTAATAAGGATTAACATTGACGGGGCACCACCCTGAAATCAGGGACTAATAACCGAATATTAAAACAGTCTCAATGTTAGATTGTTTTATTAGGAAAATCGACATCCGAAGAATATCGATTTTCGGGAAAAAAAAACAATGAATGAAGGTTTGAATCCGAGCACTGACATCCCGTCAGCATGACACAGGCGTATGCAAAACAAACCAAAACACTTCTCTTTGAAATATAAACAATTTATTTATGCAGTAATACTGTGTGTGTGTGTGTCAGTGTGGTTAGTGAGAGAGAGAGAGAGAGAGAGAGAGAGAGAGAGAGATGATTAAGTGACAGCCCGAAAGCTGATTTCGCGATAGCTGGAGATAAAGCAGCCGTGTTCATCACTCAGAGACGCGGTTTTACGAGCGGGGCTCGTAAAAGTCCCTTGTTATTTGACTCTTTAATGGACGAACTCAGTTGCTGTCTCACCCGCGATGGCGAAAATGCACAACAGTCCAATTTGGTTGGACCACAATACAACAAAACAAATTCGTGATAATTAATACCCTGAGTATTAATAATTAGCGGACATGGCGGTCCGTAAACTGTACAAGCAAAAACCTTGAAACACAAGAATAACACGCTATAATATTCTATCTCTACCCAGACGTAAACCTCTTACTTGAATCGCATGAGGACACAGGTAGAATGTGTTTTCCTCTGTCCTTTAATTTTGACCCGGTTCCTTGAGGCTCGTGTGATGAGGGGGGCGTTTCCTCGCGCTGTCGGCGGGCGGTACGGCTGTTGATTCTCGGCGGGCTGGCGGAGAACTCAGAAATGTCGACTTGATTGAAGATGGAAGAGAAATCTTTAATCTCTTCACTTCTGTAGGCCAACGGATGAAGATGCGAATTGCTCAGCGGTCTCCTTCGGATCCGTTAGAGTGTTCGGTTGAACACAGAGTAATCTCAACTCGTCCAGCGAGATGGAGATTGTATGGCTACAGTTTCAAGTCGGACATTACTTACTTAAGCCACGAGCTTGCACCAGGAGAGCAGCAAAAAGCTACGTCCGTATTCGGTGAACGAAGTCGCTGGAAGTGTTAGGCCTGCCTTTGTCTTCTATCTGAATACATGAGGCCCAACATATATGTTAGATCCAATACCAACTATGCTCCTAAAAGTGGTATTCCCTGTAATCTCAGAACCACATATTATTATTAACTACTCACTATGCTTAGGACATGTCCCAAGAAACTTTAAAATGGCAGTTATCAAACCGCTTATTAAGAAGCCACAACTTGATCCTGGAGAATTGGCTAATTATAGACTGATGTCAAATCTCCCATTTATGTCGAAAATACTAGAAAAGGTAGTGTCCTCCCAACTATGTTCATTTCTACAGAAAAATAGTATATATGAACAATTTCAGTCAGGATTTAGGCCCCATCACAGTACAGAGACTGCACTTATCAGAGTTGCAAATGACTTGCTCTTTTCATCTGATCGCGGCTGCATTTCACTTCTAGCGCTTTTAGAACTTAGTGCTGCCTTTGACACGATAGATCACGACATTCTCTTGAATAGGCTAGATAATTATGTTGGCATTTGTGGACTTCAATTAGCATGGTTTAGGTCCTATTTAGCAGACCGCTACCACTTTGCCTATGTAAATGTGGAATTGTCAAACCAAACAAAAGTTAAGTATGGTGTGCCACATGGATCAGTTTTAGGGCCTCTGCTTTTCTCCTTGTATATGCTTCCCCTGGGAGATATGATCAGAAATCGTGGAATAAGTTTCCACTGTTATGCCGACGATACCCAACTTTATATTTCTTCAAAATCGGATGAAATTTCACAGTTCTCCAAATTAGCAGAGTGTATCAATGAAATCAAAGATTGGATGGCCAGAAATTTCCTTCTACTCAATTCCGACAAAACAGAGGTACTAATTATTGGACAAAAACCTCTAAAAACAAGCCACTAAAATATAATTTGACTCTTGATGGATGTACTGTTACATCGTCTTCAACAGTAAAGAACTTAGGTGTTATATTTGATACCAATCTGTCCTTTGAAAATCAAATTACCAATGTTTGTAGAACAGCATTTTTCCACCTAAGAATTATTGCTAAATTACAACACATGCTCTCTGTCGCTGATGCCGAAAAACTAATTCATGCATTCATGACCTCAAGACTAGATTATTGTAATGTATTACTGGGAGAATGTCCAGCAAAATCAATAAATAAATTCCGATTGGTTCAAATGCAGCAGCCAGAGTGCAAAACCAAGAAATATGATCAAATTAGCCCCATTTTATTGTCGTTACATTGGCTACCTGTTAAATTTCGTATTAATTAAAAATTCTGTTAACTACGTACAAAGCTTTGAATGGTCTAGCTCCGCAGTACTTAAGTGTCCTTCTACCATGCTATATTCTATCACGTTCATTACGATCGCAAAATTCTGGCCTGTTAACAGTTCCTAGAATATCAAAATCCACAAAAGGAGGTAGATCCTTTTCCTGTTTGGCTCCTAAACTATGGAATAGTCTCCCTAACACTGTTCGAGATGCAGACACACTCACTCAGTTTAAGTCTAGACTAAAGACTCATCTATTTAGCCAGGTATACACCTAATTTATCCTTTAGCTCACAATAAGGCTGCTTTAGATAGGTCTGCCGGAACCAGAAACCAAAAACATTGATCGTGATCTATAACTCTGCAATAAATTGAATGGCATTTATGCTAATATTATCCTATTTGTGAGAGTTACGTGATGCCATGCGAGGATCGGATGTGTAAACGGGCAAGCTCTGTGCACTTCGCTAGTTTTTAATTATTTTTGTGTCATAAACCAGTGAGATTTGATACACCCTGCTACATATCTGTTCTTTGAAGTCAACATGGCAAAGAATTCAAAATCCTCGGCTCTGGAGATATTAAAAGACCCTTACGTTCTCAAGCTGGTGCCTCGGACAGGCCCGCAGGCCAGGGACTCGGTTTGGACAGTGCGGCGGGAGAAATTCAAAGCCAACTGGTGAGCATGTCTGTAATGCTGACGAAAGTTGTTGCTGACTTAGAGGATCTTGCTGTAATATGTCGATCGATTACTGCGTTGGTTACAAGAATCGGGGACGTCGAGAGACGGATTGATTATCTGGAGTCATTGGAGAGGGATTTAACTGCTAATCTGCTAGCGACCAAGATAGACTTGGAACGTGTTTGGGAAAAACTGGAGGATTTAGAGAATCGTAATCGGCGAAACAACGTCTGAATTGTTGGAATTCCTGAGCATGAAGAAGGCAGAGATATGGTGAAATTCCTAGATGAGCTCTTCCTGAGTCTGCTTGATATAACAGGCCATAAGCTGGAAATCAAGCGAGCTCACAGAGTCCCGGCTCGCAAATCCGATAAGGGAGACAGGCCCCAAATCAATTCTGGCCAAATTTCTGAGATCATCTGATAAAGATCTTGTGTTACGCAAGGCGAGGAGCAAAGGAAAGCTTTCTTGGAAGAATCACAGCATTTTCTTGTTCCCAGATTTTGTGAATTAGACAAGAGAGAAACGTGATCGATTCAAGGAATGTCAACCATTTGGTGTTTTTCATATGTACATACACTTGACTGTCTGAGGAAGCTGGATGCCATTTATGTTTCTTTTTGTGTTGGTTCCACCTAGCGGCTGGAGTTTGTTTAGTGTAGTAACACTCCTATGTTCATTGTGACCGGGGACTTTAACAAAGCTCATTTCAAATCAATCGCACCAAAATGCCACCAACACATCAGTTTCAACACACGAGGGGACCGGGTTTTGGACCACTGCTACTCTCCCTTCCGGGATGGCTACAAATCCCTCCCCCACCCACCATTTGGCAAATCGGACCATTCTTCCATTCTGCTTCTGCCCGTTTACAGGCAGAAACTGAAACAGGAAACACCCACCCTCAGAACGATCCAGTGCTGGTCGGACCAATCAGATTCTACGCTACAAGACTGTTTTGATCACGCGGACTGGGAGATGTTGTTCTGTCCAAAACAATACGGATCTACCCCAACCAGAAGCCATGGATAAATAGCGATGTTCACACGGCACTTGATGCGCGGATTTCCGCTTTTAATTCCGGGAACGTGGAGGAGCATAAACAAGCCAGTTATGCCCTCCGCAAAACTATCAGAGCAGCCAAATGCCAGTACAGGGACAAGATTGAAGGACAGTTTAATGCCACCAACTCTAGAAGCAGATTAATATCATCATGGACTACAAAGGGAATAAATACTCCGCTGTGAACACCACTGCCTCTCTCCCGGATGAGCTAAATACTTTTTATGCTCGTTTCGAGGGAAATAACACCACCCTCACAGAGAGAGCTCTTGCGGCCGAAGCTACAGAGGTTAGTTCACACTCCGTCTCTGTAGCGGATGTAACCCGATCCTTCCGACGGGTGAATATCCGTAAAGCCACAGATCCAGATGGCATTCTGGGCTGCGTCATCAGAGCATGCATGAACCAACTGGCTGGTGTTTTTACAGACATTTTCAACCTTTCCCTCTCCTTGTCTGTGGTCCCCACATGCTTTAAAACGTCCACCATTGTGCTTGTACCAAAGCAATCCAAAATCACTTGCCTAAATGACTGGCATCCTGTTGCTCTGACCCCCATCATCAGCAAATGCTTTGAGAGACTAATCAGAGATTACATTTGCTCTGTGCTGCCTCCCTCACTGGATCCATTGCAGTTTGCTTACCGCAACAACCACTCCACTGATGATGCCATTGCATCTACACTACACACTGCTCTCTCCCACCTGGAAAAAAGGAACACTTATGTGAGAATGCTGTTTGTAGACTACAGCTCAGCATTCAACACCATAGTGCCCTCCAAGCTTGATGAGAAACTCCGGGGTCTGGGCTTAAATAGCTCGCTGTGCAGCTGGATCCTGGACTTCCTGTCAAGCAGACGCCAGGTGGTTAGAATGGGCAGCAACATCTCCTCATCACTGACCCTCAACACTGGAGCCCCACAGGGCTGTGTTCTCAGCCCACTCCTGTATTCCCTGTACACACATGACTGTGTGGCAACACATAGCTCCAATGCCATCATTAAGTTTGCTGATGATACGATGGTGGTAGGTCTGATCACTGACAATGATGAAACTGGTGTCAGGAGCACAACCTCTCCCTCAATGTCAGCAATACAAAGGAGCTTGTGGTGGACTTCAGGTGAAAAGACAGAGAACACAGTCCCATCACCATCAATGGAGCACTGGTGGAGAGAGTCAGCAGCTTCAAGTTCCTCGGTGTCCACATCACTGAGGAACTCACATGGTCCGTCCACACTGAGGCCGTTGTGAAGAAGGCTCATCAGCGCCTCTTCTTGCTGAGACGGCTGAGGAAATTTGGAATGAACCGCCACATCCTCACAAGGTTCTACACTAGCACTGTAGAGAGCATCCTGACTGGCTGCATCACTGCCTGGTACGGCAATAGCACCGCCCACAACCGCAAATCCTTGCAAAGGGTGGTGCGAACTGTCAGAAACATCATCAGAGGTGAGCTTCCCTCCCTCCAGGACATATATACCAGGTGGTGTGTGATAAAAGCTCGGAGGATCATCAGAGACTCCAGCCACCTGAGCCATGGGCTGCTCTCACTGCTACCATCAGGCAGACGGTATCGCAGCATCAGGACCCACACCAGTCGACTTCATGACAGCTTCTTCACCAAAGCAATCAGACTTTTGAACTCTTGATCTCTCACGATCAATATACATCAGCACTGCACTTTATTAATCTTATTATCTCATACTGGACTGTCATAAATTATATTCTCTCTTAACAACACACTGGCAACTGTCTATCAACTGACAGCCTGAGTGTCAATACAGTACAATACAACCTACTGTATATTTTATATATACTATATATACTATTTTTTATTGTATAATGTGTATTCTATATTGTATGTGTATTCTATATTGTGTGTATTGTATACTGTACATTGTATATTATTATTTGTATATTGTGTTGTGTGTAATTATGTGTATATTAGATATGTAAATTGTGTTGTGTAAATCTGATGGTTATTGTAAATTGGTATATGTCTCATCACTGTCATGACTGCTATGTTGCTTGGAACTGCACCCAAGACTTTCACCCACTATTGCACTTGTGTATATGGTTGTGTGACAATAAAAGTGATTTGAGTTTTGATTTTGATTTGATTTGAACATCTTAGTTTCAGATCACGCCCTGGTGAGTTTCGAGGTGTTGCCACATATGAAGAAAAAGAAATCATATAGTTGGCGATTTAATGTATCACATTTGCAAAATCCTGATTTCCAACAAATGTTAAAGGCTGAAATCAATATTTATATGGAGACCAACTGGTCCTCGGTATCCTCTGTGGGCGTGGCTTTGGAGGCACTTAAGGCAGTTCTTATGGGTCTGATCATACAGTATGCCTCATTCATCAAAAAATCCAAGCACGAGAACTCGTGGAGTTGGAAGAGAATATTAAAAGTACCAAGACAGAACTGAAGCACCAAATGTCATATGATGGCCTCATAGAATTGACGACTGGGCAAAAAAATTCTCTTGATTCTGAGATAACCTTGGAGGAGCTTGACGAGGTAATTAAGGCCCTGCCTAAAGGCAAGTCTCCGGGACCAGATGGCTTTGCCGCTGAATTTTTTAGATCTTATGCTACATCTTATGCTGGCTCCACTTTTGTTCGAAGTTTATATGGAATTACTAAAGAATGGAAAGCTTCCGCCAACCATGACACAAGCCCGGATTAGTCTGATTCTTAAAAAGGACAAAGATCAAAGTGAGTGTAAGAGTTACCGTCCAATTTCCCTGAGCCAGCTAGACGTTAAAATTTTGTCAAACATTTTGGCTAACCGATTAAGTTATGACATCACTTATACATACAGATCAGGTGAGGTTCATTCGGGGCCGCAGCTCTTCTGATAACATTAGGTGTTTCATCAGTATCATGTGGTCAGTGGAGAATGATCAGACTCTGGTCGCTGCCATCTCACTTGACGCTGAAAAGGCGTTTGATATGGTAGAATGGGATTATTTTTTAAGATTTTGGAAATATACGGGTTCGAGAATACTTTTATTGGATGGATTAAGTTACTTTATAGACACCCGGTAGCAGCGGTACAAACAAATGGATTAATTTCAAATTATTTTACTCTGGATAGGGGCACCCGACAGGGTTGCCCTCTTTCCCCATTATTGTTCTGTCTTGCCCTGGAATCATTAGCAGCCGCGGTCAGAAGGGAAGATGATTTTCCAGGGGTGGTGGCGGGAGGTGTGGCGCATAAACTTTTGCTTTACGCAGATGATTATATATATATATATATATATATATATATATATATGTATATGTTTTTTTTTTTTTTTAATTAAAATTTTTTTATTGATTCAACCATTAAATATATACATAGCAGAACACACATATACAGAATCAATATACAACACCCACTACCCCCCCCCCCCCCCCCACCTGACCCCCAACAACACCCCAGTGGTCACACAACCATAGACACACAACAAAAATAAATTAATTAATTAATAAAAAAATAAAAATAAAATAAATAAAACAAATCACACACATAAAACCCCTACACCTCTCTCTCCACTGTCCCTCCATGAGAGCCCTCCAAAAAAGACAGGTATCTGCCGTACTTATTCTCCAAATTAATGACTGCCCCATCTCCCAAGATACAGAGTCTGGGGCAAAATAAAATTTGAGAGGCCAAAACCTCACACATAAAACTCTGAATCCTCATCCAAAATTCCTGCATCTTAACACATCCCCAAAAGACATGGGTTGTGTCCCCATCTTCTAATTGACATCGCCAGCAGGTGGGTGTGTCTTTAAGACCAAGCCTATGCAATCTAGAGGGGGTCCAATAGACTCTATGTAAAATCTTAAATTGCATGAGGCGAACCCTTGCGTCTCTGGATGCAGATTTGACATTTTTTAGAATCCCAGCCCACTGTCCCTCCTCCAATACCAAATTTAGATCTTTCTCCCATAATCTTTTAAGAGAAGTTGAAGTTCCGTCTCCCATACTCTGAATTAGTAGGGAGTAATACACCGATGCCTCGTGACCTTTTCCAAAAGCAGTAATCACCTCTCCCAGAGTATCTGCCACTTTAGGAGGGTGTAAACCACTCCCAAAAACAGTACAGAGCAGGTGACGCAGCTGTAAATACTTATAGAACTGAGATCTAGGAATCAAATTTTGAAAGGATCTCAACACTCCATTCTCATACAGGTCATCGAGTGTAGTAACCCCCCTCCCAATCCACTCTGACCAGCAAAAAGGGGACTTGTTGATGCATAGTTTGGGGTTCAGCCATATGCTCGAGGCAACATTTAAAAAAATGTCAGAATTAAACAGTCTGGACACTTTAGTCCATACCGAGTTCAAGTTCGAGATAACGGGATGTACTTTAGCTTCTCCGATTAATTTGATAGAAAGGCTCTGCAGTGGCGAAATAGGGGCAAGAACTTCCTGTTCAATACAGAACCAGGGAGGGGCTCTCTCAGGTGGAAGCGACCAATGAGCCAAATGTCTGAGACCGAATGCATAATAATAAAATAAAATCTTGGGTATGCCTAGCCCACCTTTGTCAATCGGCCTATGTAACTTATTGAAATGAAATTTGGGACGCTTACCATTCCAAATGAAAGACTTTGCTACGCTATCAAATTGCTTGAAATAAGAGAAGGGGACATCTACAGGGAGAGACTGCAGTAAGTAATTGAATTTTGGAATACAATTCATTTTAATAACATTAACCTTCCCAATCATAGATAAATGTTATGAAGCCCACCTGCCCACATCGCTCGAAAACCATTTTATTAAGGGGTCAAAATTAACTCTAACTAAATCACACAAATTTGCTGGAAATAAAATACCCAAATACTTAATGCCCTGTTTGGGCCACTGGAAACGCCCGGCTGGAAAGCCGTTTCTGGGCAGTACGCTGTCAGAGCCAAAGTTTCGGATTTAGACCAATTGACTCTATATCCTGAAAACTTAGAAAAGGAATTAATAATTCTGTGGAGGCAAGGCATAGATCTACTGGGGTCAGAGACAAACAATAGAATATCATTTGCGTAAAGCTAGAGTTTACGCGCCATACCTCCCGCCATCACCCCTGGAAAATCATCCTCCTTTCTTATCGCGGATGCTAATGGTTCCAGGGCAAGACAGAACAATAATGGGGCAAGAGGGCAACCCTGCCGGGTGCCCCTATCCAAAGAAAAATAATCTGAAATTAGTCCATTTGTTTGTACCGCTGCTACTGGGTGTCTATAAAGTAACTTAAGCCATCCAATAAACGTACTCCCGAACCCGTATATTTCCAAAACCTTAAAAAGATAACCCCATTCTACCATGTCAAATGCCTTTTCGGCATGAAGTGAAATGGCAGCGACCGGAGATTGATCATTCGCTACTGACCACATGATATTGATGAGACGCCTAATGTTATCAGAAGAGCTACGGCCCCAAATAAACCCCACCTGATCTATATGTATAAGTGATGTCATAACTTTACTTAATCGATTAGCCAAAATTTTCGATAAAATTTTTACATCTAACTGGATCAGGGAAATTGGACGGTAACTTTTACACTCGCTTGGATCTTTGTCGTTTTTAAGAATCAGACTGATCCGGGCTTGTGTCATGGTTAGAGGAAGCTTTCAGTTCTTTAATGATTCTGTATAAACGTCTAGCAAAAGTGGAGCCAGTTCTGTAGCATAAGATCTAAAAAATTCAGCAGCAAAACCATCTGGCCCCGGAGCTTTGCCAGTAGGTAAAGCCTTAATTACCTTGTCAAGCTCCTCCAAGGTTATCTCAGAATCAAGACAATTTCTTTGCTCATTCGTCAGTTTAGGAAGTTTTAATGGTTCCACAAAGTTTCTAATATCTTCATCAGTAGTAGAACTATAAAGATCAATATAGAATTCTTTAAAAGCATTATGAATATCAGTGGCCGAGGTAAATATTTCACCACCAGCAGATTTCACTGAGGGAATCGTAGAAAAAGACACTCTCTGCTTTATATATCTAGCCAAATGCTTCCCTGCTTTGTCCCATGACTCAAAGTATGACTGTCTTGCCCTGAATAACCAAAACTCCACTTTCCGTGACAAAATAGCATTATATCTGTATTTCAATCTAGTCAATTCTCTGAGGCCCTCAGACGACATTTTGCACTTCAGCTCTGCCTCTGCACTTTTAATATTCTCTTCCAACTCCATGAGTTCTCGTGCTTTGGATTTTCTGGTGAATGAGGCATACTGTATGATCCGACCCCTAAGAACTGCCTTAAGTGCCTCCCAAGCCACGCCCACAGAGGATACTGAGGACCAGTTGGTCTCCATATAAATATTGATTTCAGTCTTTAACATTTGTTGGAATTCAGGATTTTGCAACAGGGACACATTAAAGCGCCAACTATATGATTTCTTTTTCTCTGTGTATGGCAACATCTCCAAACTCACCAGGGCGTAATCTAAGACTAAGATGTTTCCAATTGAGCAATCCGCAACAGATGAAATGAGGGATTTAGATACAAAAAATAAATCTATTCTAGAATAAATCTTATGGACTGATGAAAAAAATGTATAGTCCCTCCCAGATGGGTTCAAAAGTCGCCAAATATCCGCAAGACCAAGATTTTTACACATCTTGTGAAGTGTCACTGTTGCTCTAGGGGGCTTACACACTTTTGCTTCACTGTGATCAAGGACAAGGACATCAAAAGATTAAAGTCTCCTCCCAATATTATATCATGAGGGGTGCCAGTGGCTTGCAACATCCCTTCAAGATCTATAAAAAAGCCCTGATCATCAGCGTTAGGCTCATAAATATTAGCCAAAATCAACCTTTGCCCCTGAATTTCAGCTAAAACAATAATGACTCTTCCTGATTTATCTTTAATCAGTTTGAGAAATTTGAATTGTAGATGTTTATTTACCAATATAATGACTCCCTTGCTTTTACTTGAGCCAGCACTAAAAAAAACATGTCCACCCCATATCTTCCCAAATTTTTCAGCTTCCTGCGGGGAAAGATGTGTTTCTTGAAGAAACACAATATCATATTTCTTACGTTTAAGAAAACAAATAACCTTCCTTCTTTTTATGGGGTGCCCCAACCCATTTACATTCCATGTGGAGAGAGATAGTACACTCATATTAACATTTGACATTTTGATATAAAAAAAATAAATAAATTGTGTGTCAAAAACAAGATTATACAGACCACATTCCCCATTAATGCAACAATCAAACCCTGAACTTCCCCCCGAACAAAACATACAGAAAAAAGAAAAACGTGCGCATTAACCCCGCGCACGACAGTGCCAACCGGCGTCCATCCCTTAAAACTTAAGTCCATGTATGCCTATGAGAACCCCCGCGACAATTTTGCTATCGGATTGCTCAAGTCCGGTGCTTCTATACAAATTTTGTAAGGCAAAATTACATAACAGAAAATACTTTGTAAAACAGACCCCAGCCAACAGGCAGAATAACAGGAAAAAACATGTAGATTCATTCACAGAACCATCTTGAAGGTGTGTTCCTCCACAAAATAAACTCCAGCTGATATAAAGCCGTTCAGTTTTCTCGGACAGACAAACAACTGTTCAGTGAGCCAGCTGCTATGAGTTCAGCGGATGACATAATCATTTCATTGTCCCGCAAAAATACTCAACAAAACAGACTCCAGCCAGCAGGAGGAATAAGCATGAAGAACAAACAGATTTATCCACAGCTGTTCCAAAGGAGTGATATTCAACAGAACAAGCTCCAGCCGCTAGGCGGAGCCAGTACGATAAAAAAAAACGGCATCCCGGTTCCGTGGATGATCAAGAGCCAAACTAACTGGGAGGCCACAAAAAAAATAAAAAAAATAAAAAAAATACACCATAACTTACTCAGCCCGTCAACTTTATAAAAGACGTCCTTTATGTGAGCATGTAGATATTTTGCGGTCATCCATAGTGTCCACTCTCAATCTGGCCGGAAACTTCAGTGTAGAAAAGATTAAATCAATGCAAAAGTTTCTTTGAGTCATGCCACAAAACAAACTCCAGCCGCTAGGCGGAGCCAGTGCAAAAAGAAACAAAAATGGCACCCAGCTTCCTCAGATAATACAGTCCCTCAACCGCAAGTCAGTCCACTAATATAAGAAACATCAAATGGCTTACTCACTCCAATGTATTTATGAAGGAGAGTGCCAGTTTTGGACAAGTAAATACTTTGCGACCATTCTTCGTTTCTATTCTCAGTTTGGCCGGAAACATCTTTTTCTGATGTAAGAGTTTCTTACATTCCTTGAACCGATCGCGTTTCTCTCTTGTCGAGTTCGCAAAGTCCGGGAACAAGAAAATATTATGGTTCTTCCAAGAAAGCTTCCCTTTGCTCCTCGCCTGGCGCAACACGAGATCTTTATTGGATGATCTCAGAAATTTGGCCAGAATGCATCGGGGCCTATCTCCCTCAGCAGATCTTCAAGCTGGGACTCTGTGAGCTCGCTCGATTTCCAGCTTGTGGCCTGTTATGTCGAGCAGACTCGGGAAGAGCTCGTTCAGGAATTTCACCATATCTCTACCCTCTTCATGCTCAGGAATTCCAACAATTCGTATGTTATTCCTTCGGCTCATATTTTCAAAATATTCCAGTTTTTCCTAAATTAATTCTAAATCTGTTTTGGACGCGGGCGGATTAGCGGTTAATTCCCTTTCCGATGACTCAAGATAATCGATTCGTTTTTCAACTTCTGTCACTCTTGTAAACAACTCAGAGAATTTATTTCCATCGCCGTAATCGATCGACGTATTACAGCGAGATCTTCCAAGTCAGTAAGAACCTTCGTCAGCATCACCAACATGTTGGACAACTGACGCTGAATTTCATCTCCCGACGTGCCGTCCAAATCGAGTCCCTGTTTTGCTGTCCCGTCAGAGGCCTCAGCTTGAACACGTAAGTGTCTTTTAATGTCTCCAGAGTCTGAGGATTTTGACTTCTTTGCCATGTTTACCTCAAAGAGCAAGTATGTAATTGGTTGTATCGAATCTCACCGGATTATAACATGAAAATAATTAAAAAACTAGCAAAGTTCACAGAGCTCGTGTCTCACACGTCTGCTTCTCGCATGGCGTCCCCGGAAACATCTATGCAGATGATATTTTATTATTCGTCTCCACAGAATTATTAATTCCTTTTCTAAATTCTCATGTTACAGAGTTAATTGGTCTAAATCCGAAGCTTTGGCTCTGACAGCATACTGCCCAGTAACGGCTTTCCAGCCGTGTGCCTTCCAGTGGCCCAAACAGGGTATTAAGTATTTGGGCATTTTATTCCCAGCAAATTTGCCTGATTTAGTTAGAGTTAATTTGATCCCCTAATAAAAAGATTTTTGAGCGATATGGGCAGGTGGGCTTCATTACATTTATCTATGAATGGGAAGGTTAATGTTATTAAAATGAATTGTATTCCAAAATTCAACTACCTGCTACAATCTCTCGCTGTAGATGTCCCCCACTCTTATCTCAAGCAATTTGATAGCATAGCGAAGTCCTTCATTTGGAATGGTAAGCATCCCAGATTACATTTCAATAAGTTACATAGGCCGATTGACAAAGGTGGGCTAGGCCTAAATGAGATTTTGTTTGATTATTATGCATTCGGTCTCAGACATTTGGCTCATTGGTCACTTCCACCTGAGAGTGCCCCTCCCTGGTTTGGTATTGAACAGGAAGTTCTTGTCCCTATTTCGCCATTGCAAAGCCTCTCTATCGAACTAATAGAGAAGTTAAGTTACACCCCGTTATTTCGCATTTGCACTTGGTATGGACAAAAGTGTCCAGAGTGTTTAACTCGGACATTTATTTAAATGTTGCCTCGAGTATATGGCAGAACCCAGAATTATGTATTAATAAGTCCCCTTTGTGCTGGTCAGAGTGGATTGTGAGGGAGGTTAATACACTGGTTGACCTATATGAGAATGGAGTGTTGACATCTTTTGAAAATTTGGTTCAACATTTTGGGATCCCCAGATCTCAGTTTTATAGATATTTACAACAGCGCCACCTACTCGGTACTATATTGGGAGTAGCATACACCCCCCTAAAGTGGCAGATACTCTGGGAGTGGTGATTACTGCTTTTGGACAAGGTCATAAGACATCACTGTATTGCTCCCTGCTAATTCAGAGTCTGGGGGATGGAGAAAGAGAACTTCTAACAAGAGATTATGGGAGAAAGATTTCAACTTGGTATTGGAGGAGGGAGTGTGGGCTAGGATTCTTAAAAACATCAAGTCTGCATCTAGAGATGCAAGGGTGCATCTTATGCAATTCAAGATTTTACATAGATTTTATTGGACCCCCTCTAGATTGTATAGGCTTGGTCTTAAAGGCACACTCACCTGCTGGCGATGCCATTCGGAAGATGGAGACATGGCCCATGTTTTTTGGTGGTGTATTGAGATCCAGAAATTATGCTTGAAGGTTCAGAATTTTGTGTGTGATGTGGTGGGCACTCGGGTTTCGTTTTGCCCCAGACTTTGTGTTTTGGGCAATGGGGCGGTTATCGATGTGGGGAATAGTCACATAGAGAATTGGGTTCTGACCTGTGTGATGATCACCAGGCAGATTATTTTGAGGGGTTGGAGGTCAGCTGGTGCGCCCCCATTTCCGAGTGGTGCACGGAGATAGGGAGGGTGGCGGCTTTTGAAGAGGTGTCATTGGATTTTTTTGTCGGGAAATGGGGCAATTGTTTTGTGTTTTCAGAGGGCTCTCAGAGTGGGGCGTGGAGAGAGTAGTGTAGTTTTGGTTGAGTATGATTATTTTATATATATATACAGGTGCATCTCAATAAATTAGAATGTCGTGGAAAAGTTCATTTATTTCAGTAATTCAACTCAAATTGTGAAACTCGTGTATTAAATAAATTCAATGCACACAGACTGAAGTAGTTTAAGTCTTTGGTTCTTTTAATTGTGATGATTTTGGCTCACATTTAACAAAAACCCACCAATTCACTATCTCAACAAATTAGAATATGGTGACATGCCAATCAGCTAATCAACTCAAAACACCTGCAAAGGTTTCCTGAGCCTTCAAAATGGTCTCTCAGTTTGGTTCACTAGGCTACACAATCATGGGGAAGACTGCTGATCTGACAGTTGTCCAGAAGACAGTCATTGACACCCTTCACAAGGAGGGTAAGCCACAAACATTCATTGCCAAAGAAGCTGGCTGTTCACAGAGTGCTGTATCCAAGCATGTTAACAGAAAGTTGAGTGGAAGGAAAAAGTGTGGAAGAAAAAGATGCACAACCAACCGAGAAAACCGCAGCCTTATGACTGTCAAGCAAAATCGATTCAAGAATTTGGGTGAACTTCACAAGGAATGGACTGAGGCTGGGGTCAAGGCATCAAGAGCCACCACACACAGACGTGTCAAGGAATTTGGCTACAGTTGTCGTATTCCTCTTGTTAAGCCACTCCTGAACCACAGACAACGTCAGAGGCGTCTTACCTGGGCTAAGGAGAAGAAGAACTGGACTGTTGCCCAGTGGTCCAAAGTCCTCTTTTCAGATGAGAGCAAGTTTTGTATTTCATTTGGAAACCAAGGTCCTAGAGTCTGGAGGAAGGGTGGAGAAGCTCATAGCCCAAGTTGCTTGAAGTCCAGTGTTAAGTTTCCACAGTCTGTGATGATTTGGGGTGCAATGTCATCTGCTGGTGTTGGTCCATTGTGTTTTTTGAAAACCAAAGTCACTGCACCCGTTTACCAAGGAATTTGGAGCACTTCATGCTTCCTTCTGCTGACCAGCTTTTTAAAGATGCTGATTTCATTTTCCAGCAGGATTTGGCACCTGCCCACACTGTCAAAAGCACCAAAAGTTGGTTAAATGACCATGGTGTTGGTGTGCTTGACTGGCCAGCAAACTCACCAGACCTGAACCCCATAGAGAATCTATGGGGTATTGTCAAGAGGAAAATGAGAAACAAGAGACAAAAAAATGCAGATGAGCTGAAGGCCACTGTCAAAGAAACCTGGGCTTCCATACCACCTCAGCAGTGCCACAAACTGATCACCTCCATGCCATGCCGAATTGAGGCAGTAATTAAAGCAAAAAGAGCCCCTACCAAGTATTGAGTACATATACAGTAAATGATCATACGTTCCAGAAGGCCAACAATTCACTAAAAATGTTTTTTTTTATTGGTCTTATGATGTATTCTGATTTGTTGAGATAGTGAATTGGTGGGTTTTTGTTAAATGTGAGCCAAAATCATCACAATTAAAAGAACCAAAGACTTAAACTACTTCAGTCTGTGTGCATTGAATTTATTTAATACACGAGTTTCCCAATTTGAGTTGAATTACTGAAATAAATGAACTTTTCCACGACATTCTAATTTATTGAGATGCACCTGTATATATATATGTTTTTGCTTTATTATTGTAAGATTTAATAAAAAAAAAATTAATTACAAAAAAAAAGTTCCTCAACCTTAGGACTGCTATCCTGAAAAAGGATGGATCCAGCTCCATTCCTGCTTCGTGTTGGACTCCACTGCTACATGTCTCTGAGGGATGATAATTTAATGCAAACGGTGCCAGCCAAACATCACTTCAGTCTATTACGATGGACTTCAGAGGATGAACTGATGCCAACTCCAACTCCAGTAAGACATAGGATACATCATATGCCATTGCCTGAACCTTGGATTTAGGATAGACCTCACTGAAATTACAGGCCAGTTGAACTGTGATACACCTCACAGATCTCTGCCTGCATCACCTCGGTCTAATGGTGGACTACACTCTTATAATGGAATACATAGACTATCAATTAATCGCCAACAAAACCCTTCATCAGCCAACTAACAAAGGACAATGCATCTATGTGAACTTCTGCAGTTAATCCAGGATGAACTACAAAGACATTTGTCATTAATCTCACTGTTCTTACAAAATCTTTGTTTAAACACTGACCCTTAACACTTAATTAGTTTAATCATTTTAAACCATGACTTGCACTATACATAATTAAGTAATATTGGCATTATATTCATGATGTTAGCCAGATGGGAACTGGCCCCACAGTGAGCCTGGTTTATTCCCAAGGTTATTTTTCTCCATTAACCAACATCTTATGGAGTTTTGTGTTCCTTGCCACAGTCGCATTCGGCTTGCTTACTGGGTTTCTAAATACAATTATTATTTAATTACTTATTTTTAAACACAATTCACAATCGTATTTTATCAAACTACACAATGATGACTCTTAAGACATTATAGATATTACAGTTTTATTTTCTTTTAATGCATGATTTTTTGTAAAGCTGCCTTGAAACAATGTGTGTTGTGAAAAGCACTATACAAATAAAAATGACTTGACTTGATTTGACTCTAAATGCACGCGAAGAGGCGAGGGCCAAGGATGCTTGAGTGAGGAAGCTTTTTGGTACGCATACATTCTCCTCCCCTTTTACATCTGGTACAATAGTTTTAATTCAAGTGTAACAGTTTAAATATTGCATTTTGAAATATTATGTTTTATTATGAAAGTATCAATTAATCAAGTTTCAAAACATAACAGCAAGCGTTCTGAAGTCATGTTGTGTTTTATTTGTGAATGTCTATTTCTATGTTTTTTCTCTCAATGCCAGGGGGTTACGGAATAATGTTTAGCGTAAGGTGTTGTTTTTGTATGCAAAATCATTTAAAACGTACTTTTTTTTTTTTTTCAGGAGTCTCACTCCATTGGTAATGACACTACATTCTGAAAACATCAATGTTGCAACAATATTTGGATGGCTCATGGTTCAGAGTATTCTGCTGGTATAATGACAATGAAAAACTATTTGCTGGGGCAGTTCTACATCATTACACCTTTTGTGGCACTTTATTGTTAGTTAGTCTTAATAATTTATTTGTGATATTAATATATATTAACAAGTACAATACTTCTCAGGAAAATGACATGCTGTTTGAAGATTTTTTTTTTTTTTATGGCTTAATATGCACCCAGATGCTTAATAAAGTATTGGTGGGGAGTTTAATACAGTTCCTGATAATAGCCTTGATAGGCTACCTCCAAGACAATCTGCTTCTCTTAATTCTAAATTGAAAATGTTCATGGAGAAATTTGATTGAACTGATATTTGGAGAGAGAAGTTTCCAAATGCTAAATCCTATATGTGGGGTAACAAGAATCGGTCAAGACTTTCTCGTATAGGTTACTGGCATGTTCCATGCTCATTTAAAGGTCACAATGTTTCAGTAAGTATTCTTCTGTCTCCCTTAACCGATCATCATGCTATTCTTCTTCAAACAAAGGATAGAGATCCTAGGTAACTTAAGTTCAGGTCCTAGTGCTTCATACTGGAAGCTTACTTCCTCTCTACTTAAAGCAGAAGTATGTAATTTCTGCGACACAAGCGCCACTAAACAGAATTGCAACAAAACGTTGTCAGCTGTTGGTCGAACAAAGTGATAGTCCCGCCCCCACTCACGTCATTGGTTGAGTAACATTTTTGGGGCGGGTCTAAGCAGGTCATTCAAAACAAACAGTAATTTTTATAGCGCCACAGAAAGACAGTGCTTACAGTTTTCGAGAAAATGAAACTATGAATGACTTAAGCCACCTTTTCACCACATCCAACAAACGACAGACCAGAAAGTATTTTTGGATCCGATCTTAGCTTGGGCTGTGTTGAAATATTTCAACTTGTGTGACTAGACCGCATGCGACTGCCTGACCGGATGTGATGGATTCATGCAAAATTGTCAGTATGAAGTGAGAAATATAAATTTTGTAAAAATAAATGTTCTAAACGCCTGCTACTCCTGTGTTTTGGATAATTATGAATGTTTTGATCATTCTGAATGTAGAAGTCCAAAATTATTGTTTACATTGCAAATATATCACAAAACATTTACATTTACATTTATGCATTTGGCAGACGCTTTTATCCAAAGCGACTTACAGTGCACTTATTACAGGGACAATCCCCCTGGAGCAACCTGGAGTTAAGTGCCTTGCTCAAGGACACAATGGTGATGGCTGTGGGGATTGAACCAGCAACCTTCTGATTACCAGTTATGAAGCTTTTGTAATTACAGTAAACGTGTGATTAAATGTGTACATGTGTAATTTATTTCTGCACATGCAAAACCTACATGTTTAAAATCACATCTATGATTTTCTGATACCTATTTGCTGGTATCTATTTGTTCTTAACAAAGACTGGTTGTTGTTGCTGTTAATTATTCATAATAATAGCTATAAAACAGTATTAATAATAAATAATACTATTAATAATAAATACTGAGTGAATATTAATCATGAATTTCATTGAATTCATCCATCTGCTCAAAATCACACACAGTAATGTCATTCTGAGGTAAACCTTTGGTAGCTTCTCCCTCAATTACTAAATGACAGTTCATCACGACTGTGACTTTTGGAAGTTTAAACACTGGGAGCTTTTTAAACATCAAGTAGGTAAATGTGTTCATTTGTTCAAGGAGGAAATGGCTGGAGCAAAGAGAACAGAGTTCAGCTAATTTTTTTTTAAGAATGGAAAAACGTAATGCTAGGAATCTAACTATTGAAAATTAATGATACAGTGACAAATAATCCCAAGGAAATTGGTTCTTTCTTGTGCTAACTTTTATTCCAAACTTTATAAATCCAATTAATTTAAAGATTCCACCCTTCTTTTCTTTCAGTTTTTACAGGAGGTTAAAACAATATCTAGAGATGAATAACTTGCCTGCAACAGTGTTACAACTATTGCTGCAGTAACTGAGGCTATTGAAGGTCTAAAGTCTCTGGGAACAAACGGCCTAAAAGATGAGCTTTATAAGAGTTCTGACGAAGAACTGGCATTGTTCTTGCTTGAGATGTAATTGGTGAGTCTCCACTCTGGAACTGTCCCTCCTAGCTTAACACAGTGGATACTTACTTTGATCCCTAAACCTAGGAAAGATATGCTTTTGATGGATAATTGGCCCCCTATCTGTCTGATAAATCAGTGTTTTCCAGCCTTTTTTCTGCCAAACTTTTTACGAATAAAAAATCCCATGGCACACCACTATTCCACTATCCCACATAGCCATCATCAATAGTTTTCCTTTTCAACAACTTGTCCATGTTTTCTGTCTGTCTTAGTAGCGTGTTACTCGTAATGTTTGAAATTTGGCTACAAAACGTCATTTTGTGGGCATGTGAGGAGTTGCGTTTGACACTGGACTAGAGTTTGTTAGAATAGTAATGTTATGATAGACAAAATATTTAAACTGGTTGCATAAAATACTTTGTAAAGGCAAAATATTCTGAATTGACAACTTTAAAAAGCTTCTACCATCTCTACGACTGATGCTTTCATCTGTTTTGGTGCGCGTGTTTGACCAGCCATTATCAGTTACGTATAAATTATGTATAGGCCTATAAATCGCTTCGGACTATAAATCGCAGGATCTTTCAGATTATGAACAAATTCATGACTTATATTCCAGAAAACACAGTATTTATTTATTTTGTGGAATTTGATAAGTTTCCATGGCACATTAGTGTGCCGCAGCACAGTGGTTGGGAAACACTGTGCTAAATAAACGAGGACAAGGTATTAGCTTTGATTTTTGCCAAAAGACTTAAGGTTGGTTTAATAATGACATACAATATTTTTGGTCTTTCAAGTAATACATTCTGATGGTCACTTGCTCTCTTATTCAGAGTTTTTTTTTAATAAGTACAACTTACCTTTTACTCCAGGAGATTGTAATGGATGCCATTCCTTATGGGGCCACATTGCTGTTAAAAGATTCAGTTAGATCTCAGTCTCCTTTGGTGGCTATACTGCATCAATTGAAACCATGATAGGAAGAATCTACTTCTTCTGCTCAAAACAAGAGAATTAGACAGTTCTTTCAGAGAGAGAGAGAGAGAGAGAGATGGTGTCTGTTCCATCCATTATGTCTTAATGGACTAACCATTTTGTTGACCTTCCATGGAAGAAAGTGGAGACATTTTCACATAAATATTTGATCATAAATAAGCTCAAGGAAGTGTATTATAAATTGCTTTACCATTCCTATCCTGTTAAGCTAAAACACATGTTTCCGGATATTGATTCCCTGTGTGCTTTCTGTGGTGCTGAAGACTAGTCTGGGAGTGCACACATACAGCTGTATTTTGGAAGGATTTTGGTATGTGTATTTTTATTAGATAGTTTTTCTTTGTTATTGAAAGGTGCACTCAGAAATGCTTTCCTCATTAAAAAGTTTAACTCCTAAAGACATAAATTGTAATTCTGCCATATGTGTAGGAAATCATGTCCACTCACATTAAAATGAAGACTCCAGTCATATCAGTAACCTTATAAAAGCTGTTTTATTCTAGATGGAGAGGGTCCACACATGGGGGCTGCCATGTTAGAATCACATGACCAGCCAAATACTACTCGCTTAATCTCAGTAACCGTCCTGTTATTTGACACTTTCACTCATTGATTAAAGTAATCATGACTGACTGTGAATACTATATTTCCACAATGACATCTGAAACTGAAAATTATTGATTTTAAATGATGCTGCATCAAAGCCGCTAGGTGTCATTTTAAGTCCAAAATGACAGACAAAAGCTAAACTGAGTGCACCTTTAAAGATGTTTTATTTGGCATAATTTTGAAAGGTTTAGAGAATACTTTATTATTATTAAAATTTTATAAACCTGTTAAAATGAAAGTTTTCATACACAAATGTAAATTTAAGTGTGCCAAGCCCTATTTTGTTATTTTTTGTAAGGACTTAAAATTAAATCTGGATAGGCTACTTGTGCTACCTCCAGCAACTCCAAAGCCATAAAAACCATTTCACTCTGCAATCTTTATGTTTTAATACATTTATAATATGTAACCGAATTTTTTATTGTGCATACCCCTGACATGTTTATTCCTATTTTATTCTTATTTATTTATTTGCATTAAAACCAGGTTTCACGCCTTGTTTTGCTAACCTTGATGGCTCACCCTTGGTAGAGTGGTTATGGCAGCAGGCGGCGCTGTTTTACAACAAACACGAAACCGGGAGGGGAAAAAAATACACTAACATCCGGACATGAATTTTAAAAGAAAGAAAAAAAATGGAGCAACACACGAATTCCTCTAGTTTCACTAAACAATTACAGTTTAAATGTAATACAATTATATTCGTTTTTAACGCGCTGTGATAATGCTGTTCGCTGATACTGGAACGAACTTGACACCAGTGTTCCTTTTCACAACGATCATGAAGACTGACCAATCACAGCATGTCAGTGCCTGCATTGACCAATTACAGCCCGTGTATCCTGTAAGAGAACACACAAATGAACGCCCCCCCCCCTCACCACCACACACGCACACGCACACACGCGCGCGTGTTTATTCTTCATGAGTTTGAGTTTTAAGGTTTTATGGCATCGGATTTATTAGAAGATTTTCTCACGACTCTCAATATTGACACGATCTGCATCGATCATCTGCAGGTGAGACGAATTGAGTTCATTAGTTTCTGATGGGAGCTCAGTAAAGGAATGGACCCTTTTCACAGGCGGACCATTTATGACGCGTTTCCGCCTTCTTTAACAACGTAAATGTAGCAAACTTTTTTATATTTCTAATTTTACAAATATTTATAACATTGTACTTTGTATTATATTACCCTGGAATAAGTTTTAAAAAATAAGTTACCACAGCTGCAATGAGGCATCTAACATATCTTCTGAGAGACTGACAGAAAACGTGGCCTGTTTCTCTCTTCTTACTGCTGTTATCTTTTATCTTCTTTAGCAAAGATGTGAAAGCATAATCGTAAAAATCGTGCCTTGTGCTTCACAGAAACCTGGCTGAGTGAAGCCATTCCGGACAGCGCGTTACATCTGCCGGGCTTTCAGCTATACAGACCGGATCGCATCGTGGATTTAACGGGGAAAACGAGAGGCAGTGGAACATGCTTTTACATCAATGAAAGTTGGTGTACAGATGTAACAATGTTAAAGAAGATGTGCTGTCCTAATTTAGAAGCGCTCTTTATTAACTGTAAGCCTTTCTACACGCTGCGGGAGTTTTCTTCGTTTATTCTGGTGAGTGTTTATATCGCGTCAAACGCGTGCGTGAGTGCCGCACTGCAACAGCTGGCTGATCAGATCACAGACATGGAACAACAATACCCGTACTCAGTTATTATTATTCTTGGAGATTTGAAAAAAGCAAACTCACACGTGAACTGCCCAAATACAAACAGCACATTACATGCCCCACCAGAGACAGAAATATACTGGATCATTGCTACACAACAATAAAGGATGCATATCGCTCTGTCCCTAGAGCAGCTTTGGGGTCTGGTTCATCTTCTTCCAACCTAAAGACAGAAATTAAAATCTGCAACGCCTGTAGTAACGACTGTAAAGAGATGTTCCAATGAAGCAGAGCTGGAACTACAAGCCTGCTTTGACTGGACTGATTGGAGTGTTTTTAGGCTGCAGCCACCGACCTGGATGAGCTCACAGATACTGTGACATCATATATCAGTTTCTGTGAGGATATATGCATTCCTACTAGGATCTAATTAACATTCAACAACAACAAACCATGGTTTACAGCAGAACACAGGCAGTTTCGTCAGGCCAAAGAGGATGCTTACAGAGGTGGGGACAAAGTCTTGTACAATCAGGCCAGGAACACACTGAATAAGGAAATCAGAGTGGCTAAAAGAAGATACTCTGAGAAGCTGAAAAACAAGTTTTCAGCTAACGACCCTGCATCAGTGTGGAGTGGCATGAAACAAATTACGAATTACAGGACTCCTGCCCCCAACCCTGTGGTGGACCAACAACTGGCTGACAACCTGAATGTGTCTTCTGTAGATTTGAAATGCCCAATCTCACACCCCACACCTGCTCTGACCTTCACTTCACACAAACATCTCCTGCAACCCCCCCCCCCCCCCTCCTGCTACTCAACCTGCACTTAAGATCTGTGAAGAGGAGGTGTGCCATGTCTTCCGAAAACAAAAGATAAGGAAAGCACAGGGCCCAGATGGCATTTAACCCACGTGTCTTAGATCCTGTGCTAACCAGCTGGCCCCTGTCTTCACAATGATTTTCAATAGATCACTGGAGCAGTGTGAAGTCCCATGCTACTTCAAATGCTCAATCGTCATTCCTGTCCCAAAGAAACCAAAAATCACAAGACTTAATGACTACAGACCTGTCGCCCTGACATCTGTGGTCATGAAATTATTTGAGAGACTGGTGTTGGCCCACCTGAAGGACATCTGTCCCCTTCAATTTGCTTATCGAGCAAACAGGTCTGTAGAAGTTGCAGTCAACATGGGATCAGGGGCAGTGGTAGCTCAGCAGTTAAGGCTCTGGGTTACTGATCAGAAGGTTGGGGGTTCAAGCCCCAGCACTGCCAAGATGCCACTGTTGGGCCCTTGAGCAAGGCCCTTGACCCTGTCTGCTCCAGGCGTGCTGTATCATGGCTGACCCTGCACTCTGACCCCAGCTTAGCTGGGATATGTGAAAAAAAAGAAGAATTTCATGTATATGTGCAAATGTATAATGTGTGATAAATAAAGAAAATTATTATTATAATTATCATATGCATCATATCCTGCAACATCTGGACAGACCAGGGACATATGCAAGCATCCTTTTTGTGGACTTCAGTTCGGCTTTCAACACCATCATCCCAGCTATACTCCAGACTAAACTACACCAGCTCTGTTCCCACATCTATCTGTCAGTGGATTACCAGCTTTCTGACAGACAGGCAGCAGCTTGTGAGACAGGGGAAATTCACTTCCAGCATCTGTACAATCAGCACTGGTGCCCCCCAGGGATGTGTGCTGTCCCCACTACTCTTTTCCCTCTACACCAATGACTGCATCGCCAAGGACCCCTCTGTCAAGCTCCTGAAGTTTGCAGATGACACCACTGTCATCGGCCTCATCCGAGATGACGATGAGTCTGCATTCAGATGGGAGGTTAAACAGCTGGCTGTCTGGTGCAGTCAAAACAACCTCGAGCAGAACACGCTCAAAACTATGGAGATGATTGTGGACTTTAGGAGGAACACCCCAACACTGACCCCCCTCACCATTCTAAACAGCACTGTGGCAGCAGTGGAGTCATTCAGGTTCCTGGGCACTACCATCTCACAGGACCTGAAGTGGGAGACCCACATTGACTCCATTGTGAAAAAGGCCCAGCAGAGGTTGTACTTCCTTTGCCAGTTGAGGAAGTTCAACCTGCCACAGGTGCTGCTGATACAGTTCTACTCAGCAGTCATTAAGTCTGTCCTCTGCACTTCAGTAACTGTCTGGTTTGATTCAGCTATGAATATCAGAAGACTACAAAGGACAGTTCGGACTGCTGAGAGGATTATTGGTTGCCCCCTGCCCTCCCTTCAAGAACTATACACTTCCAGAGTGAGGAAAAGGGCTGGAAAAATCACTCTGGACCCCACTCACACTGCCCACTACCGTTTGAACTTTTGCCTTTGGCCGATGCTTCAGAGCTCTGAGCACCAGAACCGTCAGGCACAGCAACAGTTTTTTCCCTCAGGCTATCCATCTCATGAACAGTTAAAACTGCCCCATTGAGCAATAATTATGTGCAATTCACAGTCTAGTCTTTTTATATTTATCCAACACATCCAGCCTCTTCAGCCATTACATTCCCTTGCACTGTATATAACAGATTTGTATTTAGATTTGCATTACGTATGTGTGTGTCTGTATGTGTATTTATGTATATGTGTGTGTGTGTGTGTGTGTGTGTGTGTATATATATATATATATATATATATATATATATATATATATATATATATATATAGTCTTATTGTGTATTTTATATATACTTTATTTTCTATTAAATTTATTATTTTATTCAATTTTTAATTCTTTTTTTTATTATTATTAACTATGACTTGTTGCTGTTTTGTATTGTTGTGCATTAGAGGCTCCTGTCACCAAGACAAATTCCTTGAATGTGTAAGCATACTTTGCAATAAAGCTGATTCTGATTCTGAAGAGAGAAACAGGCCATGTTTTCTGTCAATCTCTAAGCAGATGTGTTAGAGGCCTCATCACAGCTATGGTAACTGATTTTTAAAACTTATTCCAGGGTTATATAATACAAAGTACAATATTATAAATATTTTTTAAATTAGAAATATAAAAAGTTTGCTACATTTACGTTGTTAAAGAAGGCAGAAACACGTCATGAGGTCTGCTTGTGGAAAGGATCCAAGTTTACCCTGCTATGTGTCTACTTCCGCTCCAACCCGGATATGTGAAAAGGGTCCATACAATCTGAAATATCACTCCGAATCATGACAGTAGACAGGTACTGAATGATCATTCATTTTATTTACATTGTTACTGTATTGATATTCCTCAATATTTGTGATTAAGGTTTAATCTAATCTCCTAACATTAAAAAACAAACCTCTGCAATGAATTCACCCAAAGCACTTCACGCAAACTCCATTCTTTCTTTGTCTTGTAGATCATTTCAGTCTGTGCTCTTGAACTTTATACTTTTCATCTGACCGAATATTCAAAATCTTACCGGCAGAAATGATGTCATCGCAAAGTTTGCATTCTCATTGGTCTTTTTTCTTACACATATTTGCACACTAAATTGTGATTGGTCTTGAGACAGAAAATAGTTTTTTTTTCCATCTATATTTTGATTTTTACAAGTACTCTGTCATAATTTTACCTGACAAGTTTTCCGTGAGGAAAAGCAGATGTGTTGTTTGAGGTGTTTATGGTGGAGGAGATGATGCCTCACATCTCTCGTCTGAGTGGAATCATCACAAAAAACCTTGTTTCTCAAAGACAAGAAGAAGAGTCTGTGGCTGCTGTCAGCGCGTCACGATCGGCGGCTCAATCTGGGCGACGTGGCAAAGCGTCTCGGCATCAGTGCTGGAAGTCTGGAGCACTGATGCTGGAGAAGCTGATGGTGGGTCAGGGCTGCGCCACGGCACTCTCTCTCTTCTGTGATCAACATCAGAGTGTCTCGATGGTGCTGGATGCTGATCTGAACACCGGAGGCCACGACAGAGTTTATTTCCACCTCATGACCAACAGCGCAACCATGGGACTCAAACCGGAAGATCTGCTCAAGTTTCTAAAGGAGACCAACCATGAACCCATCATCCTGAACTTTAATTGAAGGACCTGCTTTAATATCACCCCAGAGAGCACACATACATCTCCCAGATGTCTGTTTAAGTTTATGTCTATGTTTCATCTGGAAAGCATCTGATAAAAAAGATCCACTGAATGTCCTTTTGACATCTGAGAGGAAACGTCTTCTAGACGACTGCAGATGAGCAGCAAAGCACCTCCGGCTCATAAACGTCAATCAAACTAACAGTCCTGATAATAAACTTTACATTGTTTTTCACACAACTTCTGTGTCCTCTTTTGTCCACATTACAATCACTACATCAAGTTTACAGTTGCAGTTTTTATACATGAACACACTTTGTTTCTGTCTTACAATAATGACTATCTGAGATCATGATGAATGATGAAAAGAAAGCAGAAGTCCTGAAGTTTATCACATCAGATTTATGGAAAGAAGAACATGAGGGGCAAAGTTTTCTTATACACACAGAGAGAGCTTCTTGCAGGAATAAACCTGCTCACTCTGACTCACACTTCACTCAGTCTTTATTTTTTGGTATCTTTATAAACTGTTCTTCTCTGGTTCTGACTGAAAGTGTTTGTTTCTTCTGAAGCTCGTCATGCATTATAAACGTGTATGAAAGAGTCGTTGTACAGCACTCATACAGTATGTGTTTCATGCCGGTCAAATAAAGAGGATTTGATGACAAAGAAAAACAAAAAGCTTATTTCATCATAATGACAGAGCTGAGGAATGGTTCCTTGATTCAAGGAAAATAAAGAAAATTTCTTCTCTATTGTCATTGAGGGTCCACGATTAGAAACATACAGAGTCTTTCTCATGGCAGGATTCTGTAGGATTGTTCAGAAGTTTATGTTTCTCTCTGAGGTGAGAACAGACAGAAGTAAAAAACCAAGATTATACACATAGAGACACGAGCGGAGAAACAAACCTGTGACATCCTACTGAATTATTCTCAGGAAACACTGCCATTAGTGTCTGCAGAACTTAGTAGTTGAATAGATGTGGTAGAGATTGAAGAAAAAAATGGTTTGTCATTGGAATTTAAAGCCATTCAACAGTTCCAGTTCTACTTTTGTTAAAATTGAAAATATCAGGCTTACACGATGTAGTTTTTCTAAAAGGTTTTATGCATTACTTGTTTGTCCTTCGTTGCAACATATCCTTTAAAAGTAATCCTTTGAACTTTCTGACATTATTAAGGTTACATGGAATCAAAATTGACCCTATTTATTATATTAACGGATGTTACTAGTCTTATTGTGAATGATTCATCCATGCAAATTTGCTATTTTATATTTTAAAAAAAATTTGACCTCATAATATTTAATCAAAATGCCATAACTTGCTCTTCCAGTGATCGGACTGACTCTTCTCTGCTGACATATGCAAGGCTGCGCTGCAATTAAGCCAAGGTTTTAGTCCGTTTTAACCCAGCCCTTCAAGAGCCTGTCATGTAAATAAACCTGGCGTCAAAGCAGCTAATGCAGCGATGAAGAGGTTTATTTTCCACCGTTTCCTCTCAAAACCTTGTTCCCTACCCCAAACTACATTAGTTACAGGCCTGCTGGCTTGAATTTAAATTTGGAAGGAGGAATAATATCAAATTTGCGGTTGTGTTCTTCCAGAGGTGATCACTACTGAATACAACGCGACTCAGATGTGTCTGGAGTTTATTCATATTTTTAAATGCAGATATCTTGGGATGTACAGCATGAGCAAATTTTATATTTAGTGTATTGTGATTCAAAAAGTTTAAATGTTGAAATCTTTTACTTGCTCATTTCTCAATGGCTTGAGCAGCACTGTGAAAGTGAGCAAACTCACATTAAGATCTGCCTCCATTCCGGTATGCTCACTTTTCACAATCCAGTCAACAACCGGTGGATACCAAAACCGAGCGTTTCAGACAGAGGGCCAAAAACGGGGTGGAAAATGATCATATATTACTAAATTATGACTGTTTTAATGCAAAAAAAAAATAAAATAAAAAAAATATCAGTGGACCTCAGGGGAGATAATAAAACGAAATAAAAAAAGAGCATTTCATGACCCCTTTAAAGGGATAGTTAACCTCATGAATTTAAAATGATGTCATCATGCCCTTCCAAACTTCTTTCTTCATTAGAAAACAGAAGGAAATCATTTGCTGTGCGTCTCGTGACCAAACATGATGACAACTTAAATTACGGTCTGTTCATCAAACAAATTGGTTGTATGCCTTCAGAAGACATAGGAGTCACATGGACTTTTATGACACTTTTGGATGTATTAACAAATAATACATGAGTTTTAACATAGAATTATTTTAAGTGCTTTTATAAAATTATAAGCTTCACATTTCTGTCTTTAAACCCACCAAAACTTGGCCCCATTCACTTCCATTATAAGTGTCTCACTGGAACACAGATTTGTGCTTTTTCTAAAGAAAAAGACGGATGAGTCGAAATACATTTTTGTGGTAATCAACATTATGCCACAAATGCTGTTGATTGAGCTTAAATTGTATTGAACCCAGAATATTCCTTCAATATTCAAAATACTTTTTCAGTTAAAATTAGGTCTTTCTATTGACTACACATTCTCATCAAATGAATTACATGTGCTGATTAATTGAATTAAAATAAAGATAACCCAAAGACATGATGACATTATTGTGGCAGATAAAATAATTAAATAGACATTAAAAAAGTACAAAAAGCCTTAGGCTAATATTTGAAAATGTAATAATATACTGAATTCTAAGGCTATCAATGGTCTACTGTCACAGTAATACATTTTGCATTTCTTAGGGGCTGTTCACAAAGGCTGTGTTGTGTTCTTTGCTATTTTTCATTGTTTTCAGGGTTGGGAGGGTTACTTTTAAAAAAATTTAGTCTGTAGTGGAATACCTGCAGTAAAGTGTAATTTGTAACATATTTCGTTAGATTTCTCAAGGTAAGTAACGCAATTGAAATACGTTGGATTACTTCTTCAGCACAACTTTTTTTTCACTTGTTTTGACTATAAACAAGTTAAGAACAAGTGAAATTTGCCAATACAGAAAGAAAAAATACACTTATAAAGCCTAAATATCTTATGCAGTGTTGTTTCTAAAACAACATAAACTAAATGTATCTTCTTTTGAGGATTTTTAGATATATTTGTATTTTCCTTTAAATATTTTCATCAAGAATAAGATTGTTGCAGTACATCTTTGCACTAATATCAAAGGTCTTTCTTGAAACAAAGGACTATTGTGGATTTTCTTGATAGAAAAAGTATAATTGTGCCTAATAAAAGGTGCATATATAAGGGCTAGAAACAGCATTTTTGCTTAACATAAAGTTCAATGTTCACATAACAATTTACATGAGGTTAAGTTTTCTGCTGCCTCAAACTTACTTCAAACCCCCGCAGAGTAAACACAACCACATCTTTTTCCGATCATTTATGGATTATAAGCTCTCAGAGGGAAAGTTCCACCAAGTTATATCCACCTTTTCACTCGGAACAGTCCCTGTGTCTGAAATTGCGTACTGTCACAGTATGTACTTAATATGATGAAGGACGCACTTCTCGGCGGGTAAAACAGTGCGTTCTTTAGGTATGCATGTGATTAGAATGAATACATTTCGAACATACTTCATCTGGGGACATGATATTGACCAGAATATATATATATGATGTAAGAACAACTACGAAAATAATCAACTCCGTTGTTGTTAAACAAGCACCATTTAAGCACAGTGAACAACTTTCTTGGTATATATATCACTTACAGTTGAATAGAGCTATCCGACTCACGGTTCACCTTCGTTCTTTTAAATCCAGCTTTTGAACATCGCCTCTGCTCCCGAGGGATTATGGGATAGTAAAGAGTCCAGTCAATCCGCATTTCAGAATCTTGCCAGAAATAGTAGGTCATCCAGGTATTTCTCGCTTACTGTTGTATAAATACAGAGGATTCGGACTAGTCCACTGGCATACTGTTTTTGGCATACTATAAAGTAGGGAAATATAGATGTACAGACGCAGCAAGAGTGAGAGTGACCTCTGTCCACTTACATGAATGTAACGCATCTTAAGAAAGCATTTCTCTGCTGTTCAAACACCCCTCAGATCGCATCATTTAGATGGAGAAATGTTTTCAAACTGAATAGGCTAAATACTGTATCAAATGAAAATAAAAATGCAGCTGACTCTTCAGTAATCAAAATACTTTTTGAAAGTAAATGTATTCTGATTACCAACTATTTCAATTGTAACTGTAGCAGAATACAATTACTAATATTTATATTTTAAAAGTTCAACTTTTAAAAACGTGTTTGGAGACATCTACATTCTGTTGCACTCTGTCCAGCTGGTTTTGGACTCAAGAATGCATCACGTGTGAATGGCTCCTGCTCTCGGTAAGTGTGGTGTGTTGCCCGCATTTGTTTTATTAGTTTGTGTTAGTTGCTTCTAAGCTTGAATTGCTCCGATTGTAGGACAATCATATATTATGGAATTTATGTACGAGTGAGAGGGTATGAGTAACTGAGTTAATTTTTTTGTTATCTGATTAAATTGACAGCCCTAATTGTAGTGTGCGATTTATTATTTGTTATTGTTTATATAATAAGTAAATTAATTCTAAACTTCCAAATAAAGATAGATGAACAGTGCCTGAATGTGTAGCAATAATACAATAACAATTAATGATAAAGTAAAATTAGAAGATGCATACAAATTAAACAATTTAATAACAAATAACATAAAAAAATTACTTATAAAAATGACTGCATGGTTGGCAGAGAGGTCTGATTAATGTTTTAAGTGCTTTAAGAGTCCTGTGTTCAAAACAAGTCTGTATTTGTTTTGTATGTTTTATTATATTTTTAAACCAGACAGTGTACACATTTTAACAAGTTTTATATATATATATATATATATATATATATATATATATATATATATATATATATATATATATATACTGATACGTGCAAGGAAACAACACTTTTTAATGCCCACTTTTCTTGAACGTTTAGGAGTAACATTTTCAAATGAAATGACAAAGTATAAAACAAAAATCCTGAATTATTCAGATGGCAGCGTTTCCTGAGTGTGTGCACACAAATGGGACAGCACAAAGTCATCATGGGTGGTTTGTGACTTGTATTTCTGCATACTCACGGTGTTCATTACGAGCTCTGAGCGGAAGCTCTGCTTTTAGATTTCCTGTTTTCCTGTAACACTCCCACATCTGCAGAACAAAAGCATGTCATAATTCAACTGAATGACACAAAACAACCATCCTTATATAAACACGTTAAATATAATGCAGAATCAGTATGCGGTTGATAAATCTTGTTTAACCTGTATAGAATTGGGAGGTTCATGAATCTATGACATCACAGGTTTGACCGCATTCATGATGTGTACAGCACAGATTATACATTAACAAAGATACAAAGAAACAAACACAAGACATATTCTGGTAAATGCTCATTTTGATCAGACTGATCAAAATCAAGCTTAAGGATTGAAGGTGAGGGGGAAAGCCATGCAAGCATTTCACCAAGATTTTCACAATTAAACACACAAACATAAAAATAAACAAATGTCCTGTGAACATCCGGCAGGAAAAGCTGCAGTCGTGTCACTTCAATAATAAAATAAAGGAATGGAGCAGGTCGTTCCACACACTCGGGCATCATGGGACTCGTTCTACAAGCCTCGTTTCATAAATATCAAAGTAGATTAGCTTCTGCTAACTGTGCCGACATTCTCCAAAAATACAGCACACACCAGGTGATGATGATGTGACATCAATTATTAAAATTGTAACAAATTCTTCAGTGTGTTACCAAGAGAATAATTGCAATAAACATGACTTACAAAACAGCCACCAACAACGATTACAAAACTCATGCAGACACGTGGTCGAATAATTGGTCAGTTAGAAACAGGAAGATCCCGAAAGGGTCAAAGGTCACAGGCAGCCATCAGTCAGACAGGAAGGAAGCAAATGAGCGGAGGGAGTGACTGCAGTGTTCATGCGGGTGATTTAAACGCAGCCGTACTCATACCACAGCAAGTGAGCATCTTCAGGTTCAGCGTCATCGGGCGGGGCTGAACTCTGACCTCTGGATTTGTTTTGAGGGGGTTTATGGGGGGGGCCGCTAATGTTGCTAACGAGAGACGTGTTGAGCGACAGGATGTTCTGGTTTCTATTGTCGCACTTCAGCGCGGGCTCACTAAAGATGGAGTCCAGGAAAAAGGAATCTACGGTGAAGGAGGGGCCTAGAAACGCCTGCAGACTGGCCAGCTCAGGCTCCTCTATGCTGCAGGGTTCACTAGCGGACTTGGGCAGGGCTGTGTTAGGAGCGGGTGCGGTGGAAACAGAGCCGTACTCACGGGATGAGGGCACGGGGTCCACCAGCACGGGCTGACGGCTGTCTTTGGACAGCAGGTCGTGGATGCTGGTCCGGCGGACGGAGCCCTCGGCGGTGGAGATGACGCTGCTGGCACGAGGCAGACCAGAAGATGAGGACACGTCCAGCTGTTCGGATACAGATGTGGCTTTAGCCAGGGATGACAGGCTGGATCGGGGCGGGTCCGAACCCTTGACCCGTGTACTCTCTGCCTTGCGCAGACTTGGACGTCCCGTTTGGCTGGCTCTTGCGCCGCTGGAATCTGCCGTCATGGCTTTCCCGCTGGCCGAGCGTAAGATGCCCCGCCCCTTTACATGCTCTCTGGATGGTTGCGGTGTGGCTCCTGACAGACGCAGTGATTGTGCTGCTGTGAGAGCATCCTGCATGGAGAAACACGTTAACAATCAGACACATTCTACCATATGACTAATGACAACACAATTATTGTCCTCTTGGTCCGCATCTGTGGCATTGTTGACTACCACACAAAATAATTTAATCGGGAAACTTGTATAGTAAATGCACTTACTATAGAAGTCTAGCAGGCTAACGGGTTCTATCTGAAATAATCGGTTCTTCTTGCTTTTCAATAAACAGAAATTGCCTTCAAAATCTTCACACATTTTCTTTGTTGTATTCTGTATGGCTGGTGATGGACTGACACTGCTGTGCAATTATGGCATTTTGAGTGTTTTCCACACTGGTCTATTATTGTAGTAGCACTGAATTTTAGAATTGTCTATCTCCATACGCCACCAACCACAGTTAAACTGAAGAATGTAATTTCCCCACCATGAAACGGAATGTCAAAAATAAACATTGTTTACAAACAGCATTCCGAATATGCCCCCTGTCTGCCATTGATCAAACTAACAGCATATCACCCTGCAGCTCTCATCTGGTTACCCATTGAACAGGGTTGAGCCTGGCTAGTACCTGGATGGGACACCACCTGTGGAAAACTATGGTTTCTGCTGGAAGAGGTATTAGGAGGCCATCAGGGGGTGCTCACCCTGTGGTCCCTGTGGGTCCTAATGCCCCAGTATAGTGACGGGGACACTACACTGTAAAAAAAATCACTGTCTTTCGAATGAGACGTTAAACCGAGGTCATGACTCTCTGTGATCATTAAAAATCCCAGGGCACTTCTCGTAAAACAGTAGGGATGTAACCCCGGTGTCCTGGCCAAATTTCCCCATTGGCCTCTATCCACCATGGCTTCTAATAATCCCCTATATATATGAATTCGCTACATCACTGTACTCTCCTCTCCAGCAACAGCTGCTGTGTGGTTTGCGTACTGGCGCACTATGGCTGCTGTCGCATTAATCATCCAGGTGGATGCTGCACACTGGTGGTGGTTGAAGAGATTCCCCCTATTCTATGTAAAGTGTTTTGTGTGCCTAGAAAAGCGCTATATAAATGTAATTAATTATAACAGATAGTCCGGCCTCAAACGCCATTGGTTCAGTATTGGTATGGATGGGTCGCTCAAACAGAGGAATTATTATAGTGTCACAGAGACACTGTGTTTACAGTTTGAGAAAATTAACCTAAAAATGGTTTACTTACAGTTGCCTCTGTTAAAATACTTTCTCCTAGCCCAGCTTAAATGCACAGTCACACACTTCAGCTTTAAGCGACCAACCACAATTCATTTTGCTTTCACGTGTCTGTTAGGTCTCTTCCTGTCCAAGTGGGTGCTTCTTGGCCAGAATAAGCAGCAAGACTTTATGCTGATAGGGAAAGTCTGGAAACAAGAGACTAGCCTCATGCTAACATGTGTAGTGTTAGTTATAGTTTCCAAATGGTGTGATAGTTTCATATTTTGAATTTTCCTTTGTGGTGCTGCCTGCTAGGAATGAGTACATGATGAAGATAATGTGTTGAGTGTGTACGATGCTGGGGTTGTTGGTTGTTGTGTCATCACCTCTTGAGGGTCTGAGCTCTCGTCTCTGTGCTGCAGTGAAACTGTCTCACTGCCGGCAGATTTAGTCCTGCGTTTGTTGGCAGCAGTGTAGTCCTGTGCACTTGGCTGTGATGGCGTCTGCCTCAATGGAGAGTCTAAACTCAGACTGACATCACCGCTGCTCTCACTGTGAGGACGACTCACAGCGCCATTCATCACACCTGATTCACACATGATCAGAGAGAGAATACACATAATGACACAATGCTGTACACCACACCAACACATTATTTTTAAACATGTGTACTACTACAATCACTACTTTCCATTAGTTATTCCAAAACGAATATCATAAAACCAAAGAAAAACCCCATTATCAGATTTACCACATAAGAGCTTCATTGTGTACATAATGTGCAGGAGTGATAGTGTGTGATGTGTGTGAACAGCATGACATGACAGCACACACTGGGTCAACAGATGGTCCAGTACAGACTGGCACACATTAACACCAGTGCTGACCAATGAGCAGAGAGATCAGAGAGAAATATGTTCTGAGTCAATTATAACCTACATCCTAAGTATCACAGACACAGTAGTACATGATACATGAACAACAGTTTAAAATTTTATTTTCTCACCCTGAGCTCGTAGCACACTGGACTCCTCTGAGGACAAAGGTGTGATGTCATCACTTGATGCATTATCTGCAGACAATAAAGCAGCATCTTACTGTCAATGTACAATGACATCAACTACAAAACTTCAAGGAATAAACACAAGTGTAACCTCATGGAGTCCTAAACAGTGATACGGCACAGGGATACAACACAAACACTGAACCATGTGATCATACGTGATTATGGACAATACAGAGAGCGGTCGTGTACCTCTCTCATTGGTGTTGTGTTGAGCTCTGCGGCCACGGGTCAGGTTTAGGGTGGCGTATTCAGCAGCGGTGCTGGAATAGTCCATGGAACCGAACTCTTGCCCATGCTGAGCGCCGATTGTCATCTCGTCAGGAGCTTCTAGATGATCAATACTGCTGGACCACTGACCCTCAGACAACGCCATCGTCTGCAGCAGGTCGTTCATCGCTAAAACACACAAACACATGATTCATATGCTAATATACTAAAGGAGCACATCAAAACTCAATTAAAACCTTTCAAATATCAGATTCACAAGCAAGACGCTCTGTGAACGTGTGTAAATATGAGTGAACTGAAGAGGGAGACACTAAGAAGAAAAGAGACATAAAAGCAAGAGAGTTGAATGGGAAGATGGAGGAGGGAATGAGGAAGAAGTGTGAATGCCGGTGATCAGGCCGAGATATCGAAGAGCATGCTAAACTTTTACAGTTAAAAAAGTAAATCTGGTAACTTTCAGTAGATACATGCAGGAAAGGATGTGACATAAATATCTGTGAAGCACACAAATCAGTTACTCAACCAAAAGTTCTTCTACATAGAAAAGTAATCCTACCTCAAAAGGACAATTTAGACATCTAGTTAAATAAAACTAGGGCTGCATGATTCGGCCAAAAAACCATACTGCGATTATTTTGTCAAATATTGCAATTGCGAACTGAACTGTGATAAATGATAAACATTTAAAATCTCATATTTCTGCTGCTTAGATAACAAGGTTAACAGGCATGAAGTCACATTGAAACTGCTCTAATGTTCCACAGATTGTGCAAACTACAAACTAGATGCCTCATGTCTCCAAGTCATGTATTGCCCAAACTCTGTTGCCAATAGAGTTCACAATCAACTTATATTACTTTTTATGTACAGTATATACAATGATGAGCCAAAACATTATTACCACCTGCCAAATATGCTGTTGGTCTGCCGCGTGCCACCAAAACGGCACTGACCCGCCGAGACATGGACTCTACAAAACCCCTGAAGGTGTCCTGTGGTATCTGCCTGGCATCAAGACATTAGCAGCAGATCCTTCAAGTCCTGTAAGTTGCAGGGTGGAGCCGCTGTAGATCAGACTGGTTGGTCCAGCACATCCCACAGATGCTCAATTGGATTGAGATCTGGGGAATTTGGAGTCCAGGGCAACACCTTGAACTCTTCATCATGTTCCTCAAAACATTCCCGAACAAAGTGTGCAGTGTGGCAGGGTGCATTATCCTGCTGAAAGAGGCCACTGCCATCAGGGAATATCATTGCCATGAAGGGGTGTACTTAGTCTGTAATGATTTTTAGGTAGGTGGCATGCATCAAATTTACGTCCACATGAATGGCCGGACCCAGGGTTTCCCAGCAGAACATTGCCCAGAGCATCACACTCCCTCCAACAGCTGTGTCAATCGTCTTCCCACAGTGCATCCTGGTGCCATCATTTTCCCAGATAAATGGCGTACACGTACACGGCCGTCCACGTGATGTAAAAGAAAACGGGCCAGGTGAACTCCTTCCACTGCTCCAAGGTCCAGTTCCGACGCTACGTGCCCATTGTAGGCGCTTTTGACGGTGGACAGTGGTCATCATGGGCACTCTGACTGGTTTGTGGCAATGCAGTCCCATATGCAGCAGGGTATGATGCACTGTGTGTTGTGACACATTCCTCCCGTAACCATCATTAAAATTTTCTGTGACTTGCACCCACAATAGACCTTCTGTAAGTTCGGACCAGACGGGAGAGCCTTCATTGCCCTTGCGCATCTATGAGCCTTGGGCGCCCAACACCCTGTCGCTGGTTTGTGGTTTGTCCCTCCTAAGACCACTGTCAGTAGGTACTCACCACTGCTGACCAGGAACACTACACAATCCTTGCCGTTTCAGAGATGCTCTGATCCATTTGTCTGGCCATAACAATTTGGCCCTTGTCAAAGTCGCTCAGGCATTTTCTCCTGCATTCAACACGCTGACTACGATAACTGATTGTTCGCTTACCATTTAATCTACCCAGACCTTGACATGTGGCCTTGTTAGGAGATGATCAATGTTATTTGCTTTAACTGTGAGTGGTCATAATGTTTTGGCTCATCTGTGTGTGTGTGTGTATATATATATATATATATATATATATATATACAGTATATATTGCTATTCAGAATACCAATACTTTAATTATTATATTATTATTATTAGTTGTAGTAGTAGTAATAGATATTAGTAAAATAATAGAAGAATATAATAGAAGAAAAATGAAGAATTCATGCAACTGCTGTAACAAAAACAGAAGCTGCTTTGGAACCATCCAGAATACAGGGAAAGAACAACAACAAATTAATTGAAGAGATAATTTTTTCTTAATTCCATTGTAAATGCTTAACTGTAAACATCTTCGTACATACGCTGAGGACAAGATTAAATTATTGTCTATGCCACTTATGCTGCACAAATACATTATATTGAGAATAACCCCAAATATTCCTTTAATTTCCTTGTCAGTATGTGAGATTGTGAGTTTTTCAAGTGCTTAGTTGAAGTTTCTTCATCAGAGAAACAGATAATTAACACTAATATTCTGACCATTAATTATATCCAGTCACAGAGGATTGGAGGACAGAGCAGGTATTGTTGTAGTGAGAGTGTGTTTAGATCATCACTGAAGAAAGACGGACAATAAAAGTGTGAAAGAGCATGTTGTCTTACACATGGAGCGGCGGTAGATAGCCTTCATTCGATCTTTCTCCTTGGATCTGTTCCTCATAAACGGAAGCTTTTTCAGTGCTGTCAGTTCAGCAAGACAAGAACGCAACAAACGGGAGAGAACACATAGAGGTTAGAGGCACCATTCCTGTCAAACATTACCACTCTATCACAGCAACACAGTTACACATCACACACACACGTAAAGAGACACTGATGAACATGCCGACAGCGCAACACGATGGTGATTATTAAAGGGTGCAATGCAGGAGAGCATTACAGATCATCACTCTGAAATAAAAAGTGTATTTTTCTCTCACGCTTGGGTTGTCTGAATGATGGGAAATACAGCTAACCTCAGAAATGAGCACTGGACTCATTCTGTTTGTATTGCACCATTTAATACAGATGAACAATGAACGAGCACAATTCAGTGTTCAAGGGCTGACTGACAGCATACCGTTAGAGGAAGCCTGCGATTGGCTTTTCTCAACTTTCTTTCCTTCATGAAGAAATCAAGAAACAACAAGAGAAAGTGTCAGACATGAACTAAAACATCACACATCAAAGCAACACTATCTACTGTCTCATACTGTGGATGGTGAGATGTGAGTGTTCTGTGTGGATTTACTGTGATGAGAGCGAAATAAGTAACCAACTGCACAGCTTTCTATTATGTGGTCTTCGCTGGTTGAATCATTCTTTTCTTTTTGTTTTGAGCTTTTGCAATTTTTATTATAAGGATGGATGAGAGGTGACAGGAAACGAAGGGGGCAGGAAAAGACATTTCCTACTTCTTGCCAGGCCACTTCCCTGACACATATTCTTTTGAGACAGTTCTATCCAAGGAATCAGTCAAACTGATTCTTGAATCGGTTTGATCTGAACTGATGGGACTGCATTGATCAGAAGATTCACTCCCTCAATAAATGACTGAGCAACAACTGATGGACTCACTGGAAATGTGTTGTGAATTGTTTGTGTTGTGTGTATTATTTTGTATTGTGTGATTCTACTATCACGTTATTCAATTAAATCACACAATCAGAACTTTAAGACATTACAGCTTCATTTTCTGTTACAACATGGTTTTCACATACAAACAAAAATGACATGACTTATATTTAAATCAATGCTAATCAGTCCTAATCAGTGCAGTAAACATGCTGACAGTAGACAGTGAGATGTGAAGTGATACTCACTGCCGCTGCGTTGGGTGACCGTATCCTCCAGTGAGTTGGATCCAGAGCCCACGGATGAGTTGTCCTGACTGTCCGGATGAGGCAATGTCAGGAAACCCTCGCTGGACTCGGAGCGTGACGGCGTTTGTGTGAGAGAGCGCATGCGCTCGCGACTCTTTGGCTTGATGAGTTTCCTCATCTTTAGTGTGATCCAGTTCCCCCTCCTGCAGAAACAACACTCAACCTCGCATCACTCGTCTCTGATCCTCAAAGCACACTGCAACACCGTGAGAGGATAAAGCACACACCCTAAACAGTGATAACCTGAATTAAGCTCAAGGAGGAGTCTTTCCACTGGTAGAATGAGCTCTCACCACATATAGTAATAACGGACCTTTAAGAGGTTACGCCAACTTAATGACTTCTATTATCCAGTGAGAGAGCAAAACGTGTTTATTTAAAATAGACTGCATAGACTGTGCAATTTCTCGAGAGATTCAGAGTGAGAAACAGAGCCATCCTAACCTCAAACCTAACAATATACATTCATCCATCCATCCATTTTCTATACTCACTTAACCTTTGTAGGGTTGCAGGTATTGCAGGAGCCTATACCAGCTACCTCAATCCAAAGGCAGGGACCCTGAACCATGTCCAGTCCATCACAGGGCTAACACATACTGACAGACAACAACATTCATGCTCTCACACCTAACTGCAATTTAGAGTTAACCAATATACAAAAAGAAGAAACTATAAAGTATGTGCAAAATAAATAAATTAAAGATTAGAAGAAAAACAAAGAATATCCATACATACCAAAGACCAGACATTAGCAGTATAAATGAAGCAAGGTTCACAGGTGTGTAGGTTGCTCTTAAATGTCCAGAGGTACACTGAATGAGCCCAAATATTATGTGCATGACAGCATTAGCTATCTATATACAATGTATGCACAAAGAAGTCTTAACTGGATTGTAAATTTATGCTTGTGGTTGTATCTACAGTTGTGCTCAAAAGTTTGCATACCCTAGCAGAAATTGTGAAATTTTGGCATTGATTTTGAAAATATGACTGATCATTATTTAAGGATAGTGATCATATGAAGCCATTTATTATCACATAGTTGTTTGGCTCCTTTTTAAATCATAATGATAACAGAAATCACCCAAATGGCCCTGATCAAAAGTTTACATACCCTTGAATGTTTGGCCTTGTTACAGACACACAAGGTGACACACACAGGTTTAAATAGCAATTAAAGGTTAATTTCCCACACCTGTGGCTTTTTAAATTGCAATTAGCATCTGTGTATAAAAAGTCAATGAGTTTGTTGGCTCTTATGTGGATGCACTGAGCAGGCTAGATACTGAGCCATGGGGAGCAGAAAAGAACTGTCAAAAGACCTGCGTAACAAGGTAATGCAACTTTATAAAGATGAAAAAGGATATAAAAAGATATCCAAAGCCTTGAAAATGCCAGTCAGTACTGTTCAATCACTTATTAAAAAGTGGAAAATTCAGGGATCTCGGATCTCTTGATACCAAGACAAGGTCAGGTAGACCAAGAAAGATTTCAGCCACAACTGCTAGAAGAATTGTTCGGGATACAAAGAAAAACCCACAGGTAACCTCAGGAGAAATACAGGCTGCTCTGGAAAAAGACGTTGTGGTTGTTTCAAGGAGCACAATATGACGATACTTGAATAAAAATGAGCTGCATGGTCGAGTTGCCAGAAAGAAGCCTTTACTGCGCCAATGCCACAAAAAAGCCCGGTTTCAATATGCCCGACAACACCTTGACACGCCTCACAGCTTCTGGCACACTGTAATTTGGAGTGGCGAGACCAAAATAGAGCTTTATGGTCACAACCATAAGTGCTATGTTTGGAGAGGGGTCAACATGGCCTATAGTGAAAAGAATACCATCCCCACTGTGAAGCATGGTGGTGGCTCACTGATGTTTTGGGGGTGTGTGAGCTCTAAAGGCACGGGGAATCTTGTGAAAATTGATGGCAAGATGAATGCAGCATGTTATCAGAAAATACTGGCAGACAATTTGCATTCTTCTGCATGAAAGCTGCACATGGGACGCTCTTGGACTTTCCAGCATGACAGTGACCCTAAGCACAAGGCCAATTTGACCCTACAGTGATTACAGCTGAAAAAGGTGAAGGTTCTGGCGTGGCCATCACAGTCTCCTGACCTTAATATTATCGAGCCACTCTGGGGAGATCTCAAACATGCGGTTCATGCAAGACGACCAAAGACTTTGCATGACCTGGAGGCATTTTGCTAAGACGAATGGGCACCTATACCACCTGCAAAAATTTGGGGCCTCATAGACAACTATTACAAAAGACTGCACACTGTCATTGATGCTAAAGGGGGCAATACACAGTATTTAGAACTAAGGGTATGCAGACTTTTGAACAGGGGTCATTTCATTTTTTTCTTTGTTGCCATGTTTTGTTTTATGATTGTGCCATTCTGTTATAACCTACAGTTGAATATGAATCCCATAAGAAATAAAAGAAATGTGTTTTGCCTGCTCACTAATTTTTATTTTTTTTAAATGGTACATATATTACCAATTCTCCAATGGTATGCAAACTTTTGAGCACAACTGTACAGGAATGGTTATGTTCAGTATTCAATTTGTAAAAATAAAAAAAGGGGTATAGTGAGGTCAAACATCTCTTTGTTTCATGCATGTTATTGACATTCAATTCTTATTTAATCGTGACAATATTTGATATTTCGCCACAGATTTTCTTTGTTACAGTGAGAGTAATTTCTTAATTTGTGTCAACATATCAAAACGAAAATGGAATAAAGACGCAGATACCTATTTAATGGTGTGAAATCCTAATGATTTGGCTTCAGTGAACAACATCCAACAACATGTGCGTGTCTAATTCGCTGTTTGTTGAGATGTTCAATGGCACTCTGTCACTCACGAGAGCAAAATCGTTTCTTACAGAACATGCATAGTATGAGAGTTTTTTCTTCTCTATGTCAGTAGGCTGCAAACAGTTTCATTCTATATTTGAGCACTGCAAATGATCTTTGGCCATCTCAGGAGGTGCGTGGAGGTTAAATCACTTTAAATCCAGCAGTTCGCATTTTTCTGTACAGTACACAATTGTCAGCAGCCTATGTACTGTATATATGAATTGGATAAAGGTGGCTGTAAAATTGGGTGGAAAAAACTTAGTTTTGTACCCTGCTCTCAACTGAGGTGTGGAAAAAAAATCCAAATATCTGCAGTGTAGGCATCGTGGATATCACATGCTAGGGTGAGTTAGATTAAGTTTTCTTAACTATATTAAGAAAATGCAAATGCAGGCTAATATGTCATTTAACTTGATCTAAGCACAGCATATTTTGCTCTTCCTATAATCTGTGATTTCTTTTGTGTATTTATAAATGTGGTCTAAAATATGGGCTATATAAGTTCTATTAAATTTCATTTTCATATTAAACTTCTATAAATACAGTTTCATGTTATGATTTTCATTCCACTCTTCATTTGAATACAAGAACAGTGTGTAGAAGTGAGTTGTGTTTGACTTGTGTTAAGACTCAAGTTGTTTAATCCTAGAGGCTTTGCCTTACTTGTTGCACACTTTAAAAACAGGGATTGATTTTTGAGGCATAAGCCCATAAGTGAAATACAAGGGACAGGCATGACGCTCATTCACAAATGGCTTATTTGCTTCCTTGGACTGTTATATCTAGAAATAGAGCAAAAAAACTGATCTGCTGAAGGGTCTAGGCCTGTGCAATACATTATGTAGTAGGTTTCCCTAATGGACTGGCCAGTGGCCTGAAGGCATTGTTACACAGATGGCCATGCAGATGCATGTCCCATAGTGAGATGTCAACAGAGTCGACTGAAAAAGAACAAATCTTATCCAGGCTCTGATATACAGTACTATTTGATAACACATAAAAATGTGAAACACTAAACATTTATCTGTGTCAGCAAACAACTGACACCTTCTTAAATAAAGTTGATTGTAAGTTAAATCCAAAGCTATCATACCCACTTTAAAAAACACATCCATTCAGTGATCAGACCATGTGAGATGGCACATTTACCTTCGAGGAGGTGATGGGTCATAAAATTTATACTGGTCCATGATCTTCTCCTCAAGTTTCTCTTTCTGTCTCCTCAGTTCATTCAGTTTGTCACTGTGTATGAGAGAGAGAGAGAGATTGGTGATATCAGAGTGTATCAGAGCACACAGGACAAATTGCAGGTGAATTTAGTTTTATCATGGACAGATAAATAAGAATGAGGGTAAAATGAAAATGTGTAGCAGTAAGATGATGTCACACATGTATTGTCTCTGCTCAACGTGGAACAGGTCTTTGCTCTCCATAGTCTGCTCCAGCAGGGTTCGGTTCTGCAGCATCAGGGTTTGGATCTGATCCAGCAGATGGCGGTTCTCCTCCTCTAGGTTCCCCTTTAACTGACTCAACAACTGCACAACATATTTCAAACACACTTCAGCCTTATACCCAGAATGACATAGTTACCCTCCAGAACATTCACAACTTTTTAGTTCACCATGTTTAGTGTGAGTTCAGTTTGAAGTTAACTTTGTACTCAAGCTCTCAGATGTACAATCAATCTATAGCTACGTCTGTGTCTTATAGACTATTTGTATTGGCTGTACAGGCGAGATACAGAGAGACTTTGTAATGGCCTTAATTTTCGCCAGATTGATTTATTACCATTTAATAATTTTTAACGACCCAATGACGCCCTGGAATAACAAAAGGCTGATCTGATTATACTTTTCTCTAAAGGAAATTCAAGATATTAGCTTGTTTCAATTTACAATTAAAGACCTGAACACAATCTGAAATCGTTGTGAGCTCATGAAGTGTGTACCTCGCACTGGTTGGTGAGTTTGGTGGAGGTGATGTCCAGTTGTTGGTACTGTTCTTTGAGTTTGGAGAACTCTGCCTCCAGACGGGTCTGCTCCAGTCGGGCTGTGTTCACCTGACTCTTGAGGGCCTTATGATCCATCTGCAGAAGCTCATTGTCCTTCAGCAGTTGATGGTACGTAGAGTTCAGCCTGAAACATGATGTGCACTCATGAGAGATCAGGATATAATTGAAAGGCCTTCAAAAGACATTCCTTCATAAAGACTCTCACGTGTGGTGTTCCTCTTTAAGTTTGTGGTATTCTGCAGCCGTTTCCTGATGTCTCTTGTTCTCTGAGATCATCTTCTCTCGCTCTGATTTGAGTTCCTTCTCCAGCTGCTCCAGCTCAGTCTTCTGCTTTAACAGCTGATTGTACCTGCACAAAGTACAGTAAAACGCATCAGATAGCAAAATAAGGTATGTATTTAGGGTAAACTAGGGATTTTTACATTTAAAAAAACTAAAACAAAAAACAATTTGAATGCTGCTTGCCCGTGCAAACCTTGCCACCACAATACTAGGGTGTTCTGGCTGGTTGCCAGTGCAATGCTATGAAGCTCATAGGGTACTGTGAGTGACAGAGTTTTTAGTGTGTTGCTAAGCAGTTCTTAGTGTGTTCTTGGTGGCTGCGAAAGCATTTATGTGCAGCTGCTAGGGTGCTAAGGTGTTCTGGACGGTTGTTTACTGGCCCAAGTTAAAAGAGTCCACCTTCAAGTTTCTAAGATATTCTGCTCTCTAAATATGGCTAGAGTCCCTCCTTCCATGTAAGTTTATAGGATTTTTTCATTTGTTTGAAAATGTTAAGACTGATCTCATAGTAAAGTAAGAGTACACCTCTTCTCAATATAACGAAACACATTGATTTGATAAGATATTGTAAGTAATATCATTGTGCTGTACCTGTAATGTGTGTTATACCTGTTGTCCAGGCTGCGGTGCTGCACATCAAGGCTCTTATGAGCACTCTTCAGCTCTCCATGTTTGCCGATCAGATCCTCGTACTCTGATGCCTGTCTGTCGTGGAGGTTGGACAGTTTCTCGTGGTCGTGCAGCAGCAGATCGTAGACTGTGCGCAGTTCTTCTTTCTCTCGCAGTGCTGCGTCTCTCTCGCTCTCTGTGCTAGACTGATGTGTCTGCAGCTGAGTATTCTGGGACATGAGCGCGGCACTCTGAGAGTTCAGGGTGGAGTTCTCCACCTGAGTGCACAAAATCACTTTTACCTCAATATGCACGAAAACCATGTTGGTCGACAAGTTTCACCAGCTAAGTTTTGCTCATGAACCAACACTAAAACAGCCTAGATCAGAATGGGAATTCCTTTCTGGTTAAGCTGGTCTTCACAGCAGGATAACTGGATTCATGAGTGTGTCATTAGTTTAAAGTGCATTTAAAAGAACACCAGACAGAAATCACCAAGAGTTCCTGATGACTAACTCTGACTTAAGAGTTTATCTGCAACTACATGTGACTGATTCTGGTCTGCACATCTGTCAGATGCTTAAAAAGCTTTTACAACCAAAACCCGTTACATTCATGAGGACAAACGCCCATCAACAAACTGACCTAAATCCAAAGTTGATCCTGATCTATGATTTAATCCTCAATCTTTAGAGATACACTACACGACCAAAAGTTTGTGAACACCCCAATCAAATCAGTCACATTGAGGTCCATACTGAAATGATTTAGGGAGTCTTGTGTGGAAGTAATCGACTGTCCTGCTCCAAGCCCAGACCTTAACCCCACTGAACAACTTTGGGATGAATCCGAACACTAACTGTGAGTCATCACCAAACATCAATGTCTGACCTCACTGATGCTCTTGTGTCTGAATGAGAGCAAATCACCACAGCCATGTTCAACATCTAGTAGATAACTCAACACGAAAAGTGGAAGCTGTTGTAGCAGCATAAAGAGGGATTAATGACAGAAATTAAATATTCAACAAGCACATATAGTTGTGGTGTTTGGGTATACACCAATGAGCCCAAACATTATGACCACCTGTCTAATATGCTGTTGGTCCTCCGCGTGCCGTTAAACAGCGCCGACCCACCGAGGCATGGACTCTACAAGACCCCTGAAGGTGTCCTGTGGTATTTGGGACCAAGATATTAGCAGCAGATCCTTCAAGTCCTGTAAGCTGGGAGGTTGAGCCGTAGTGGATCGGACTTGTTGGTCCAGCACATCACACAGATGCTCAATCGGATTGAGATCTGGGGAATATGGAGGCCTGGGCAACACATTTAATTCTTCATCATGTTCCTCAAACCATTCTCGAAAAATGTATGCAGTGTGGCAGGGCACATTAACCTGCTGAAAGAGGCCACTGCCATCAGGGAATACCTTTGCCATGAAGGGGTCTATCTGGTCTGCAACGATGTTTAGGTAGGTGGCATGTGTCAAATTGACATTCATATGAATGGCCGGACCCAGGATTTCCCAGCAGAACATTGCCCAAATCATCACACTCTCTCTACCGGCTTGTCGTCTTCCCACAGTGAATCCTGGTGCCATCCCTTCCTCAGGTAAATGGCGCACACATACACGGCCATCCACGTGATGTACAGTTGTGGCCAAAAATATTGACACCCATGGTAAATATGGTCTTTATTGTTTATCCTTTTGATTTTTCATTCAAAATATTCACAAAAATCTATCCTTTATTTGAAGTAAACTAATTGAAAAGGGGGGAAAATCTCACATCAAATATTTTTCTCTGAAACACATTTGCCACAATTATTGGCACCCCTAGAAATTCTTATGAGTAAAATATATCTGAAGTATATTCCAATTCATATTTTACATTTTTTAGAACACCTGGGTGACTAGGAATATGAAATTGTTCAGCCATGCCTTCTTTTTCACATGGGTATAAATATGAGGTAACACACAGGCCAAATTCCCTTAGTCATCCATCACAAAGGGTAAGACCAAAGAATATAGTTATGATGTGCGGCAAAATGTTGTTGAGCTTTACAAAATGGGAAGTGGCTATAAGAAAATAGCTAAAGCATTGAAAATGCCCATTTCCACCTTGAGACGTCACACAGGTCTCATAAGCTACAACACATAGAGACTGTATCACCTAGATATCATATAGAGACTGTGCCTGTTCCCCGAACTACCAAACACAAACCCCTCACTATATCATTTAGAAAAAATTTGATTAAGGTCAAACTGAAGGGTCGGAGAGGAGGTGTTGCTACAATTTACAGAGACGTTTTTGGTGTTACTAAGAGGATAGGATATAAGTTTAAGTCTTTTGAACTAATAATGCTTAATGTAACACTGTCAGATATAAATAAAAAATCTCTGTCGTCTTTTGCCCTTGCTGCAGTATATAGATCACCAGGGCCTTATTCTGATTTCCTTGTGAATTTGCACATTTTCTATCAGATCTAGTAGTTACTGCAGATAGAGCTTTAATTGTTGGTGTCTTCAACATTCACATAGATAATGAAAATAACACATTGGGATTAGCATTTATCGATATTCTCAACTTGCTTGGAGTCAGACAAAATGTGACAGCACCAACTCATCACCATAATCATACGCTAAATTTAATTCTGTCATATGGAGTTGATGTTGATACTATAGAAATTCTACCGCAGAGTGATGACATCTCAGATCATTACCTCGTCTCTTGTATACTGCGATCAGCTAATGTTACTCAATCTACACCATGCTATCGTTCAGGTAGAACAATTATTTCGACCACTAAAGATACATACACTCAGTGAGCCCCATAGTCTAGAAGAACTTGATGAAATAACAGAAAATATAAATACAGTCTTCTCTAGCACTCTTGATAGTGTCGCCCCCCTTCAATTAAAGAAAATTAAAGAAAAAAGCCCCACACTATGGTACAATGATCACACTCATGCTCTCAAGAGAGCAGCTCGGAAAATGGAGCGCAAGTGGAAGAATTCAAAATTAGAGGTACTTCACGGTGCATGGAAGAATAGTGTCTGTTGCTACAGACAGGCACTAAAAGCTGCCAGGTCAGCATATTTTAGCAAACTCATAGAAATAACCACAACAATCCTAGGTGTTTATTCAGTACTGTGGCTAAATTGGTTAGCGATAAAACCTCAACTGAACCAGATATTCCGTCGCAGCACAACAGTAATGACTTCATGAATTTCTTTAGTGATAAAATTGAAATAATCAGAAATAAAATTGGAATTATGCAATTGTCTGTCACAGCACCTCAGGAAACAGTGTCTTATAATTTTCCTCATGTGCAACTTCAATCTTTCGCTGTCATAGGTCATGAAGAGCTAACAAAACTTATCGAAACATCAAAAGCCACAACATGTATGTTAGATCCAATACCAACTAAGCTCTTAAAAGAGGTATTCCTTATAATCTCAGAACATCTTCTTAATATTATTAAATCCTCGCTATCCTTAGGACATGTCCCAAGAAACTTTAAAATGGCAGTTTTCAAACCGCTTATCAACCCTCAGGGGTTGATGGACGTTCTGGCGCGTTCTGCTGGATTTTTTCCTCATAACAGCGGAAACAACTTAAAATACTCTGTCATATTTGGGCATACAGATAAGTGTAAGACATCATTAGAGACTATAAAGGGTCTACTTTTATTTGTGTACACTCACAATAACAACAAAACCTTGTACTTTGTAAAATAAAGAAAATAAACAGGGTACGCTTTCAGCCGTCTCTGTCTCCGCAAGCATCTTTCTGAAACACGTCACAAAAATGAACTGAAACTCAGCGAATACTTATCACACAAACATGAAACATATGTCTAAAGAAAGCTTAAAATGTCTACTTTTAAATCAAACAATTCAAATGTAAAACAAATATTCTCCTGCAATGTAATCTGTATGAAACTAAAGAGATGTACAGTTTCTCCTGGCTCAGCTAATTATCGCTAATGTGATCCCACCCACGCACAGAGGGCGCTATTCATACGGTAATGTGAGACGATCTATGCAAATGATAAACGCCCCCAACAATGCCTTAAAAAGCATCAAGTTCATTCACTTTCCTGCGCATTTGAAAGATGGCACGCTACACAGGTGAGGAAGCTCCTGGATAGTGAAGAAGAGTTCACATTTTCCTCAGAAGAAGAGCGGGACTCCGACGATGGACGTTTGCATTTTGAGGATACAATTTCGGATGAGTAAGTCATTTAGATTAAATTACATATTAGTTGACATTCTATTTTATAAAAACATGTACATATTTTACTAGTTGGACTATTTCCAGCCAGTATTCAGAGTATTGAAATTTGAAATATGTCCTAATAGGCAAGTTTTAGTACATTTAAATGTTGTTTCAGCTAAAGCAGGTATTTAAATTGTATGCTGTATGATATAAATATGATATAAAAATAATATGAATGTTTAGAATATATTTTAACTAGTGTTTATGCTGCCTCTTTATCATCAACGAAGCTTGTGCTCGCAAATATCTGTTCAGGTGCAAATGTGCAGCCCAACAAATAAATGCAGCCTTGGTGAGCAGAAGAGACTTCTTTTAAAAACATTAAAAAATCTTAATGATCAAAAACTTTTAAATGGTAGTGTAGGTCTAAAGTTTTTAAGTAAAGTCTTTATGTAAAGAAAATGTATAGTAAGATTACTTCTTTTAACTTAAACTTGATTTTGTGAATAAGCTACAAACAATACATTCAATCATTAAGTCTCCTCACATTCATTCTCTCTCAGTCACATTCCTCATTGATAGGCCCAGGGGAGGAGTCTTTGTCTCCTCAGGTGTGAATCACATCAATATTCATGATCATCCACGCCTCCTCGCATATGGCCTTTCTAACACTAAAAGTGTCTTACAAAAGTTAAATGACAATATGGTTTTGTATGAATGAGTGATCAAGATGGTTTTCACATACTTTTGTAGCAAAAACTCTACGCTACAAGATCCAATTCTCAAAAGTATTGTGAACAAATGTTTAGTATGTGATATATGGCCTTATTTCATTGACTTAAAATTTTTGTTTTTTCAAAAACCACGCATAAACGTTATTTTCTCAAAAATACAAACATGTACATACATGTTGCTCACATATTATTGTGGCCCAGTTTGTGCTGAATACAGTGTTATCAGACTTTAGCCATTAATACGTTTTTAAGCAACTGAAAAAAGCACAAATGTCAAGGCATGTCAAAACTTCTCCAGGGCCCAAAACACCCTCAGAACCCAGAGGGTTAAGAAGCCACAACTGGAGAATTGGCTAATTATAGACCAATTTCAAATCTCCCGTTTATGTCAAAAATACTAAAAAAGGTTGTGTCTTCCCAATTATGTTCATTTCTACAGAGAAATAGTATATATGAACAATTTCAGTCAGGATTTAGGCCATACCACAGTACAGAGACTTCACTTATCAGAGTTACTAATGACTTGCTCTTATCATCTGATTGCGGCTGCATTTCTCTTGTAGTACTTTTAGATCTTAGTGCTGCCTTCGACACCATAGATCACAACATTCTCTTGAATAGGTTAGAGAATTATGTTGGCATTTGTGGACTTGTATTAGGATGGCTTAAGTCCTATTTAGCAGACCGCTACCACTTTGTCTGTGTAAACGAGGAATTGTCAAATCAAACAAAAGTTAAGTATGGAGTGCCAGAGGGATCAGTTTTAGGGCCTCTACTTTTCTCCCTATATATGCTTCCCCTGGGAGATATTATCTGGAAACATGGAATAAGTTTCCACTGTTATGCCAACGATACCCAACTTTATATTTCTTCAAAACCCGACGAAATTTCAAAATTCTCCAAATTAGCAGCGTGTATCAATGAAATCAAAGATTGGATGGCCACAAATGTCCTTCTACTTAATTCTGACAAAAGACAGGTACTAGTTATTGGGCTAAAAACCTCTAAAAATAAGCCGCTAAAATATAACTTGACTCTTGATGAATGTACTGTTACATCGTCTTCAACAGCGAAGAACTTAGGTGTTATATTTGACACCAATGTCATTTGAAAATCAAATTTCCAATGTTGTAAATCAGCATTCTTCCACCTAAGAAATATTGCTTAATTATGACACATGCTCTCTGTTGCTGATGCTGAAAAACTAATTCATGCGTTCATGACCTCAAGACTAGATTATTGTCATGCATTACTGGGAGGATGTCCAGCAAGTTCAATAAATAAACTTCAATTGGTTCAAAATGCAGCAGCCAGAGTGCTAACTAGAACCAAGAAATATGATCATATTAGCCCAATTTTATCATCGTAACACTGGCTACCTGTTAAATTTTGTATTAATTTTAAAATTCTGTTAACTACATACAAAGCTTTGAATGGTCTAGCTCCACAGTAGTTATGTGACTTCTACCACGCTATATTCCATCACGTTCATTACGATCGCAAAACACTGGCCTGTTAATATTTCCTAGAATATCAAAATCAACAAAAAGAGGTAGATCCTTTTCCTATTTGGCTCCTAAACTATGGAATAGTCTCCCTAACACTGTTCGGGACGCAGACACACTCACTGAGTTTAAGTCTAAAGACTCATCTATTTAGCCAGGCATACACCTAATTTATTCTTCACCACACAATTAGGCTGCTTTAGTTAGGTCTGCCAGAACCTGAAATATTGATCATGATCTATAACTCTGCAAAAAATTTAATGGCATCTACGCTAATATTATTCTATTTGTTTCCATGTCTCAACCTGGAAACACTACCAGAACTGGCCGGATCCATCTCCATTCCTTCTTGGTATCGGACTCCACTGCTACGTGATGATGACAAAATGCATAGGACAGACCTCACTGAAATGACCGGCCAGTTGAACTGCGAAGCACCTCACTGATCTTGGCCTGCATCACCTTGGTCTAATGATGGACTACACTCTTAAAATGGAATACATAGACTATCAACAAATTGCCAACAAAAGCTTTCATCAGACAACTAACAAAGGACAATGCATCTATATGAACTTCTGCAAGTTAATCCAGGATGAACTTCAAAGACATTAGTCATAAATCTTACAGTTCTTACAAAATCTTTAAATCTCTGGCCTTTAACACTTACTTAGTTTAATAATTTTAAACTATGACTTGCACTGCACAAAATTAAGTAATATTGGCATTATATTCATGCTGTTAGCCAGAGGGGAACTGGCCCCCACAGTGAGCCTGGTTTCTCCCAAGGTTATTTTTCTCCATTAACCAACATCTTACGGAGTTTTGTGTTCGTTGCCACAGTCATCTTCGGCTTGCTCACTGGGTTTCTAAATACAATTATTATTTAATTATTATTTTTATAAACACTTCATAATCGTATTTAATCAAACTACATAATGATGACTCAAGACTTTATAGATATTATGGTTTAATTTTCTGTTAATGCATGATTTTCTGTAAAGCTGCTTTGAAAAGAAGTGTGTTGTGAAAGGCGCTAAACAAATAAAAATGACTTGACTTGACCACAAAATCAAAGTTCTGCCATGGCCATCCCAGTCCCCTGACCTGAACCCTATAGAAAACCTGTGGGGTGAACTGAAGAGGAGAGTCCACCAGTGTGGAACTCAGAATTTGAAGGATCTGGAGAGATTCTGTATGGAGGAATGGTCTCAGATCCCTTGCCATGTGTTCTCCAACCTCATTAGGCATTATAGGAGAAGACTCAGAGCTGTTATCTTGGCAAAGGGAGGTTCCACAAAGTACTGAATCAAAAAAGGGTGATAATAATTCCACACATATAGTTGTCAAAAATATTTGTTTTTTGATAAAACATATGTTGTGTTTGCAATTGTTTGATATCCATTAGAGGATAGATTTTTGTGAACATTCTGAATGAAGATCAAAAGGATAAACAATAAAGCCATATTTTTCACAGCCTTCTTTACTCATATTTACCAAGTGTGCCAATAATTTTGGCCACAACTGTAAAAGAAAATGAGACCCATTGGACCAAGCAACCTTCTTCCACTGCTCCAAAACCCAGTACCGATGCTCGCGTGCCCATTGTAGGCTCTTTCAACAGTGGACAGAGGTCATCATGGGCACTCTGACCGGTCTGCGACTACGCAGCCCCATACACAGCAGGGTGTGATGCACTGTGTGTTGTGACACATTCCTCCCGTAACCATCATTACAATTTTCTGTGACTTGTGATTTTTGTGATTTTTTCTACCCAGACCTTGACATGTGGCCTTGTTAGGAGATGATCAACTTTATTTGCTTCACCTGTGAGTGGTCATAATGTTTCGGCTCATCAGTGTATACATACATTTGGTCATGCAGTGTATGATCTTTATTCAAGAGGTGACAGCATTTGATTTGATTTAAGAGACTGATGTAAATTTGAGAAAGAAGATAGATTGTGACCTGTAGTTTGGCGTTCTGTGTTTGCAATGTGGTGTTGTTCTCCTGTATGGATGCAGTCTGTCTCTGTAGAGCTAAGATTTGCGCCTGTAAATTACTGCTCTGAGTCTCCAGCTGCTTTAACTGTGTCCGCAGAGCCTGTTTCTCCGCCTGAAGAGTGGCATTCTGGACAAACACGTATAATTTTAGTTTTTTCACTAATATCACATACATTTTAGACCCAGCAAAAGACATTCAGAGAATCATGCGGTCAAGTTTAAGTCATTAAAGTCAGTTGGAGGTCATGTGATTAATGGTGGTACATACGTTTCTCTCAACCTCAATGAGTCGATCTTTAACCTTCAGCAGCTCTCGCGTGGCGTCCTGACTCTCCTTCGCCCATTTGCTGACGCTCTGTGCGTCCTCCCGTCCTCTACAGGGTGAGCTCTGAACCATACACTCCTCCTCTTGACGCTGACGCAACGCCTCATAATTCTTCTTCACCTGAAGATGGTAAAAATGGGGTTGAAAATAGAGAATCTATTGTGCCTGACTTCTGCCAACAAATCAAACAAACTCTCCGTTCAGACATTGCGAACCGTTTTGAGTTCCTGCCGTAGCTGCTGGTTGAGGTTGAAAGACTCCTGTAGTCGTGCTTCTAGAGCAGCGATCTTCTCCGCTTTGATTTCCAGAGAAGATTTCAGAGTGGATTCCAGTTTAGACTCTAAAAGCTTAAACCTAAAGCACATAAAATACACGTCAGAGTTCAGTCATTGACACAAAAATTACTACATCATTTATGCATACAGTGCATCCGGAAAGTATTCACAGCGCTTCACTTTTTCCATATTTTGTTATGTTACAGCCTTATTCCAGAATGGATTAAATTCATTATTTTCCTCAAAATTCTACAAACAATACCCCATAATGACAACATGAAAGAAGTTTGTTTGAAATCTTTGCAAATTTATTAAAAATAAAAAAACGAAAAAAAAATCAGTCAAAAGGCTATGTTAGACTAGCAAGACTCAAACTTGCATCAGCCACATGAGCCTCTGTTGAAGCAGACCACTTAGACTTCAAACAACAAACGCTACTAAGTTTGAGCCTTAACTTTGTCTTCATATAGAAAAACAAATTTCAAAACAGATTAACATATATAGTGATATGGTAGTGATGTCACTCTTTTTTTTTTTGGAAAAAGAGTATGAGTGTAGATATTTCCTTTTCAGTACTTGCCGATACGATACCTGTTTTTTTTTTCTTTTTTTTTTCTGAATTACAAATTTAACAGTTTATTTACATTTTATTATCAAAATGGGATCTAAATAAATTAATTCACTGTAAGCAAATGAAAATAAATTTTTTTATTTTCAATATAATATTGTATTATTTTTATCAAATGAAGAGCTTTTTTTTACTGAATCTCACAGCACAATCCAAAATGCAACATTGGAGTTATTTTTGGTCAAATAAAATGCTGTAAAACAGAGCATCATAGATGTGAGATATTGCTTAAGTAACAGATACTTATTATTGATTTATCATTATTATTAGTAGTAGTAGTAGTAATAGTAGTATTACAGTAAATATTACATAACTATATACAGTAGTGATATATTTTTGTCATACTTTTTCATTTAGATGAAAAAATGAATGTTGGAAGCCCTTTCCGTTTCTGTGTATTTTATTTTTTTTTTCTCCCAATTTGGAATGCCCAATTCTGAATGTGCTTTTTAAGTCCTCTTGGTCGCATAGTGATTCACCTCAATCCGGGTGGTGGAGGACGAATCCCAGCTGCCTCCGCATGTTGACCGCATTACCACGGAGACATAGCGCGTGTGGAGGCTTCACGCCATCCACCGCGGCATCCACGCTCAACTCACCACGCGCCCCACCGAGAACAAACCACATTATAGCGACCACGAGGAGGTTACCCCATGTGACTCTACCCTCCCTAGCAACCGTGCCAATTTGGCTGCTTAGGAGACCTGGCTGGAGTCACTCAGCATGCCCTGGGATTCGAACTAGCGAACTCCAGGGGTGGTAGCCAGCGTCTTTACCACTGAGCTACCCAGGCCCCCTCGTTTCTGTGTATTTTTGACAGTGGCTTCTCACCTCCAGAAAAGCAGGTTGCTATGTGACCCAGTGTGATTATTAAACTGCAAAAGGCTTCTATTTCATTAAATAAACATGTAGTGTGTATTCGCTGGGCACTACATAGTGATTTAAGGCTCTGCTCAGCGTCATCTGCTACAAACAGAGTGCGCAATGCTCATGATGGCGTTTAAGAGCTCCTTGGTATGAGCAGCCAGCTTCACATTTACATTCAAACATTCTTAAAAAAAGATCTGTTTACTTTAAAGTGCATAGCACATACAAACTATATATTATTCTCATTAAATAGCAGCCTTTGCAGTTTAATAATCACACTATCACAAAATGTTTTTTTAATTTGTGAGCTGAATGTTAATGTAATGAATTTGAATGTCAGTTGGTATCGGTTTTTGGTATCAGAGCGTTTTTATGAGCACAAGTCCAAGTAGTATCAGACCCGATTCCGATACCAATATCGGTATAGGGACATCCTTAATCTTAAGTTTTGTAGTTCAACGTTTGCATTACTTATGTAAATTACCTGTCATCAGAGCTCTCCTCACCACCCAGAAGACCTTCTTTGTTAAGACCTATCTTTTCAAGCTCATGGGTCAATTTCTCCAGGTCATTGTTAATCTGCTGAGTCTTTAATTTCTCATCAACCAGCTCCTAAATAAGAAAAATCATCACAGATTGTCATCCAAGTAAACAATAGCCAAGAAGAATACACCAAAGAGTTTTCCCAACTTGAGGTTAGACAGTTACCTCTCTAAGAGTGACCAGTGTCTTTTTATCAATGGAAGCTTGTTTGACCAATTCCTTGTTGTCCTTTTCCAAGTCTTTAATGCGACCACATGTCTCTTTGAGTGTGGTGACTTCCTTGCTGAGAGCGCGGTTCTCCTTCTCCAGATGAGAGATACGCAGGTTGTCTTCATCTAATTTAGAGTCTTTAATTTCGGCCTGCTGTCTAAGGCGTTTGTTCTCTTTCTCAAGCTGTTTCTTGTCTTTCTCCAACTGAGTGTTCTCTTGCTCTAGAACATTGTTCTCCTGCGCCAGCTGCTCAAGACCTTTGCTGGAAATCTTCAGCTCTTCAAGGCTCTGCTGCAGGTTCTGGTTCTCAGTCTCCATTTCCTGTAATTCTCCCTCCAGCTGATGAATCTTGCGGCTGCTGTTCTCCAAGACCTTCTTGAGCCTTTGGTTTTCTATATCTAGACCTTGGTAACTTACTTCTAGGCGTTCCGTTTTTTTGGAGGATGCCTTCAGCAGCTCAAGACTCTTTCTGAGTTGAGTTCTCTCATTCTCAAGCTCTCTATTCTCCAGCTCCAGTTGAGCAGCTTTGGCTCCCGTTGACCGTAAGGACTCGGTGAATCGCCTGAGCTCCAGGTTTTCCTCGTCAAGCTGAGCATTCTCTTTCTCCAGGACCTCCAATTGGAAAGATAAGTTCCTCAGACCATCTGCTGCTTTCTTCAGTTTCCGGCTCTCTGCTTCTAGGTCAGCGTTCTCCTTCTCTAGAACCTCTACCTTCTCACAGGTAATGGCAAGTGTGGCAAGTCGCTTCTGCAGACTCTCCTTCTCTCGCTCCAGTCGATGCACCTCCATCTCTAACTCTTCAGCTCTTTCTCCTTTCTCCTTGTAGTGCTCAAGGTCTTGGCGCAGTTGTTTCCGCTCAAACTCCATCTTGTTAAGCTTGCTGCTGGTTTCTTTAATGGACTCATGCAGCACACGGTTTTCTTTCTCGATGTCTTTCACGCGGGCTTCAGAGCTGACCTGAGAGCGCTGTCTAAGAGAGGTGATAGTCTGGTTGAGATGTTCATTCTCCTGTTCTAGACCCTTCACCTGTGTTACAGTCAGAGTGTGTCAGGAAAGAGAGATTGTTGAAAGTGTGGCTTAAGCCAATGTTTTAATTCAAACTGAAATACTGTACACTACTAGTGTTTTGTTGGATAGCACAAGTCTATCAGGGTCAAGATGTTTATGACCCTGACTTCACGCTGTACCTAAACTCGATACACAGAGCAATGCTTGTTTCTTGTAATTTCACACACAAAAAACCCCCCACAAAAAAACTTCCCTTTTTCAGGACACTGTATTTTAAAGATAATTTTGTAAAAATCCACATAACTTTACAGATCTTTATTGTAAAGGGTTTAAACAATGTTTTCCATGCTTGTTCAATGAACCATAAACAATTAATGAACATACACCTTTGGAACGGTCATTAAGAAACTAACAGCTTACAGATGGTAGGCAATTAAGATCACAGTTATAAAAATTTAGGACACTAAAGAGACCTTTCTACTGACCCTGAAAAACACCAAAAGAAAGACGCCCAGGGTCCCTGCTCATCTGCGTGAACGTGCCTTAGGCATGTTGCATGGAGGCATGAGGACTCCAGATGTGGCCAGGGCAATAAATTGCAATGTCCATACTGTTAGACACCTAAGACAGCGCTACAGGGAGACAGGAAGGACAGCTGATCATCCTCGCAGTGGCAGACCACGCGTAACAACACCTGCACAGGATCGGTACATCCGAATTTCACACCTGTGGGAGAGGTACAGGATGGCGACAACAACTGCCCAAGTTACACCAGGAATGCAACTCCATTAGTGCTCAGACTGTCCGCAATAGGCTGAGAGAGGCTGGACTGAGGGCTTGTAGGCCTGTTGTAAGGCAGGTCCTTACCAGACATCACCTGCAACAATGTCGCCTATGGGCACAAACCCACCTTCGCTGGACCAGACAGGACTGGCAAAAAGTGCTCTTCACTGACAAGTCGCGGTTTTGTCTCACCAGGGGTGATGGTCGGACTCGCATTTATGGTCGAAGGAATGAGCGTTACACCGAGGCCTGTACTCTGGAGCGGGATCGATTTGGAGGTGGAGGGTCCGTCATGGTCTGGGGCGGTGTGTCACAGCATCATCGGACTGAGCTTGTTGTCATTGCAGGCAATCTCAATGCTTTGTGTTACAGGGAAGACATCCTCCTCCCTCATGTGGTACCCTTCCTTCAGGTTCATCCTGACATGACCCTCCAGCATGACAATGCCACCAGCCATACTGCTCGTTCTGTGCGTGATTTCCTGCAAGACAGGAATGTCGGTGTTCTGCCATAGCCAGCGAAGAGCCCGTATCTCAATCCCATTGAGCACGTCTGGGACCTGTTGGATCGGAGGGTGAGGGCTAGGCCCATTCCCCCCAGAAATGTCCGGGAACTTGCAAGTGCCTTGGTGAAAGAGTGGGGTAACATCTCACAGCAAGAACTGGCAAATCTGGTGCAGTCCATGAGGAGGAGATGCACTGCAGTACTTAATGCTGCTGGTGGCCACACCAGATACTGATACTTTTGATTTATGTTGACCCCCCCCCTTTGTTCAGGGACACATTATTCCATTTCTGTTAGTCACATGTCTGTGAAACTTGTCCAGTTTATGTCTTAGTTGTTGAATCTTTTTATGTTCATACAGATATTTACACATGTTAATTTTGCTGAAAATAAAAGCAGTTGAAAGTGAGAGGATGTTTCTTTTTTTGCTGAGTTTATTTAGAACTTACTGCTGCATTCACGTTATGTTGGAACTACAGTAGTAATCAGTAGTAGTAGTAAGGAAGTCCCTCAAATGCACATATGCTGAATTTGGAAAATCTGAATTCTATGAAAGCACCAATTTCTCCCCGCCCTGTGACGTCATAAACAGCAAAAATACTATCGCCCTCAACAGTTTTCCTCAAAAAATTGTCAGGGTTCCCACTTTTTTTCAGAGATCATTTTCCAGGAATTTTCAAGAACATTTTCAATTAAAAGACAGGGATTGTGCCCTAAAGTAATACATTCCTCTTTAATAGATGTGCAGTTTATGACAGTTATCTATAAAACCAGCTCTTTAATATGTGCTTTTGAGCTCTTAGTCATTGACAAATTGATTAAAGTTGAATACACACAGCTTCAACTCCTTTATTAGCATCACAGAGAGTTGTTCTATTGTTTAAATAAAATATTCATGGTTGTTGGTGTTGTTTATAAAGTAGATAATTATTTGTACTATTATTATTATATGTTAATGCCTGTGTTTATATATTATAGTTAATAGTGTAGATGTTTTAGGTGATACCTGCAAGATATCATGTTAGGGTACGCGCAGATACCTGACGAAGAAAGAAGTGTACCAATATTGTTTAGGGGAGTCCGGGGGCATGCTACCCCTTGATAATGTTTTTGCAAAAACAACACTAAAATGTTCTTTTTTTGGTGACATTTAGAGAAGCAATTTAAATTTTCTTGAGTAAGTGTAGCTTTCATCTAACTATTGGCTAAAGTATTTCTAAAAGACTTCAGACCGAATGTGTTTTTGCAGCAAAAAAACTAAGACACAGCAGAACAGTACACCTGAGCAGAACGCAGGTGTCTCGGGATACGTTTTTAACAGCTGAAGGTCTTTTTAACTTGACACTGCGTCTAAAAATGAAGTGCCCCTGTGAGAGATGCAAAAGACACAGCGAATGCTGCGCAGTAGTCAACAACAACCATCTAGCACATTTTTACTTCTGAAAACAATTGAAAAACAGTGCAGGTGGGTGCAAAATCAGGTTCGGTGTGAACAGCCTCATATTTACATGACATAGCAGTAGTTCAAGTTTCTCAAAGTTACAGTACCTTTCTAAAAAGTTGCCTTTTCTTTTAGTTGATTGTAGGTAAATATCCACTTCATCCAGCGCTCTGTTTGTGCTCTGTGTTCTAAAGAATCCTGATACCGTTTAACTAAGTGAGAAACCGCTCCAAATGATTCAGTGAATGAGCAGTCCAACAATTTGCAAATCAGGCCATTTTGCAAACCCGTTTGGCCAATTCTATGAAAAGAACTGACTCAAAAGTATGATTAAATCCCAATCAGGCGAGACACACATCATGATTGCTGAAATATTCTCAGGGAGAATGTTTCTCAGGTAAGTTGGAGCACTCATGTTACACACAGTTCAGCCTTACAGCTGCAGGTGCCCCTGTATACAAATATTGGGGGTGTAAATATTTGCTCTGGCTCTCTCTCCATCTCACACCGAAAGACATTCACATAATGCGTGTGCACAGAGAGAGAGGACATATGGTTGTGTAACATAAACATTTATTTCACCAATAGTTGAAAAACAAATGAAATATGTCATGTGCAGGTAAATTAGACTTATGTTTAAATCAAGCAGGGTCATAGATTTTAATTCTATCTATAGGTGGCGTATAAAACTTATGAACAAATGATCATCACGACTGAAGTTGTGTGAATCAAACCAAATATATTCTTCAAATGTTCCAGATTATAAACATAATACGGTATATTGTAATCGGGCACAAATGGATGCACAGATTTGTGAATAATGACACAGAAAGCCGAACTCGGCAACATTAACTTTTAGTTTAGAATAATCGACAGTTAAATTCCATAACTGATGCATCAAAATTTCATTGTCAGATCAATGCATCGCGATGCATTTTACACCCCGAACAACTATGTGTCAATATAATCAGAAACTGATCCAAAAAATAGGCTTAGACTGTAGCAAGATTATTAGCCAACGAGTTAATACATTACAAGTTTACAATGCTAACTCGCTGCTTAGCAGTTAACATTTACTTCTAACACTTGAGCATAACATTATCTAGCTGCTGCATGCACCACTGAGAAACATGACCTATTCAATAGCAGTGGGGCTTGCATTGTGTTCCCAAAATATAATAAATCAGGAGTCAAAAACTCTGCATCTCTGAACATAGCGTTTTCAGCTGCTAACGACTGATTTCAGGGCTGGTGTTGTTTCTTCTCGGCAAAGAGAAGATGTGAAAACAAAACTGAATTTCCTTTCCAGGACATTTTACATTTTCTTTCATTTTCCAGGTGTTTTCCAAGACTGGAAAATTAGCCATCAATTTTCAAGGTTTTCCAGGACGTGTGGGAACCCTGATTTCTTTTGATATTTCGGTAACACTTTACAATAAGGTTCCATTTGTTAACATTAGTTAACAACATTATTTAACAAGAACTAATAATAAACATTACTTATTAAACATTTATTAATCTTATTTAATGTTAATTTTAACATTTAGTAATACATTTTTAAAATCCAAAGTTGTATTTGTTAACATTAGTTATGAACTAACATTAACTAACAATGAACTAAAGTATTTATATTAACTAACATTAACAAAGATTAATAAATTAAACAATATATTAAATGAACATGAACTTTGTTCATGATACCTAATGCATTAACCAATGTTAACAAATGAAACCTTATTGTAAAGTGTTACAGATATTTCTATAATTTTACAATTGATAATGTCTTAGTACAAGATAGTCTAAATTTTATCTGAAGTAAACCTAAGACATAAAATATGCTTTAATATTAGTATAGGTAGCAAAAAAGAATATACTGGGCATCACCTCCAAGTTTTGCAACCAACATTGTAGGGCTGGGCGATATGTAAAAAATATTTTAGCGATAACTGCCTTAAAAAATATCGCGATATCCGATTACAACGTCAACCCCCCTGCTGACGGTTGTAAATTTTTTTGCTTTATTGATTTTGCTGTAAAAAAGTAATTAATTTATTGAAACACGAAAAACATACACAAAAGACATTTCTAAATTCAAATTGCACTTTAAACTAAACGAAAAAAAGCAATAAAATAACGTGATCAAAAAATCTTATTTAACCACCTCCCCAATTCCAAACATTTACTGTCTCCAACGACTCCATTTTCCATCACGTAAGCATCTGTCAACGACAGCAGGTGGAAAATTACTAAAAGCCTACAGATTAAGAACTAAAGACAATTATAAATGTAAAGACAATAATAATCAAAATAAATAAGCCTAATAAATTCCTTTGTGCTCCCAAAATAATGCTGCCAAATGTGTCTTTGGGCAGCCAAATAAAAAAAAAAAATAAAATAAAATAAAAAAAAGAACAGTAAGTTATTGGCAATAAAGTGTACCTGTCTGTCTGCATTTTCTCTAAGTGTTTCTAGTGTTTTCTCCAGCTGCGCCTTCTCTTTCAGCAGGTCTGCACTCAGACTCTCAGACCTGCGCAGACTCTCTCTGTCTGAAGTCAGCTCCGTCTGCAGCTGCTGCAGCTGTGTAAACACACACACACACACAGACAACCACATCACACTACATGTCCATTAACAACCTGTGTCTTTAATATCAGGAGTCCATTTATCTGCAAAATGCTGCTGGTGTAAACACCTCTAACAGCATTAAAAACAACACATTATCACAGACAGAGCTGATATACAGACCTGAAGTTTATGAACACAACTTATAATTACACATCTGACATATGGAAACAAACACACATACACGTACACACACACACTTAAACTGACTCTTAAATTCTCTTAAAGCATATTAACTCTAATCTTCTTTAATCTCAGTTTACTCACTGACTAATATAATCCTGCACTAAGCTTTTTGTTTCAGTTAATACCCCATACTGTAATTCATTAAAACGTTTTCCTTTGTGTGAGGAACAGAATTTATTCACACCTCAACTTTCAAATCAAAATGAAATCAAAATTGACTTTATGTATACATGCTCCTTATTCTGTTGTGAATTATCAATCTGTGCACATTTTCTTACATCAAAATGTAATAAACTTCCTTCGCCTCTTTCAGCTGATTTTAACCCTTCCCTCTTTATTTTTCCACCACCTGTGTATAGACAACCCAAAGTCCTGCGAAACATGTTTTTCTTGTCAAATATTCTGTTTCAGACTCAGGAACATTAGAACATTACAGAAGTATTTTGACTTTAAGGTAGATCTTAGATTTATCAGAATACACCTGGAGAGAGATAAAGAGAAATATTGAGTTAAGGACCTTAAATCATTGCTAAACTCCAGAAGTCTCTGATGGCCATTCAGATGAGTGTGAACTCAGAGTGTGGCAGCGAAGAAGCGGTCTGAATTAAGTGTAACAGGGAAGACGCGGTGTAAACTCAGTGTGACAGTAAAGTAGTAGTGTGCTGTCTGACCTTCTGTCTGAGTTTATAATTGTCTTTCTCCAGACTTTTGCTCTCATTGCAAGTCCTCATCTCCTCCAGCATCCTCATCAGCATCTGATTCTCTTTCTCCAGTTTGAGCAGCTGACTGGATGTCAGTTCATTCACTTCATGACCCAGAGACTTCTGAGGCACTGCAAACACAAGCATATAACATCCTAAATTAGTTCAGTTAAACTTCTTAGCAAACCATCATAATCTGAATTTAATCCTTAATCATGACATGCATGACATCAACTCACATGCACACCCATCTGGACTGAGAGGTTTCATGTCTGTGTATCTTCAGTTCAAGTGTGAGGTATAGATCAGTGGACCTTTTGAGACTTCAAATGTGGGGTTTAGATTAGTGTACCTTTGGATAGTTCAGGTGTGGGGTTTATAACAGAGCACCTTCAATGAGTTCAGGTGTTGTGTTTAGGTCAGTGTACCTTCAGTGAGTTCGAGTAAGGGAGTTTAGATTAGTGTACCTTTGGTGAATTCAGGTGTAGGGTTTAGATTAGTGTACCTTCGGTAAATTCAGGTGTAGGGTTTAGATCAATGCAACTTCAGTGAGTTCAGGTGTTGAGTTTAGGTCAGTGTCCCTTCAGTGAGTTCATGTAAGGAAGTTTAGACCTACCTTTTTTAGAAGTACCTTTTGTGAATTCAGGTGCGGGGTTTAGATTAGTGTACCTTCGGTAAATTCAGGTGTAGGGTTTAGATCAATGCAACTTCAGTGAGTTCAGGTGTTGAGTTTAGGTCAGTGTCCCTTCAGTGAGTGTAAGTAAGGGAGTTTAGATCTACCTTCATTTAGAAGTACCTTTTGTGAATTCAGGTGTGGGGTTTAGATTAGTATACCTTCGGCTAGTTCAGGTGTGGGGTTTATATCAGAGCACCTTCAATGAGTTCAGGTGTTGTGTTTAGGTCAGTGTACCTTCAGTGAGTTCGAGTAAGGGAGTTTAGATTAGTGTACCTTTGGTGAATTCAGGTGTAGGGTTTAGATTAGTGTACCTTCGGTAAATTCAGGTGTAGGGTTTAGATCAATGCAACTTCAGTGAGTTCAGGTGTTGAGTTTAGGTCAGTGTCCCTTCAGTGAGTTCATGTAAGGAAGTTTAGACCTACCTTTTTTAGAAGTACCTTTTGTGAATTCAGGTGCGGGGTTTAGATCAGTGCACCTTTAATGAATTCAGGTGTAGGGTTTAGATCAATGCAACTTCAGTGAGTTCAGGTGTTGAGTTTAGGTCAGTGTACCTTCAGTGAGTTCGAGTAAGGGAGTTTAGATAGATGTACCTTTAGTGAATTCAGGTATGGGGTTTAGGTCAGTGTACCTTCAGTGAGTTCAGGTGTTGAGTTTAGGTCAGGGTACCTTCAGTGAGTTTGAGTAAGGGAGTTTAGATAGATGTACCTTTGGTGAATTCAGGTGTGGGGTTTAGATTAGTGTACCTTCAGTGAGTTCAGGTTTTGAGTTTAGGTCAGTGTATCTTCAGTGAGTTCGAGTAAGGGAGTTTAGATAGATATACCTTTGGTGAATTCAGGTATGGGGTTTAGCTCAGTGTACCTTCAGTGAGTTCAGGTGTTGAGTTTAGGTCAGTGTACCTTCAGTGAGTTTGAGTAAGGGAGTTTAGATCAGTGTACCTTTGGTGAATTCAGGTATGGGGTTCAGTGTACCTTTGGTTAGTTCAGGTGTGGGGTTTAGATCAGTGCACCTTCTGTGAGTTCAGGTCTGGTAATTTAGATCAATGCTAACATTTAACCTACACAATACACATAACATTGCAAAATACTGGGATTCTGTGCTCTGGCCGACTTTACAAAGCAGCTTTTCTTACGTTGTGCTTTATCAAATTTAGGGCTCCCGCATAATTTTTTTTAGGATATTTTATGTGCCCAACACCTGTAATGTCATACTGTGGGTCTCTTCTAAAGCCATGGTGTGGAATATATGACTAAATGATCGTGCTAAAACTGTTTGAAGCAAATGGCAAAATAATTAAATTTGATGTAATCAAGGCACAATTCAGTCAACCCTACCAGCACCTGTGAAGAGCATTGAAATGTAGTGATGATAATTAAATTATGCAGATTTAACATTTAATTGGAAATGTCACACACATCAGCTAAAATTGCAAATATGATTGTTTGGAAAATATTCTGTCATCAGCTGAAATGGAGGTTTTGATTGGTTCTGCCACTGATTAATTTTGTCTGTGCCTACAAGTCTGCACTCTGTGTCAGGGCTTGAAATTTGTAACAGGATTGCGTGTATTGCACACAATTTCAATAATTTCTGCAAGTTCTGTGTTCATTGTTTTTTTTTTCCACACAAAGTTCAGGTCTGGGGTTTAGACCAGTGTACCTTCAGTGAGTTCAGGTGCGGGGGTTTAGATTAGTGCACCTTCTGTGAGTTCAGATGTGGGGTTTAGATCAGTGTTTCTTCTGTGAATTCAGTTGTGGGGTTTAGATCAGTGCATCTTATGTGATTTCAGGTCTGGAGTTTAGATGAGTGCCCCTTCTGTGAGTTCAGGTGTGGGAGTTTAGATCAGTATCTCTTAGATGAATTCAGTTATGGGGTTTAGATCAGTGCATCTTATGTGAGTTCAGGTGTGGGGTTCAGATCAGTATACCATCGCTAAATTCAGATGTGGGGTTTAGATCCGTTCATCTTCTGTTAATTCAGGTGTGGGGTGATAAAAGATCAGTGTACCTTCAGTGAGTTCAAGTGTGTGGGGTTTTAAAAAGTGTACCTTCGATGAGTTCAGGTGTAAAGGTTTAGATCAGGGCACCTTTGTTGAGTACAGGTGTTGATTTTAGGTCAGTGCACCTTAAGTGATTTCAGGTGTGGGGTTTAGATCAGTTTACCTTCAGTGAGTTCAGGTGTGGTTTTGGAAAGTTGCTCTAATTCCCAGCCCAGATGCAGAGACTCATCCATACTCTGTTTCTGGGCCATCTCTAGCATCAGGTTCTCCTCCAGCAGCTCCTCCATACGCTTTCTCTCTATGTCTCTCTCCTGAAACACATCCTCACATGTCAGTATCTAGTGTAGTGTAGAGCTGTACTGATATAATCATATTTCTGAATTTTTTTCTAACAATTTTGTAACAAATAGCTTCAGAACAGTTCTCAGAACTAACAGAAATAAACAACTGGTGTCAAGGTGATTTTTAGTGAATGTATGAAGTCAGTTCCCCTCAAGTTCACACAGGTGTCCTTGCAGTGTAACTACAGGTGTAGTTTATCACATTAACTATGAACATGTTCCACTAACAGCTGACAACCAGAAAGTGTCACAATACTTCATTTTCACACACTATATCTATTGTTTTACATATGATGAGGTAGTTGGCAGTGTCGAGTCATTGTGTAGTGCTGTATTAATGGAGTGTATGTTTATTTATGGTCTTTTTTCTCACCATCTCCATGTCGTGGATTTTGTTCTTCAGCTGCAGGTTTTCCTTCTCCAGCTCATGAAGTTTATCAGATCGAGCTCTGAATGACTCCAATTGATCTTCCAGCATGATCTTGGTCTCTAGTAGAACATGATTGTCTTCTTTCAACTCCTGTATGATTAAATATAATCAATAACTGATGTTACATTTCCATCATCCTTTGATGAGCAAACAGTCACGTGACACACCTCGACTCTGGTCCTGTAGAACTCGATGTCGTGCAGTTTCTCTTTGTAGCGCATCACTTCACTCTCCAATTTGTCCACTCTGATAGCCTTCTCTCTCAGTGCGTCCAGCTCGTCACGATACGCCCGCAACGAACGCGCATCAGTCATCAACTGTAAGTTCTGATTATCAGACAATGACACATGTCTCAGATACTCAAGTTTGTACTTCATGATAGTTGTCTGTCTGTCCATCTGTCTGAATGAATCTAGACTGCTGTTGGTGGGTTTATTTATCCCATGAATCGGACACACAGCAGCTCTTGTTTAGGATACTGGCATCTTCACTTCATGACGTTTATTTCATGTATTAGACACACACACACTGATACAGTCATTTCTATGCTTATGGAGTCAAGTACCAAAGGGATTTGATGTACATTGCAAAACTGGGATGCTTCATGACTATTCAACACAACAACATCTTTAGCCATCACACCATACTATCACTTTGATTTTTGCCTGTTGCCAAGGAGACATAACAATATCAGGTGGCATTGTCCTCAAACTGTTCAGGTACCCCCAGGACATGCTGTTGATGATGCTTACCATTTTTGTTTTCAGTGTAACAAAGTGTTGGAAAAATACCAACCTTTATGATAAAATATGTGGAGAGGCAATATGGCCAATCTTAAGAAAATTGGTACCAGTGGACTTCATATGACCCCAGCAATCTAAAGAAGCCCAATTTTACAAAAATTATAAGTATTTATCCTTTGGTTTCAGGGTTAGGGTTAGGTTAGGGCTTAGGGTTAGGTCTATCAGTTGTTGTATTTTTTTGACCAGTAGGTCAAAACACTACAAAGTGTTTAATTTTAACAGGCTAAAGTATTGTCGAGATAAAGCCTGACTTCTATTTCTTAATTGACACTGTTGATTTTATCTCGTCAATAGTGAAGATTAGATCAAATTTGTAGGTGGAGTAGAGAATAAACAGTTTACATCGAAATCCAAGAGTTCAAGCAGATAAATTTGTCAACTTTGAGCAGTTGATGGTGCCTTAAGAGTTTGACTGGTAGACTTAAAAACTGGCCTGAAGAACTCTGAATGGTTCTATAGGCTGCCATGAACTTACAGCCAAAAGAATAATTAGGAAACTAACGGATAATCAGAAAACTAACAAATGGAATAAAGTGCCCACACACCTCCAGTGGCCTTTAAATATCTGTGCAGTGACTGGCTGAGCTTTTATTGGCTGTGTAAAGCTGTGACATGTAAGTAGTTAAAGGAATTACAGTTATCATCACACATTAAGACAGACTGAGTTTAGCTCAATGCTGATAATGACATAAACGCCTCACTTCTTGCTGCAGTCTCTTGACTTCCGTCTGCATGTTGTCCAGCTCTTGTCTGCAGTCCTGTAGCTGCTCAGTTTTCTCCTCTCTGAAACACACAAACATCAACTAACTTTTAACCAAAACAATACACATAACATTGCAAAACACTGGGATTCTGCGCTCTGACCGACTTTATAAAGCAGCTTTTCTTACGTTGTGCTTTATCAAATTTAGGCCTCCCACATTATTTTTTAGGACATTTTATGTGCCCAAAACCTGTAATGTCATACTGTGGGACTCTTATAAAGCCATGGTGTGGATATATGACTAAATGACCTTGCTAAAGCTGTTTGAAGCAAATGGCAGAATAATTACATTTGATGTAATCAAGTCACAATGATCAAAAATCTGATGATGATGATGAAATCATCCAGATTTAACATTTAATTGGAAATGTCACACATATCAGCTAAAATTGCAAATATGAATGTTTGGAAAATATTCTGTCATCAGCTGAAATGGAGGTTTTGATTGGTTCTGCCGCTGATTCATTTTGTCTGTGCCTACAAGTCTGCACTCTATGTCAGGGCTTGAAATTTGTAACAGGATTGCGGGAATTGCGCACAATTGTAATAATTTTTGCAAGTTCTGTGTTCATTGTTTTTTTCCGCACAAATGTATTCACTACAACATGTAGATGAGAATTAGTCAATTAATCCACACAAACAAATAAAATAAATATCTCTGTCTTTCTATCAGACAGTAATTCCAGATTCAGTAAATCAGTAAATGAGCTCTACTGCATCCTTCTCTCTCGTGCATCAGATTGTGTAGCTCTTTAAACGCTTGTTGAGTTTAGTGTGAGCGAACTGAAATTTATTAATCTGACATGCAAATGGCAACGAAATAAAACTAATGAAAACTAAAAAACTAAATCCTGTTTATAATCAATGAAGCACATGATAGCATCACATCATGCTGGGAAACAAGTTATTGAAGCGAACATTCATAATGTAGGCTATATACTTTAGAATTAGAATAAAACTAGAGGTAAGAATTAAGAAAGGTGAGATTGTTTTATTCCGTCACAAAGTGTATAAATCGACTCAATACTAAGTCATATGAGGCATCTTAGCAGAGAATTACCACCCACTTTCAAAAATGAATTTCAGGCACTGTGTGCATACAGTTTTATTATAATGTTTTCCATTACTTTTCTATTACTGGAAAACTGCATTATGAAATTATAGGTTTTTCAGGATGCATGGCAGTGTGCAGTAATGAGTAACGGGGTGGGGTGGATCTGAGCCAGTTATCTGACGGTTGAAATTTCAAACCACAAATGAACGATTACCTTTGTGTTCTAGATCAACACACTGAAGCTCAGGTTCCAAGCACTAACTAGAGGCAAAGTCCAGGACAGATGAGGCCATGTGTCTTTGCAGTAATAAATGAATGTCTATCATGATCTATGATGCCAAGGAGAGGAATAGGAAGTGGAACTGTGTGATTGTTTTATGGCACACAGCGGATTAAAATAGAATGACCTCATTTTACCCTGCTGTGAAACACACTGAGCTACAAACCACAGGGATGCTCCGTTCAGGGTTTTTACAGCCGATACTGATATTCTTGTTCTCTGATCGGCCGATACCGATCTGTAACAAGGTTAAAATGGGAAAGGAGGAGGCAGGAACCGGCTGAACAGTCAAAGTAATATTTTAATTTAAACTTAAACAAAAAGACACGAAACACACACACTGCAGCTGCATGTGGCTCTCTCTCTCTCGAACTGCTGCATCCCGCTGCACTTATCCCTCTCCTCGGCTGATAGCCCGATTGGGGGCCGGTCGTGTGTAGTCACGGCCCGGCCCCACCCTCCTCCTCGTCACACGATCATTTAAATTTTTATCAGGAGCTGTCAAAAAATGTCACTGTCAACTGAATTTCCCTGTTGGTAAAACTATAGTTGTTGCCTAGTTTTTGCTGTCAAAAACAGGTTGTAGGATGGTTAATTGATCATAAAAAATTTTTAAAATGAAAGTTTTTTAATAGGCCTTTAAAACAAGAGGGCTTACACAAAATATTCTCTATATAAGAATAGCTAGCCCTATAAAGAACGAGGCTTAGTGTCAAACTGAAGTCAAACTGATAACTCATAAGTGCAATTACACTTATTTATTAATTTCACTATTTAATTTAATTATTAATATTATTATTATGTAATTATTTATATTTTATTTATTTTTGCATCATATTTATTGCATCATTTTATAGTATCTAAATATTGTATATACAGTAGAATTATTATATTTATAACTACGTTTCCTGCCTTTTCATTGTGCTGGATGTTGGTAATATTAGTTCCTCTTTCATTTGTTCCAGCAGGAGCTTTAATGAGGGGAACACACACTCTCGTGCGATGAAAGGAGAAGATTAACTGCTTCTGAAGCGTCATGATGCACGCACCAAAATAAAAGAGAATATTTTGATAGTGAACGTAAAGCACTCCTGATTTACTTTAATTTACTGTTCACATAATTGCAAATGTTCTTGGTCATTGTGGGTTCATACATTCTGTGTTAATGGCAGTGAAGAATTAAGGACAGAAATATTTTTATATTGTTTAATATAATATAATAAATTGACAGTCTTAACTTCCAACAACTCAATTTAGATTTAATTAGTCATTTAAGTGAAGGAGAACCCCAGAAAAACACTTGATTACACAATGACCATGGATAACTATCAGTCTTGCTTTATGTGGTATTGCAAACAAAAATACTCCAATACAATATTCAATATTAACAATCTTTCCAACGTTTCAAACTGAAACAAAGTGAATCTAGTGTCTAACAAACCACACACTCAACGAATGTGAGATTACTAAATATACAGCCTTTCTGATATTGGATGAACTTACTAACAAGATGACTGTGCTATAGCTATCTGTGCAGATGCACAACAGAAGTGCACGAGCCGGCTGTATTGGATTCCAGTAAAAAGCAGTGATGCAGCTGACAGTAAGTTCCTCTCATGTAAAGCTCTTCCTCTAATGCTCACTACATCAGTATTGTGTGCTGAGAGTAAAGTGCTCTTAGAGGAAGCTGAATAATTTACAACACAGTAAAAGCACTTCAGTATTGATGAGGCATTACAGGAAGTGCAGGATGAAGATCATTCAGTTCAGGTATCAGTGATGTCATGATAACACACAGCAGCGTGAGTTCGTTTTGAAATACTCACAGCTCCTGTCGCAGGCGTCTGATCTTAGCTTTGGCGTCAGCGAGCTCTACAGACAGATGCTGGATGCTCTCTGTGCGTCTTATGCTGGGCGACTCGCCGGGTAACGGGGCGACATGAAGTGCTGGAGAGATGTGCCCACAGTCCCGCTCCAGAGTCAAAGACACAATTGTCTGACATCACACACACACACACACACAGACAGTGAGCACTCCACAGGTGTTGTAGTGTTTGGTTTCATTGTGTTTTGTGTTGTTGTGTGGTACCTCAGCGTGTTGGTCTCTCTCGTCTACGAGACGTTTGAGGTGAAAGCTCACGTGTTTCAGGAGTGTGTCTTTATCCTGCGACACACACTCACCCTCATCCAGACACTGAAGATCCAACACATTCTCCTGGTTATGAGTCACCTTCAACACACACACACACACACATAAGTATTACAATAACGCTGGGTAAAACAATGTGTTGGTCATGTGATGTGATTCAGACCTCTTGAATGTGAGCAGCGATGGCAGCCTTTGTGTCAAAGTCCAGCAGCGTCTGTATCCTGTCGATGTATTCCTCCTTCCTGTCACACTGAACACACACACACACACACACACACACACACAGTGAGTTTGTGTGTCTCTGTACATTAACTCTGTTCCACACATTCATTCACATCTGATCATGCAGTAATGATGTGACACAACATGTCACTCATCATGTGACGTGTGTCATACACTGTGCTGACAGATGGAGTGTATTGATAATGTAATATCAGTATGAATTCAGTCACCTGTACAGCACAGCCCAATAACAGCAGTAATAACTTCCTCATCTCTTCGAGAGCTTGTTCTGAAACACACACATAAAATATTAATAAACATCAACAGACTGATTACTGATCCTGTATGAGACAGATAATGAACTCTCTGTTGAGTGAATGTAAACGTAATGATCTCTCACTAACTGCACATGTTCTGCCTCATAAACATCTTCATACTAAGATTCATATTTTGTCCACACACATTACCTAATAATAATAATACAAGTTCCAAACATAAGTTCAGGAGGAGTTCTGTCAATCACATTTCAAGGATGATATATAAGTGGCTGCTTCCTTTCCTAAATACAGTTACGTTCACACAGTTGGGATATTAACGACAGTGACGACTGCATTCTATAATCAAAGTGATACCTGTACATTTTCAGTACTCACAACAGTGTTTTCATTTAACCTGTGCTGTGTGAACAGAACCACACTGGAACACTAGTTGTCTGTCACGTCATATAACGCCAGATTCACACATACTCCATGAGCGGGGCGTGAGCGTGAGCAATGCGTTGCGTTTGGGCTTTCACACTGGCCGGGTCTCTTTTCTAGGTTTCTATGGCAACAACGGGCAGTCACTTGCACTTATTTATCAGCGTACTTGGTCGTGATTGGTTAGTATATCAAAGCCCCCTTCAAGGCAAGTCAGTCCACTCTGCGATCATCTTTGGAACACTCTCGGGTAGGCTGGGCAGCTTTTTCTTTGTAAACAAGCAGCATAAAAGTACAGCTCCTATCTACTTGAATGGGGAAAGACTGAAATTTCCGAAACGGTTGGTCATGATTACAATCAAAGAACATATTTAAAGTCAGCAGTAAATTCTGACATAGGGTTGCTCCAATACCAACATTTTAGCTTCAGTACGATACCAGCCCTGGTACCTCGGTATCGATATAACTCGATACTTAGGCAACAAATTAAAAAACCTCAGATTTTTAATTAAATTACACAGAAAATTATTGACAAAAAGAACTGCACAAAGTCTTATAGATAAAAATTATGCCTTTTCTGTTTTAATTTTTCTGGATTCCATGTTAAATGTTTTAATTAAATGTTATGATCAAATTGTGTTTAATCAAATACATACTGTACAGCTTTAATCAAATGAAAATATAATACTTTTCAACAATATATATATATATATAATTTTTGTAAAAAAAAAAAAAAAAGAAAAAAAGAAAAGATGCACAACAGAGCTTCACAGAATTAATGAAAACATTAAATGAAAACAATCTGATTACAACATGCTGATATTCAGTACACCTGCTTATGTGATACTGCTTACAGATAATAATACTAATAATATAACCATTTAATATTATATTATTGTTACTATGAGTATTATTGCGTCTGCTTTGAATATTACACTTTTACACAGTAGTAATACTTTTCTGTTGTAATCTCTTCCATTTCACACAGTCAGTTGAATAGAGCTCTCATTTCAGCAGGACTTTTATTATGAAAGATCTTTGAAGTTCTTCTTGTATAGGGTTCTTTATATCAAGCTTCCCGTAACTCGCAAGCTGAAATCTCCGAGCTGTAACGGAGAAAGACTTCATTTGAGAGTTCACAGCCGTTTATACACTAAACACATTGATCTGTGGCTACTATTGGACACACTGCATAAAAATCAAGCATTAGTAGTGTGTTGCATTTGTGTGTGTGATCGTGTGCGTGCCTGTGTGTGTGTGTGGATGTGTGTGTGTGTGTGTGGATGACAGGGCAGAGAGGCGTCTCTTATTCAAACTGTGGCATGCAGTGCATGTGACTGTTTATTATTTAATTAAATTACATCCTTCTGCAATTTAATGATCACACTTAGCCATACAGAGTCTTTTTTATTATTATTTTCAAATGGTCTTTGATTTCATCACAAAACATACATTACATTTTGCTAATGGCAGCATACTTTAATATGGTACCGAAATTAACAATATGATGATATCGTACCGTTTAAATTTTTTTGGTATCGCGATAGTTCGTTAGTACCAGTATACCGCGCAACCCTAATCTGACAACAATAGCATCATAAATTGTGCTGCTTTACCTCAGATTACGCTAAAAAATGCTTTTTTTCAGGATGGATCAGCTAATGCGCATCTTGAGTTGATTACAGGAGATGTCTTTATCTAAAAGGTGATTGGCTCTTTTGCCTGTAAGGCGGGCGTTCCAATTTCTCCCATTCATTTTAATACCAGTAGTCCGTCTCTTCTAAACTGTCTCTGTATATATACAACACGGCCAAAAGTCCTGCAGTTTATTTATTTATTTATTTTTTTATTTAGTTATTTTGCTAGTTTGTTTGTATGAAGACATACACACTGGTGGCCAAAAGTTTGGAATAATGTACAGACTTTGCTCTTATGGAACGAAATTGGTACTTTTATTCACCAAAGTGGCATTCAACTGATCACAATGTATAGTCAGGACATTAATAATGTGAAAAATTACTATTACAATTTGAAATAAATGTTCAGAACTTCTTAAACTACTTCAAAGAGTTCTCATCAAAAAATCCTCCATGTGCAGCAATGACAGCTTTGCAGATCCTTGGCATTCTAGCTGTCAGTTTGTCCAGATACTCAGGTGACATTTCACCCCACACTTCCTGTAGCACTTGCCATAGATGTGGCTGTCTTGTCGGGCACTTCTCACACACCTTACAGTCTAGCTGATCCCACAAAATCTCAATGGGGTTAAGATCCATAACACTCTTTTCCAAGTATCTGTTGTCTAATGTCTGTGTTTCTTTACCCAATCTAACCTTTTCTTTTTGTTTTTCTGTTTCAAAAGTGGCTTTTTCTTTGCAATTCTTCCCATAAGGCCTGCACCCCTGAGTCTTCTCTTTACAGTTGTACATGGAAATGATGTTGAGCGGGTAGAATTCAATTAAGCTGTCAGCTGAGGACATGTGAGGCGTCTATTTCTCAAACTAGAGACTCTGATGTACTTATCCTCTTGTTTAGTTGTACATCTGGCCTTCCACATCTCTTTCTGTCCTTATTAGAGCCAGTTGTCCTTTGTCTTTGAAGACTACAGTGTACACCTTTGTATGAAATCTTCAGTTTTTTGGCAATTTCAAGCATTGTATAGCCTTCATTTCTCAAAACATTGATTGATTGATGAGTTTCTAGAGAAAGCTCTTTCTTTTTTGCCATTTTTTATCTAATATTGACCTAGACATGCCAGTCTATTGCATACTGTGGCAACTCAAAAACAAACACAATGTTAAGCTTCATTTAATGAACCAAATAGCTTTCAATTGTGTTTGATATAATGGCAAGTGATTTTCTAGTACCAAATGATCAATTAAACATGATTACTCAAGGATAAGGTGTTGGAGTGATGGCTGCTGGAAATGGGGCCTGTCTAGATTTTATCAAAAATTACTTTATACAGATAGTGATGGTGCTGTTTTTTACATCAGTAATGTCCTGACTATACTTTGTGATCAGCTGAATGCCACTTTGGTGAATTAAAGTACCGATTTCCTTCCGAAACAGCACAATCTGTACATTATTTCAAACTTTTGGCCGCCAGTATATACACTGTAGTGTATAGTATGCTCGGTTTAAGTATTGTTTATCTGCTTTTGCATCTTTTCTATAATCTCCTGATTATTTTTGTTTCCTGTTACACCCAGAGTTGCTGAGTTCAGCATGAGCCGCGCAGCAAAAATAGGTTCTGTGACGAAGTTATCCGCTCACTGGACTTTTACTAAAAAGAATGAAAATGTCTTCTTTTGAAATACTGAAGATGCAGCACTATTAATTGCATGTGGTTAATGGGTAAGATGCAGTTATTTATGTTGAAATACCATGCACAAAAAGTGGCGCAATTGCTAAGTGAATTTGCCCCTCAGTGTGTTCCTGATGATCTTCAGCCACTACACCACACAGCCTTTAGAAAATGACAAGAGACATACCGCTCAGTGGAGTTCTGCCCAACACCAGGACATCAGGAAGTGACATCATCACCAGCTGCTGCAATGTCTCCTGAAACACACACACAATTAAACTGTTTCACCATGATTCATAACACTATAACACACTGCTGAAGGAATGGGCCTGAAACACAGCAGCACACTGTCACACAGCTGTTTCTTCTTATCTACAGAATATTCATATGATTAACCATGACAAGCTCACAACACAATCACACACTAATGATACACACTGCTATCATGAGCGATTAGTGTTTACACAGCGGTTTGTAATGCTCATCAGTGCTCATCCTCATAAATAATCATCATTATATTCATGTACAGTCAGGGTCCGAAATGAACACCCGGCAAGTGCCAAATGCAGGTACATTTTCTGTTTGGCCAGTGAATTCCGCAGCGTCTCACACCACTCTGGTGGATGGTTTTTGCTTTCTATCAGTTTATGTCAGCTTGTAAAATAGTTTTACACATTCTAGTTTTGTCCTCAAGGGGGCTCTGAAGGCCTACAGGACAGTCAGTAACACAGGTGTATACATAGAACGGCTCTTATTAGCATGTAGTCCCGCTGCTCATAAATAGTCTCCAACGCTGTGTGTCCGCTGGCACGTGGTGAGCGAAGGTGGATTCAGTGCTTTTAATCCTTTTAATCATTCTTTGTGGCAATTTTGTGGCTGGGTAAGCAAACGTTTAAAAATCAACACTGTTTGTATACTTTGGGCATTTGAAAATAAAATTGGCATTTTTCCAACACACACACACGACTGACCTGTTCTCACACTAGTGTTACTACATAACTCGTACTAGTCTCATCAGTGTTAATCACCTGTGAAAGATCCCAGTAAAGACAGTAAAGCCCAAAGTATACTCCTGTTAGATACGGAAGTACAGGACGCGTGACACAAATTTCTTCATCAGCAGAGTGCTCGAGCTCTGAATGCCTGCAACCAGATTTTTCTAACCGTGCGTACTCTGAACATGGAATATGCACAGTTATTTGTACTTGTACAGTTGAGGCGTTGCTTTCAAGAAGTGCAAGAAGATGTAATCGCCGCTAAATGAAGACGAATGTGGAAACTACAACAGTGGATGTGCACGTCAAGAGCGTGTGTGGGTGAGGAGGTCAGGAGATACCTGTATTTGTATGACTCAAGTCTGAAGGAATATAAAGACATCTCTATAGGTCTAAACTCTTGAAGATAAATAGTCCAGTATCTCAGCAGTCAGAGCACGCAAGCCTCAACTGCCTGTGTATGCACACACAGTCATATAAGGGCTAGTGTTCAACTGTACGCAGAAAAACATTGGGCTTAAAATATTGTGTGGCTGCTATTAATCATCATGTGCATGTGTGGAAATATCATAAATAGAGACTGCATATATGCATCAGTATAATGGTGTGGGCGCAACAAAATACTGAGCTCTACACTCGGTTAAAAAGCATTCAAAACTGCTGTCGATTAATTAAGATTTGACATATGATGAACTTGTGCCACAGTTGGACTCATTTAATAAATAACATTGTACAAATTGTGATAAAACTTTATGGTGTAATTAAAGTTGCTATCTTTTATAATAGTTTCAGTCACTTTCAATGATTTAAGTTCAGTCATGAAACTCTACATGACGCAAACTGATAGGTCGTTTGGCATGTAATCTGTTAGCCAATCAACTTGTGAACTCTCTCTTTGTCAAACATTTAAAATGCTCCATTATTTGCATGTAAGCTGGTTTTACTGCAGCGCACTACGAGAGTTTTTTTCTCTGAAACCCTCCTCCCCAGCATCACCTGTCTAGATCTGCTTCAGGTGGATTGTATATACACACTCACGACATGACTCTGGGTGTGTGTGTGTCTGTGATGCAGCTGTGTATGAATGGTGAACATGTTTCCATGGTAACTGCAGCATTCATTCACTCACTCACACTGCTGCTTTGCTCTCTATATGGGTCCAAAAGAACAACAAATTTTACAGTGAATTGCAGAGGAACATATAATTATCCCTAAATAATGTCCCTAACAATCACTGTTTATACTAGCCATGGTGATTAATGTGATACAGTTCAACAGAACCTTCATCCAATTATGACACGATGACACTACTGCGCAAAATAAGACACAAATGGTCAATTTTTCTATTGTCTTCTAATGTATTGCATTAAACGGACATTAGAAATTGAGCACCCACAGTAATGCACCACTTTAAGTAGCTAAACAAAAGCAATAAGTATTCATTCATGCATTTATGTTAACTTTTTCCCACTATGTTTCTGATATCAGTGCACAGTCAGTCAGATTTTCATAGTCTGATATACTGTAGGCCAATACGTCTATGCTTTGTGGCACTGACATGCTCCATCTTGATGATTTACTCTCTCTTTTCTTCATGTTTGCTGAAAACGGTGGTGGATTTAAGCTTATGAATCCTCATCTGTTATAAGTTATCTTTTTTATTCAAGTTATTTCAGTGTGAATCCTCCTCTTGCCAATCCTAAAAACTTTAAACTTCACTACATTAAGTACGTAGGTATTCATTATTATTCTGACTTATAACAGACATTTATTGAAATAAAAGCATTTGAACATGCACACAAACATACACACTCTCAAATAATAGATATTAATAACAAAGTCTATGTTTGAAAGTGTACTAAGTCATGATGTTATGGAATGATGTCATAAGAGAAGAGCTGACAGGTCACAGTTAGTTCTCTGAGACAGTCACATGCATATTTGATGTATAAACACAATGATGATCATGATCTATGAGTGTTACAGACACACACACACACTGACATTACGAAACGCTGCTTAAAAGCCTCCAGATAACAACTGTTATACAGCAATAAGCCGTGCATTACACTGATTTTAAGGCTACTGTTAGACATGACATCATGCCAAGTTTTACTGTTTTATAATGGCTTCCAATAAAGCTCATTCAATCAGATTTCAGAGAAGGGACTATATGTTTTATTAATCATCACTATTATTCATTTGAATGATACTGAGGGGCAGATTCACAAAGAATGAATTGTGGCCGCTGAAAGTGCAGTTTTTTTGCACACGCTAACTGCGCTCATTTAGCACCCGATTCACTAAAGACAAATAAGGCAAGAGCGCCCACAAAATCGCCGCTGAACGCAATTTACACGCGCAATCTTTAATGAGCCTAATTTACATAGAAAGGAGGTTTGTTTGCACGGAAAGGAATGACAATGACTTCAATTAAATATTGAAGCCTCTGATTGTGCCCACTAAACGTGATTACAGGTGGTTAGTGAATAAGACGCAGTATTTGCACTGAAATACCATGTGCAAAAGTGGCGCAACTATTTAGCGAATCTGCCCCAGAGCGTCAATGTGCTGTGGGTGTGTGTGTGTGTGTGTGTGTGTGTGTGAGTATATGTAAGTTAAGTCACACACACGTGTTGTAACATGGTAAAGTCAGTCACTATCTCATACTCCTACAGCTGCTATGACAGGAATGCACAACAATTATTGACAAATACAGCACATACAGCAGAGGTTGCGTTAAACGAACACTTTTAGTCATTTACCGAATTATGAAAACACCCCCTCTTCATTTTGACAGATAAACAATAAGGAATGTGGTCTATAGGTTGCAACAATGCCCGGACAGTTTTTCTGTTGTCTGGGTTCCGTAAGTATTTTCCTCATTCATTTCTTCCATAGGGATTTATGAATAAAATCCTTCAGAAAAGAGTTGTAAGCCATGAACCAAACCAACAAGCCGTGAAGTGAATCACAACATTACAAATTCAAAAAAATATATTTTAAAATCATACAAAAAGACCAATCAGAATTAACCTCAATTAATGTCTTTAATGAGGGAATGAACTACAATCCTATGAGGCATTGTGTATGGCATTTTAGAATTAAAAATGATGCCCATGTTTTTTGGGGGTGTCGTAAGATACAGGAGTTCTGGTTGAAGGTCCAGAATTTTATGGCCAACGTACTGGGTACTCGGATCTCCTTTTGCCCCAGGCTCTGTATTTTGGGTGACGGGGCGGTCATTGATGTAGGAGATAAGTACATGAAGAATTGGATCCCTATATATATATATATATATATATATATATATATATATATATATATATATATATATATATGTTTTTTTTTATATGTTATATGGAATCAATAAAAACTTTTAATAACAAAAAAAGAATTAAAAACGATGGAAAAGTATAACAGTACTGAAGTATAAAAACAATATATTTTGTGAGCATTGCAAAATATTCAGATATATACAAATTTGCAGAGAGCCATGGGAGTGGGCAAACACTGCAGAGCTCTTTAGATTCAATCCTTTGCTTTGTTCAAAGTGATTGTCTGATTGGTTGATCATTCTCTGCTGGATCATGGGTAGTGTAGTTCTTCACCAGGAATTCCACTATTTAACAGGGAGTTGAAATAACGCTTGACTGACAACATCAACAGAAGCATATACCATCAGTTAACAACCTTGAAGCTCATGTAATTTTAGGTTTAGCACCCATTAAGTTAATGTAAACAATCAATTCCCCTATGGAATTTTTTATACACAAAGATGGTGTGTGTGTGTGTGTGTGTAGATGTTTTGTGAGCTTCCATGACTGTGTTACAACAAGAATAATAATGTAAACATAGACTTTCATGTTCCATGTGACCCATCCAACAATCAATCAGTGACTCACCTGATAATATGATTTGATTTGTTGGATGAGAATGGAGAGATTCTGAATCCGCAGTGTCGGGTCATTATTCACTTTCTTATGAGTTCTCTGAACACTTGACTTTGGATTTCTGTGAAAACAAACAAAAACAAACGTTCAGTCAGGAATCGGGACACATCAACACGCAATCAGAAATGAAAACTAGAGATGCACTGTTACTCTAAGACTGTGTACTTCAAAAATTGGAGTGCTTTCAGCAAACTCAAAGTTTCAGAATAAGTATCATGTTGACAAAACCAGACAGATCCAACCTAGTTTAGATCAGGTTTAGTGGTCTCACAATGCAAATGGTTGGTTTTGTTTGTTCATCTAGCTTCATATAACAGGACTTTGCACATATCAATGCAAGATCAGTCATTACAGCACATTAAACTACTTTAACATCTCCAGAGGAAATCATCAGCATTCACACCAAACACAACATTCCTCAAGGAAACATCTATAACCTGTTTATAAGTCTTTCTTCAATGACTTGTCTGGATGTAGTGTGTCCTACATCCACGTGTGTGTTCAGTAAAATGTGAAATTATGAGATCATTTGGAAATCACACACACATCAAACATGAGCTGCAGATGGTGAAACATTAATGAATGCTTCATGTGTATGTATATGTGTGTTATGTTGAGATCTTTGATGCACGAAAACAATCTTCATGTGTCGTTTTTAGTGCCCGACCGATATATCGGTATCAGCGTACATGTTTATCGATATGCGCCGATATGAAAACTTTTTTTCAGAACATATAATGCAGAAAACAATGCTTTAGAAGTTTAGCGTAGTTTGTCCAGCAGAGCGTGCTCCAACTCCATTGTTTACAGAGCTGACTCTGAACTGACAGTGGCTCTGCAGACAGGGCGGAGTTAAACCATGTGGATTTGAGCGATCTCTTCTTTTTGCTAACTAGTTTGTGAATTACATACTGGAAAGTTAATAAAAAATTACCCCATCATTTTATATAACTAATATAACGTTAACCCTGTCCCTGACAACCATGTCACCCATGTTTATCACATCTGTTTGCTGTTAGCCAGCTATAGTTTGTCAGTGCAGTCAGTAATGTAGCAGACTGAAAGGTAAACAACAGAGCATCTTTTTGCAGCTCAGTAAACAACGGTGTGGTGGTGGATTGTGTCTGTTGAGTGTTCATTTCACGCTTCGCTGTTGCCTAGTTGGTGAGACACAATGCTAGAAAGTAAATGTAACACTGTTCAGTGGAAAGGAGAACAGGGAAGCGAGGTTTCCAGGTTCAGGTAAGCGTTTAATTTGACCACCTTGATGCTTACAGTTTCACAAACTCAACAGTCTCACAGGAAAATAGTTACTTAAACACTTTAACTTCACAAACACAATAAACACAACAGCTTCTGTAGCACCGTGGCCTTCCTTGTGCCAGTCTCTCTCTCTCGGTTGCTGGTGGCGTGGCTGTTTATATGCCGCTCTCCCCCTGTTCACTGGAATTAGAGACAGGTGTTAAACATAATTTAGCTCAGGTGCAAGCACCCTTACCGCTTTCTCTCTCTCCGGATGGACGCTTGAACACGCCCCCGCTGCCACAGTAAATAAAGTCCATCTTTTGCTCTCCATGACGACGAGATTATAGCTAACTAGCTAATCAGGTAGCTACTTTCATTGTTGTCAGCTGAGTGGAAGCTAATGAGTAAACATGTATTCACCAAACTCTTTTATTCAGGATTCACAGTTTGGTACCCCCTTCAACTGAACAATTCCAGTCGTTGCATTTATAAAATGTAATATTTAAAAGTCTGGTTTTCCAGACATTAAAATAGGATACGTAATAAAAGTAGATTTAATAAATAGTATATTTGCCCTGTGTAAATAATAATATATAGGAACTGTATCTAAAATAAATGATGGTTTGCAACGCTCAAATATTTAGTAGTGCATACATTTTGACATAGTGCCCATTTACATCACAACTAGACTAAGTTGTAACGTATGTATAGCTGGTGCAACCGGCCCCTGATGTTTATTTAGCTATTTATTTTAATGTATTCTTTATTTAAATGGTCAGCAACTGACTGATACTAAACAGTACTGATGTTTATTTAGCTATTTATTGTATTTTTATTTATTCTTTATTTTAATGGTCAGCATTTGACTGATACTAAACACACAGTACTGATTTTTATTTAGCTATTTATTTTATTTATTCTTTATTTAAATGGTCAGCAATTGACTTATACTAACAGTACTGATGTTTATTAAGCTATTTATTGTATTTTTATTTATTCTTTATTTTCTCAGTGTTCATTTCTAAAATTTGTTGACAATGTATAATAATAATGTCAAATGTTCTTTGATAAAAATATTTGTTTAAGAAAGCAGCCTTCTGAGGTCATATCAGTGCAAAATCGATGAAAAATCCACATAGAAAAGGTCTGTTTTCATTCCAGCTCAAAAATTAAATATATCGGCCACCACATCGGTAAACGGCTAATTTTCCCTATCTAAAATCGATATCGGTCTCAAAAATCCCATATCGGTCGGGCTCTAGTAATTTTCATCACTTCATTCATCACTGTACACACGCACTCACTCCCATCAACATGAACTACTAAACATTTCTAAAATCTATCAGTTAAACAGTATATAGCATAGGTGTGTTTTTCACTACTATAAAGTGACATCACAAATAAAGCTTAACTCACTGATAATTAAATTAATTGTTGATTATTTGCATTATTGATTTGATTAATTATTTAGTTGTTGCAGCACTAGTTCAGATCTATGAGTGACAACATCACACACACTGTCAGATATAAGAGCTGCTCCATCAGTCAATACACACAGCCCCAAGCACTAACCTACTTACACACACACAGCTGTAGTGGGGGGTTGCAGAACTATGTCAGTGAAGAATCAATGACACAAACATGTCCAGTGTTTGTAACATGAGTACACTACATATGTGTCAGCAGATCAGCACAGCTCTATCACACCTGATGAGATGATAAAGATCACCATCATCACACACGCATCACCTGACAGACTTTAGTCACGTGTTTCCATTCACTCAAGTCATAGCCGACTGCATTTACTACCTAATCAGACACTACCACCACAATCTCAGTCAGAAGTGACAAACACAGTGATGTTTTTAAAGCAGAACAGTCACACAAAGGGGAGAATTAACTAAATGGCTGTGCCACTTTTGTGCGTGGTATTTCAGCGCAAATGCCTGTCTTATCACTAACCACCCAGGATTCTAGTTTAGCAGGCGCAATCAGAGCTGAAACTGCGCTGCAACTTGAGTATTTAAATTAAGTCATTGTCATTCCTTTCCATGCAAATACGGCTCCTTTCAATGTACATTAGGCTCATTATAGATTGTGCTTATACAAAATCCTTAGACAGACAGGTGGGCATTCGGCATATGCTTGCGTATGCACTAGACAACACTACTGATGTTCATGACTTGCCAGTCTTTTGATGGTCCTCAAACATTGTTCTCTTGTGACATACAGACTGTGGGGAGGGGAAATCGCTATTGCTTCATCATTAACAGAACGGAACTGCTCGGAGGAATTAGAACCAGAATTGTTCACTTTTATATGAACATTAAACTGGTATCCAAGAACCAGCAGCGGTTGTAATAGTTTGAGGGAAGTGCAGTAAATGTACAGATGTGTGCTGTTGTCAGTGCTGAACAGGATACAAGAGAGAGCCACAATCATCTGCTTTGACTGCCTCAGATGGCACAAACACAGTCTGATGTTTATGGAACACAAAACTGGAAAACACTTTCCCAGTCCGAGCAGAGCTGATCTTATTGGCTGGTTTGATGGACCTTCAGCGAGTAGAAGAACACAAAACATTTTATCGGTCCGCCTGGAGTTCCGGGTTAATCCAAGAATTAAATAATCACTGGATATTCCAGGTTAGAGACATTAAATCTTTTCAAGATTTTTAGAGTTTTGGAGACAATCAGAAGTCTGCAGATGGTGATGACATCATTGGAGGCCACCAAGTCACGCCGCTGTTGGTTGCTTGAAGATGTTTCTACTCAAGCGCAGGATTAAACTGCACTCCTATTGTTGGACTCTTCATCCCATCGTTGCTCATTTGCATAAAGTTTAACGCTGCTCAAACTCTCATTGAAAATGAATGATTTCCATGTGAATGCCCCTTTAAAAGTAAAAATGGATGTCTATAAGGAGCTAATCAGCCACACCAAACGCCATCTGACCAATCACACTTATGCGCTCACACACGCTGTTAAAGGAGCAGTTCACCCATAAATTACTCTTCTGTCATTATTACAAACCCTCATGACTAGGAATGTGCCAGTGTGGTCGACTAACTGACTATTTGTCCAACAACCGACTAGACGATTAGATGGGTCGACTACAAACATTAATATTTTTAGTGTTGGTGGTTTTAATGGGAGACGCAATACTCAAATTAATTGAGAGACACGACTTCTTAGAGATCATTTTAGTGTGATAGCTTGCTGTGCTTTACAGTGAATAACAGTCAGCACAGTAAAACACTCTGCAAAATGTTTGTCTCTTTATTGCTTTAGGTTTAGTCTTTTTATGCATTGATGTTGTCGGAAGTTAAATCCTCTACTCTAAGTAATGCTCCCGTATTTGTGAGGTGTTGTGGAGAGATTAAAGTCTTTTGCTGATGCTGTCTGACACTGCTTAAATAAACAGTTGTAGTAAAAAAGGTTTAAAATGCTTGATGTTGAACTAAATGTTTACCCGCAATTATCTTACAGTTCTGCACTTTAGCGCATTGAGGAACGCCCTGAAGCACTCCGGTTACATAGAAGTGAGTCATTCTGCGTTCAGGATGCGCATAAGCAGTTTTGTGCAGCTCTCTATTGGAGCCTTCTTTCTTATTTTTATAGTTTTGTGCAATAAGATGTTTTTTTAGTTATTTCGCCTATTTGTTTGTTGAATATCTGTTAGTTATCATGTTGAATTGCTGTGTTTAGTATCTGTTTATCCCTCTGAAACACATCTGATAGAGGTCACGTGAACATAACAGAGCCTAATTATACATTATCCTTAACACTGACTAGTTGATCAAACAACCGATTGACTAATCGAATTATGAAAATTGGTAGTTTTGCACATTCCTACCAGGGAAGTAAGTCATATGACAGAATTGTTATTTTGAGGTGAACTACTCCTTTAAGACCAGGACTCCTCCCACACTCCTCTTGCTGTCTCTCACTCGCTGTTGTGTCCATCAATCCTCAGTGACAGCAACCCTCATCAATGTCCTTAAATCCAGAGTGTACTAGATTAACTGTTTTTTTTTTTTTTAGGATAATCAGTTTCACAAGGACAATGAGCTCAATTCTACCTAAAACACAGTGTTTAGTTAAGGTTTATGAGTGTATTAGTTAACATGAGCGCTGAATAATGATGTGTTTGTGTGTGTATAATGAGTGCTGTGTGTTTGGTAGACGTGTACAGCAAATGAGATGACCAGCTGCCTAACCACACACACACACACACACACACACACACACAATCACACACAAAATCACACACACTATCACTGCATTATTAAAGCAGTCAGACACAGAAGCGTCACGATTTTTCAGGACTAGTGTGTGTGTGTCTTTTTGCGTGTGTGTGTGTACAGGTTTGGGTGGTTTACGAGGACATTTTTTTAGGTTACAAACTGGTAATTACAAGGGTATTATGCTATAAATGTGTTTTATGAGGACATTTCTAGTGTCCACATAATTAAAATCTCTTAAAAAACATATTAAACTGTTTTTTGAAAATGTAAAAATGCAGAATGTTTTTTGTGAGGGTTAGGTTTAGAGGTAGAGATAGGGGATAAAATCTATAGTTCGTACAGTATAAAAATCATTATGTCTATGGAAAGTCCTCATAAGGATAGCAGCACCAACATATGTGTGTGTGTGCGTGCGTGCGTGCGTGCGTGTGTGTGTGTGAGAGACAGTGTGTTTATGTTTTAAAACTCAAATGCAGATACTGGAGATTATTACAGTAAATAATTAATAGAGCTCCAACAAACACATTACTGACACGCACATTTCACATATGGCCATACACTCATCACTAAATAATATTATGACATATGAGTAGAATAAAGATGAAAGTACCAGAATATTCCAATTATTACTCAACAGTATACAAACTCCAACTACACATCTCACACACATATATAATGATGCATTATGTGACATTCAGCCATTTCCAGGAGTACTGAATCATATAGCACTGAGTGTTATATAACAGTGTATAACACTATAAAACAGTATATAACAGTATATAACACTATATCACTACATAACAGTATATAACACTATATAATAGTATATAACAGTATATAACACAACATAACAGTATATCACACTATATACCAGTATATAACACAATATAATAGTATATCACACTATATACCAGTATATAATACTATATAACAGTATATAACACAATATAACAGTATATCACACTATATACCACGCTTCATTACAGCAAATGTCATCAATTATTCCTCATACATTCATCGTTCACACAGAAAACGACATTATACATGTTTACTCACATCTGAATCATGATGTCGTTCAAATAAGCTCCGTCCACTAATGTCATAAACTCCGACAGATGAGATCCGTCACTGCGCGGACGAGACACAGTCTTCACCTACAAACACACACACAAATACATGGAAACCGAGACATACTAGTATGAGATGAAGAAGTGCATATGAATGTATATTTTATCTATCTTACCCAGCACACTAGAGGAGAGAGCAGAAATTCCTCCAACAAAGGCGTAAAAACTTCATTCTCCATCTTCTCCATCTTGAAGGAATGAAGCGGCTGTGTGTTTGCGAATGTCTTTGTGCAGGACACGCGTCTGTTTATGAAGCACTCGTGTGGAAAACGGCATTAAACACACTCATCCTGACAGGAATACTGAAGCGCTCATATTCATCAGGAATGCGGCAGAGGCGGGCGGGATCAACCCATCGAAGACGAAAACGCACCCAATAAATCCACTCCTTTACTCTCCAGCAGTGATAAATCCATTCATCCCGAATCAAACCCGTTCGTTTCCGTTACATTCAATGGGACGCGTCGAGATTGTAACGGAAAAAGCTGCGCGGCGAGTCGATCGCGTGTGTCGGTCACGGGTGGGTGTCTGTAACTGAAACAAAGCGCCGCCTGTACTGGATTACACACATAGTCACACACACACACACACACACACACACACACACACACACACACACACACACACACACACACACACCTCTCTCTCTCTCTCATTCGCTCACACTCTCAAACACACACACACACACACACAAGAGCACTGATTTACTCAGCAAAAGAACAACATTATGTGGACAAGAATGTAGTAGAATTATTAACTGTATGCTACGTTGTCTCTTGAGTCCAGTTATCACCTCGGAAATAAACATTCATTTGACGTTTTCATTCGTACTGTACAATAGTGCATACTGCGTCTCTAGTATGTAGTATGGTAGTCACTCCTACACTCTTAAAAATACAGTGTTTGTTCAGTCAAAAATACTGTTGACTGACTAATCAAGAAGCCAGTGTGAAAGATTAATTTCATTCGTTATGTGTTTTGTATTTCTGTGGCTGAACTTGTAAATACATCTGTAATATCAATAGGATTACACACACTCTACATCCATCACCATATGGTGTTTAAATTGTGTAATGGTTATTTCATAAGGAATTCAAATAAACCTTGTGTTCTCAGTGACCTCTCGCGGTGATGCACGTGTTAAATAGACGAAATAACTGCGTTATAATATTATTTTAGCATTATTTGATTTGACATACTGAACATAGTTACCGTCTGCTGCCTAATATCTTGCCCAAGTGAGATAATAATTCTGTCTCCATATAGCTGTAAAGTTTAATAGTAACAGCTGGATATCAAGGATTGTTTTTGAATAAGCTTTAAAAAAGTACATGTGGGAAGAAGACTGCTGACATTTACCATGACACTGAAGATAGATTTATTCAATACATAAAAATAAAATATAAATGTGTACACAAAACAGTCATAGAAATGTATTCGATTAATTATACGATTAAAAATTTTAATATTAAAAAGCTTTATTTTTTTCTTGATGTCAACAAATAATGAAATTACTATTTAACCACATACATTTAAATTGTTTTGGGTAAATAAAAAAATAAATAAAAAAACATTAAAAATTCATAAAGTAATTTCAAATGTTGTCCAAAGATCCAATGTGATGTTTCTCAATATATCATGTCTCTTCTTTAATAATAAAGCGTTTAAACTTTTACAGGCCAACTTTTTTAAAATCCTGACCGAGTAAAATCTGTCTATACTTAGTGTTGTTCAAAACAAAGTATTAATTTTCAGAATAATGATAACAATGGTAACGTGCTGGCAAATATGATTAAATGTAGGAAGTCTCAAAGTTGTTTCGACATGGTAACAGTCTGAGAGCAGATGGCTGAGGTCAGATAAGACACCTGTCGTGTGCAGTTGTTTGGCTGTAAACTGCTGATGCTGTGATTCAGTGTGTGCGTGTGTGGCAGCTTTACACTGACAGAGATTTTACTGATCTGTACAGATATGAAAAGAAACCCAGTGAATCAGGAATCTGAACACCTATATTTACTCACCTGAAAACCACAGTAAAACACAAAGCCAAAAGTTGAGTAAATGTTTTTTTGATTTCAGAATTTACTTGAGCATACATAAATCTGTCTCAAGTGCTCTCTAGCAGAAAATCTGCAAAACAAAGAAACTCATGCTTTTAGGGACACCTGTAGGAAGGTCATAAAACACCTTTCAGACCTTTGTGATGTATAGTTTTAAGAAGAGTGTTGGCCAGCTTTGGATGAGTCTACAGGTTCAGAGATCTCACTGTCAGTGATGAATGTGGCATCTCAATCCTGCTCAGTGATGCTGCCACTCTTGAGCATGACTTTTCTTCTGACCAGTGTTGGGTGTAATCTGATTACAAATTAGTGACTGTAATCTAATTAATTTTAGGTCAAAGTAGTGTAATTCTAGTAATCAGATTAGTTTCTTTCAAATAAGTTCATTATTTGGGTTACACATTTTCAAAATATTTTGTAGAATTTAAAACAAGGATTATGTTTATATGTACATCTGTCTGTATTTGTGTGACAGGTGAATTGCGTGCACCCACCCAACAAGTCATTATAAGGGAGAAACTTGTGCTGCCGAGAGTGACTCGTGTGCGGCAATAAATTAGGAAGTATAGACATTATTTTTAATTTGCTGATCGAAAAAATAAACATCTGTGGAAAGTGTGCAATTACTTTTTCAATGAAGTAATCTGATTACAATTTTACATAATTAGTCATTAGTAGTGGATTACTATGTGTAATTTACCCTAGACGGCTTCTAGCTGACAGCCCCTCTATTCTATCCATTCAATGAAGACTCATTCAAATACATCACAAATAATTAACAACCTTGTTTAATTGCAGGACCAAATTTAATCTGAAAACTGTAAAAAATATTAACAGAGGTGGTGCTAGTAGGAAATTGTACAAAAACCAAGGGGAAAAAAACAAGATGTTTAATCAAAATGTTCTTAAAGTTCTGCAGGTTGAGTCCAATCAGCTTCCAGCTCTGGAATTAATCTCATTTCATCAATACAGGAAAGTCAAAAGCTGATTTTAGATCAGTACTGGTGCTCAGAGATTTATAAATATCCTCATGATGTGAGCAGAATGTTTCACTGCAATGCATTCAGTAGTACTGATAGGAAACATGACAAATCATGACAAAATCATTTTATTGCAATTTAATGTTTTAAAAAGCAACATTGCAACTTACTGTCTGAATGACAGACATGTGATTATAGAGGCCCTCACTGATGTGACAAATGTCACATGGGCAGGATCCCCCCATTCAATTATTAAAAAACAAACCATTTAAAAAGGAAATAAACACTGTACAGCACTCCGTTCTGCTGATGCCACTATGACAGTTTTCCAGCAGCCGCTCGGTCTCTGAACACACATCAATACTGCGGCTAGTCCTGCTAGCCCGTGCCACTCTCCCATCAGCCCCTGCTGCGTGACGGCTGCGGTGATTGGTTCACTGGAGAGGAATGTGAGCTTGTGTGGTTCAGGTGAGGTGGAGGTAGAGCTGGTACCATTAGACAGCAGGAAACAGAAGCCCAGCATGCCTTTAAGTGCCTCGACGAGGCCGTTTCCGTGGTGACTGCTCCTCTTCTTCATTCTCCTCTTCATCCTCATCATCAGGGTAATCCACAATGCCGATGGGTCCAGTCTGATGAACACAGGACGTTAGAAGAGGAAACAAACTTCTCAATATAAAACATTTCGATATGACAATGAAAAGATTAGCCTGATCTCATGAAAATTACTGTGGAGACATTTTTGCAAAATGATATCACATGGTTCATCACACGTATCACAGCAGTTCTGAGGAGAAATGTCCACTGTGTGGTGCTAAGCGCATGTTCCCCCAAACAGATGAGGTTTTTAAGGTTAATGTTCTATCGAGTTTTAAATGAACTGAACTTACTTCCCTACCCTAAACCTTAAACCTAACCGATAGCGTTAATGAAAAAATAACCCGATTATACTAAACCAGTGCGCAAACTGATATAAGGGTAAATATTACACAATATCCTTAGAGAGAGGTTTCCCAGTATTTTCACACTGTTTTAAGTACGACGGCGCTCCTGAATGCAGTTTTTTTTTTTTTACCTTGTACCCAAAGTTCATAGTATAATAGTAGCGTGTGGTGACAGCATGAAGATACAATATAAAAACACAAACCACTTAGAGGATAAAGGCTTGAAGCAACATTAGGTAAGATTTATTCTGCAGTAGCTAAGCCTAGCATATGTATCTCCCAATACATAAAAGACCCATATTGCTAGCATTTAATAACCTAACTGCTGCGACAGTTTGGACATGAAGACGCCCATCTCAGCAATTTCTACAGACATAGCTTTTGCTGTGCAAACTGACAGAAAACATTACAAATGTCCGCAGTAAAAACTTTACAGACAGATGTCTAGAGGGCTAATCTCATCCAAACAGGGCTAATAGCACTGTGTGAGGAACAGTGTGAAAAATACATGAACATAACTGACAATCTGCTGTTTTTCTTGTGATTTATGTGAACGTGTATAATCTTTGTTGCTGTCGTGTCTCCAGTGCTCAGTGTCTACAGGAAACTGCCGTGATATGTACAACGAGCAAAACTGTATTTTGCATAAATGTGGGTACAGTAACATGATTCTATTAGACCAGGTTGACATCAATGCTTGAAATACCCTGCCGGCCTGGCCAGAGGGCGCTGCAGCTGATTTGGAGCTGCTGGAGGAAGCTGATGGAGGTTTGGAGCCATTGGCAGCTCCTGCAGACTGAGAGAAGGTGAACTTAAAGCTGCCTGTGGGCGTCCGCCTGGCATGACTCTCTTTGTCTAGACTTTCTTTCACTGAAACAAGATAAAACACGTGTAAGGATACTTGATGAAATCAACTGATTGAACGTTAATAATTTCACAGATTAAGCTCATCGATTGTCGATTAATCAATTTCAGCACAGATGCATTCAGTAATCATGCGAGCAGATGGTGAGAAGTCTAAGGATGACTAATACACTATCTGATTCAAAATACTGATGTTTTAACCCAGATCAGGTATCGGTTCCACATAAGGCTGGGCGATATGGCTACAAAAATTATCTCTCGATATTTTTCAGCCTACTGACGATATTCAATATATATCTTGATAATTATGTACTTGCTCAGAAATGGCTCAAAATGCTCTTTAAAAAACTATTTTATCCAAACAGCCATTGTTACCAAGTAGATTCAATATTTTAAAGCATTGAACATAAAACATAAAAATCTATTATAATCTCACATACTTATTATTCTTCCGCACCAAACTCGTCCCACACCGTTTGTCGTAGACCCAAAAATTATGTCAAATCGACCGGCCTATTGACAACACCTGTGCTATGACTCTTCTAAGGGATGGGGGGGTACGGTGCACCCCTGGGGGGCAAAAAATGGCCTGAAAAATCCCATAGACTTTGCATTGAGCCGAATTTTGTCGGATCATATCTCCGGATCAGAATTTCATAGAGACATGGGTGGATTCATTTCATACAGCCTAGCAAGCAGTTTTGGAGCATTACATGAGATTGGGGGTAAGATGTACCCCTGGAGGGTTTGGCTCAAAAATGCCCCATAGCCATATTATGGCAAGGGTCTCACCCATGAAAAAAATTTTTTCATACTATTGTAACGTTCTGCTTCACTAGCATAGCTTCAAAAGAATTAAGGGACTTATCTTTCCTACTGTGAATGAATGTTAAAACTTACAATGAAGAAGACCAGACACAAGCAGTATGAAACACCCAAGGTGTATTAAACATGTAAATACCAATAAACAGTGATCACAACAATTACCAATACCGTACACAAAGTGCTGCTTTCCAAAGTTCCAGTGCACAATATATACAAGGTGAGATTGTTTCGGTCTCACCATAATGACAGTTAATGTCCCGGGAGCGCGAAAACCAACCAGCGCAATGTTAAGTGATCCTCTCAGGTAAGTAATCCAATATGGCAGAAAACTCCACAAAGAGACGAAGAGTGTCCTCTATCCTCCAACTCGAATGCGCGAAACAGTTGCTTCTCGCCACTTTACCAGCTTCTTTTATATCTTTGTTTACTTCCGCATACGGGGCTTAGTGATTACATGTGACTGAAGTCTCACGGTAACACAGGAACCAAACACCATATTGGGGCAAACAGAAAATGACAGGAATAAACAGCATAATTATCTTTAACACATATGGACACATTTATCCGTGGTTATACTGATTAATCCCCTTATGTGGCTTTGCTGCACTATGACAAGACACTGAATTTTGTGGGATCATATCTCCCAATCAGAATGTCATAGAGACATGGGGGCGGGCTCATTTCACTCGGGCTACCAATCAGTCTTTAAGTATCACCTTGGAAATGGTGTAGCCACACACTAGCAACCATTTACGGCATTCTAGCATCCACCCCCATAGACTTCCAATCAAAATGGAAAATCTTCAGAACAGAATGTCATGGAGACTTGCGGGTTGGCTCTTTTGAGTCAGGTTAGTAAGCAGCCAATAAGAATCACTCTGGTCACTGGCTAGCCATGCCCTAACAACCATTTAGTGCACCCTAGCAACCAAACCCTTTTGACTTCCATTAAAAATGGCTTAGATTGGTATCTCCGGATCAGAATGTCGTAGAGACTTCATTATTGGCTCATATGACTCAGGCCAGCAAGCAGCCTTTTTAGTATCACCCTGGCAACTGCCTAGCAACCAGATGGGCTTACACTAGCAACCGAATTGTAAAGTCCATATCTCTGCACTACAACATCGTACAGACTTAAAATTGTGCTTTTTTGAATCAGACTAGCAAAGCAGCCTTTAAATATCACCCTGGAAACTACTTAGCCATGCCCTAGCAACCATTTAGAGAACCCTAGCAACCAAACCCCATTGACTTTCATTCAATTTGGCTCAGTGGGATATCTTTTGATCAGAATTTCACACATACTTCAGTGTTGACTCGTTTGACACAGGCTAGCAAGGAGCCTTGTTAGTATCACCCTGGCAACTGCCTAGCAACCAAATAAGCTCACCCTAGCAATCAAGTAGCAATGCACATCTCTGCACCAGAACATCGTAGAAACTTCCGGGTTGGGTCATTTGACTTAGGCTGGCAAGGAGCCTTCTGAGTATCACCCTGGTAACTGCCTAGCAACCAGATGGGGTTACCCTAGCAACTGATTAGCAAAACACATCTCTGCACCAGAACATCGTAGAGACTTCCAGGTTAGGTCATCTGACTCAGGCTAGCAAGGAGCCTTTTGAGTATCACCCTGGTAACTGTCTAGCAACCATATGGTTTTACCCTAGCAACCGATTAGTAAAACACATATCTCTGCACCAGAACATTGTAGAGATTCCGGGTTGGATAATTTGACTCAGGCTAGCAAGGAGCCTTTTGAGTATCACCCTGGTAACTGCCTAGCAACCAGATGGGGATACATTAGCAACCGATTAGAAAAACTCATATCTCTGCATCAGTATATTGTAGAGACTTCTGGGTTGGGTAATTTACTCAGGCTAGCAAGGAGCCTTCTGAGTATCACCCTGGTAACTGCTTAGCAACCAAATGAGCTCACCCTAGCAACCAAGTAGAAAAACACCATCTATCTATCAACTTTCAGATTAGGCTTTTCCAAGCCATCTTAAAGTTTGTCCACAAACTTTTAAATCTAGTTTTCATTAATATGCACTTTTATATACAGTGATACATAGTAGCTTAAACAAACAGCATTATTTACCTTCATATATTTTTACTAAAACATTTTTTGTGAATGAACAAGGTGTGCAAAAACTACACTTGTTTTTACTAATACTAAATTGTTACTGAGGGACCAAGTCAAGTTTATTATAATATTATAGAATTATCATAGTTATTTTGAGGATTAGAGTATAAACATTAATATATTTCTGTCCTATTAAATTCACTTTCACCTGAGGCTTACATAATTTTGACACTGAAAGTGCTGTGTGTAATTGACAATTTATAATGTTCCACATATGGTGAAATGCTGTCATCTTTTCTTTTATACTGTGCTGCATTTGTAGATTTGTCATAAGATTCATCTACACTGTATACCTTGTGAATCGTAAGCAAAAGGATCAACAACCCAGTGAGAGTCAGCTGAATTTACTTGTTTAGTCAATGACCACATTTACGGGGTCACGTGACGCCATGCAAGGAGCAGACGTGTGAGCGACGAGCTCTGCGCACTTAGCTAAATTTTTTAATATTCTCATGTTATAATTTGGTGAAATTCAATACACCCAGTTACACATTTGCTCTTTGAGGTAAAACATGGCAAAGAAGTCAAAATCATCGGGCTCTGGAGACATTAAAAGACACTTACGTGTTCAGGATGAAAGCCCGACAGACCTACAGACCGGGGACTCGTTTTGGATGGCACGGCGTTAGAGGAGATCCAGCATCAGTTGTCCAACATGTCGGTGATGTTGACGAAGGTTCTTGCTGACTTGGAGGATCTCGCTGTAATACGGCGATCGATTACGGCGATGGAAATAAAATTCTCTGAGCTAGTTACAAGAGTGTCAGATGCTGAGAAACGAATCGATTATTTAGAGTCTTCGGAGAGGGAATTAACTGCTAATCCGCCCGCGACCAAAGTTGATCTGGAATGTATTCTTGAAAAGCTTGAAGATCTTGAGAATAGAAGCCGCAGGAATAATGTCAGAATTGTTGGAATTCCTGAGCATGAGGAGGGCAGAGATATGGTGAAATTCCTAGACGAGCTCTTCCAGAGTCTGCTCAACATAAAAGGCCACAAGCTGGAAATCGAGCGGGCTCACAGAGTCCCAGCTCACAGATCTGCTGAGGGAGACAGGCCCTGATCGATTCTGGCCAAATTTCTGAGGTCATCCGATAAAGATCTCGTGTTGCGCCAGGCGAGGAGCAAAGGGAAGCTTTCTTGGAAGAACCATAATGTTTTCTTGTTCCCAGACTTTGCGAGTTCTACAAAAGAGAAACGCGATCCGATCAAGGAATGCAAGAAACTCTTACATCGGCGAAAGATCTCGTTTGCTCTAATGTTTCCGGCCAAACTGAGAATAGAAACAAAGAATGGTCGCAAAGTATTTACATGCTCCAATCAGGCAATGTCTTTTATTGAATCAATGGGTGAGTAAACCATTGGATGTTTCTCATATGAGTGGGTCTGACTCGCTGTACTTACTCTGGCTTTTGAGGAAGCTGGGTGTCATTTTGGTTTCTTATGGCATGGGTCCTGCCTAGTGGCTGGAGCTTGTTTTGTGAATAACACTTTCCTTAAAGAAGTTTTTGCATTGATGAAAGATTACTTTTGCATTGAAGTTCCCGGCCTGTTTGAGAGTGATCACTATGGATGACCGCAAAATATCTACATGCTCACACAAAGGATGTCTTTTATAAAGTTGACGGCTTGAGTAAGTAATAAGCACGTTTTTCTTTTTTCTGTTTGTTTTGTTCAGGGGGAAGTTCGGGGTTTAACTGTTTCACTAATGGGGAATGTGGTCTGTATAATTTTGTTTTTGACACAGTTTATTTTTTTTTTATTATATCAATATGTCAGTTGTTAATATGAGTGTGCTATCTCTCTCCACATGGAAGGTGAATGGGTTGGGGCACCCCATAAAAAGAAGGAAGGTTATTACTTTTCTTAAACGTAAGAAATATGATCTTCAAGAAACACATCTCTCCCCGCAGGAAGCTGAAACATTTGGGAAGATATGGGGTGAACATGTTTTCATTAGTGCTGGCTCAATTAAGAGCAAGGGAGTCATTATATTGGTAAATAAACATTTACAATTCAAATTTATCAAACAGATTAAAGATAAATTAGGAAGAGTCATTATTGTTTTAGCTGAAATTCAAGGGCAAAGGTTAATTTTGGCTAATATTTATGCGCCTAACGCTGATGATCAGGGCTTTTTTATAGATCTTGATGGGATGGCACCCCTCATGATATAATATTGGGAGGAGACTTTAATCTTTTGATGGACTCAGTCCTTGATCACAGTGAAGCAAAAGTGTGTAAGCCCCCTAGAGCAACCTTGACGCTTCACAGGATGTGTAAAAATCTTGGTCTTACAGATATTTGGAGACTTTTGAACCCATCTGCTAGGGACTATACATTTTTTTCATCAGTCCATTAAATTTATTCTAGAATAGATTTTTTTTTTTTTTGATATCCAAATCCCTCATTTCATCTGTTGTTGATTGCTCAATTGGAAATATCTTAGTCTCAGATCATGCCCTGGTGAGTTTAGAGGTAATCATATAGTTGGCGCCTTAATGTGTCCCTTTTGCAAAATCCTGATTTCCAACAAATGCTAAAGGCTGAAATCAGTGTTTATATGGAGACCAATTGGTCCTCAGTATCCACTGTGGGCATGGCTTGGGAGGCACTTAAGGCAGTTCTTAGGGGTCGGATCATACAGTATGCCTCATTCACCAAAAAATCCAAAGCAGAAGAACTCGTGGAGTTGGAAGGAAATATTAAAAATGCCGAAGCAGAGCTGAAGCACCGTTTGTCATCCGATGGCCTCAGAGAATTGACTCAACTGAAATACAGATATAATACTATTTTGTCGCGGAAAGTGGAGTTTTGGCTATTCAGGGCAAGACAGTCATACTTTGAGTCAGGGGACACACAGGAAAACTTTTGGCTAGATATACACTATACTGCCAAAAGTATTTGCTCATCTGCCTTTAGACGCATATGAATTAAGTGACATCCCATTCTTAATCCATAGGGTTTAATATGATGTCGGCCCACCCTTTGCAGCTATAACAGCTTCAACTCTTCTGGGAAGGCTTTCCACAAGGTTTAGGAGTGTGTTTATGGGAATTTTTGACCATTCTTCCAGAAGCGCATTTATGAGGTCAGACACTGATGTTGGACGAGAAGGCCTGGCTCGCAGTCTTCGCTCTAATTCATCCCAAAGGTGCTCTATCGGGTTGAGGTCAGGACTCTGTGCAGGCCAGTCAAGTTCTTCCACACCAAACTCGCTCATCCATGTCTTTATGGACCTTGCTTTGTGCACTGGTGCGCAGTCATGTTGGAACAGGAAGGGGCCATCCCCAAACTGTTCCCACAAAGTTGGGAGCATGGAATTGTCCAAAATCTCTTGGTATGCTGAAGCATTCAGAGTTCCTTTCACTGGAACTAAGGGGCCAAGCCCAGCTCCTGAAAAACAACCCCACACCATAATCCCCCCTCCACCAAACTTCACAGTTGGCACAATGCAGTCAGACAAGTACTGTTCTCCTGGCAACCGCCAAACCCAGACTTGTCCATCAGATTGCCAGATGGAGAAGCGTGATTCGTCACTCCAGAGAACGCGTCTCCACTGCTCTAGAGTCCAGTGGCAGCGTGCACCACTGCATCCGACGCTTTGCATTGCACTTGGTGATGTATGGCTTGGATGCAGCTGCTCGGCCATGGAAACCCATTCCATGAAGCTCTCTACGCACTGTTCTTGAGCTAATCTGAAGGCCACATGAACTTTGGAGGTCTGTAGCGATTGACTCTGCAGAAAGTTGGCGACCTCTGCACACTATGCGCCTCAGCATCCGCTGACCCCACTCTGTCATTTTACGTGGCCTACCACTTTGTGGCTGAGTTGCTGTCATTCCCAATCGCTTCCACTTTGTTATAATACCACTGACAGTTGACTGTGGAATATTTAGTAGCGAGGAAATTTCACGACTGGACTTGTTGCACAGGTGGCATCCTATCACAGTACCACGCTGGAATTCACTGAGCTCCTGAGAGCGGCCCATTCTTTCACAAATGTTTGTAGAAGCAGTCTGCATGCCTAGGTGCTTCATTTTATACACATGTGGCCATGGAAGTGATTGGAACACCTGAATTCAATTATTTGGATGGGTGAGCGAATACTTTTGGCAATATAGTGTATAAAGCAGAGAGAGTCTTTTTCTACCATTCCCTCAGTGAAATCTGCTGGTGGTGAAATATTTACTTCGGCCATTGATATCAATAATGCCTTTAAAGAGTTCTATCTTGATCTTTATAGTTCCACATCTTCGTCTACTGATGAAGATATTAGAAACTTTGTGGAACCATTAGATCTCCCTAAACTGACGAGTGAGCAAAAAAATTCTCTTGATTCTGAGATAACCTTGGAGGAGCTTGGCGAGGTTATTAAGGCCTTACCTACAGGTAAGACTCCGGGGCCTGACGGCTTTGCTGCTGAGTTTTTCAAATCTTATGCTACAGAACTGGCTCCACTTTTGTTAGAAGTTTATACTGAATCATTAAAGAATGGAAAACTTCCGCCAACCATGACACAAGCCCGGATCAGTCTGATTCTTAAAAAGGACAAAGATCCAAGCAAGTGTAAAAGTTACAATCCAATTTCTCTGATCCAGTTAGATGTAAAAATTTTGTCAAAAATTCTGGCTAACCGATTAAGTTATGACATCACTTATACATATAGATCAGGTGGGGTTTATTCGGGGCCGTAGCTCTTCTGATAACATTAGGCGTCTCATCAATATCATGTGGTCAGTAGCGAATGAACAATCTCCGGTTGCTGCCATCTCACTTGATGCCGAAAAGGCGTTCGATATGGTAGAATGGGATTATCTTTTTAAGGTTTTGGAAATATACGGGTTCGGGAGTATGTTTATTGGATGGATTAAGTTACTTTATAGACACCCAGTAGCGGCGGTACAAACAAATGGACTAATTTCAGATTATTTTACTTTGGATAGGGGCACCTGGCAGGGTTGCCCTCTTTCCCCATTATTGTTCTGTCTTGCCCTGGAACCATTAGCAACCGCGATAAGAAAGGAGGATGATTTTCCAGGGGTGGTGGCGGGAGGTATAGCGCATAAACTCTTGCTTTACGCAGATGATATTTTATTATTTGTCTCTGACCCCAGTAGATCTGTGCCTTGCCTCCACAGAATTATTAATTCCTTTTCTAAGTTTTCAGGATATAGAGTCAATTAGTCTAAATCCGAAGCTTTTGCTCTGACAGTGTACTGCCCAGTAATGGCTTTCCAGCCGGGTACTTTCCAGTGGCCCAAACAGGGCATTAAGTATTTATGTATTTTATTTCCAGCAAATTTGTGTGATTTAGTTAGAGTTAATTTTGACCCCTTAATAAAACGGTTTTTGAACAATGTGGGCAGGTGGGCTTCATTACATTTATCTATGATTGGGAAGGTTAATGTTATTAAAATGAATTGTATTCCAAAATTAAATTACTTACTGCAGTCTCTCCCTGTAGATGTCCCCCTCTCTTATTTCAAGCAATTTGATGGCATAGCAATGTCTTTCATTTGGAATGGTAAGCGTCCCAAATTACATTTCAATAAGTTACATAGGCCGATTGACAAAGGTGGGCTAGGCCTACCCAAGATTTTATTTTATTATTATGCATTCGGCCTCAGACATTTGGCTCATTGGTCGCTTCCACCTGAGAGAGCCCCTCCCTGGTTCTGTATACAGAACAGGAAGTTCTTGCCACTATTTCGCCACTGCAGAGCCTTTCTATCAAATTAATCGGAGAAGCTAAGTTACATCCCGTTATCTTGCACTTGAACTCGGTATGAACTAAAGTGTCCAGACTGTTTAATTCTGACATTTTTTTAAATGTTGCCTCGAGCATATGGCTGAACCCCAAACTATGCATCAACAAGTCCCCTTTTTGCTGGTCAGAGTGGATTGGGAGGGGGGTTACTACACTCGGTGACCTGTATGAGAATGGAGTGTTAAGATCTTTTCAAAATTTGGTTCAACTTTTTGGGATTCCTAGATCTCAGTTCTATAAGTATTTACAGCTGCGCCACCTGCTCTGTACTGTTTTTGGGAGTGGTTTATACCCTCCTAAAGCGGCAGACACTCTGGGAGAGGTGATTACTGCTTTTGGAAAAGGTCATGAGGAATCTGTGCATTATTCCCTACTAATTCAGAGTCTGGGAGATGGAACTTCAACTTCTCTTAAGAGATTATGAGAGAAAGATCTAAATTTGGTATTGGAGGAGGGAGAGTGGGCTGGGATTCAAAACAAATGTCAAATCTGCATCCAGAGACGCAAGGGTTCGCCTAATGCAATTTAAGATCTTACATAGAGTCTATTGGACCCCCTCTAGATTGCATAGGCTTGGTCTTAAAGACACACCCACCTGCGATGTCAATTAGAAGATGGAGACACAACCCATATCTTTTGGGGATGTGTTAAGATGCAGGAATTTTGGATGAGAATTCAGAGTTTTATGTGCGAAGTTTTGGCCTCTCAAATTTTATTTTGCCCCAGACTCTGTATCTTGGGAGATGGGGCAGTTATTAATTTGGAGAATAAGCACATGAAAAACTGGGTCCTATCTAGTGTTATGATCGCCAGACAGATCACTTTGAGGAGTTGGAAATCGGCTGGAGTGCCCCCTTTTCAGGAGTGGTGTTCAGAGATGGCCAGAGTGGCAGCTCTTGAAGAGGGGATATCCAGAAGACTGGGGAGTCTGGACATGTTTGCGAAGAAGTGGGGCAGATATCTGTCTTTTTTGGAGGGCTCTCGGGGAGGGTGTGTGGAGAGAGAGGTGTAGGGGTTTTATGTGTGTGATTGTTTTATTTATTTTACTTTAATTTTTGTATTATTTATTTTTGTTGTGTGTTTATGGTTGTGTGACCACTGGGGTGTTGTATATTGATTCTGTATATGTGTTCTGCTATGTATATATTTAATGGTTGAATCAATAAAAAAACGTTAATCGGTAGAAAAGACCACATTTACACGCACTTAAGAAAACAGTTTATTCCAAGGTTTATACATTAAGCAGCATTCTGAAACATCATGTAAACAAAGAAAGTTTATTACCTCACGTCGTTTAAAGGATTAAGAGAAAGCGGTTTAACACATCCAGGTTTTTCCTGGAGAACACAACTTATGTGATAATTTAAATGCATAAGCATCGTTGTTACAGGTTTTTAATGAGTGCACATGTGCATGCACAGACTGAGTAACAAATGTCATAGGATGAAGCCCAACAAGTCAAAAAAGTGGAAAGACTTCAACATTTCTGGGAGTACAGTGGGAAAAGCACATACACTATAAAATGTACCAATTTATACACACAAATGTAAAATATCGACAGTCCCTCATGTTTGCGTATACACGCTCATACATTGAGGGAATCCTGGAGTTTTAAGTAAGAGGGAAACCCCACTACTGAAGCACAATTCCACCGCAGGTCGCAATGCAAAGTTAAGCAAACAAACAGCAACAACTCTGGAATACCTGGAAATAAAGCAACGGGGAATACAAATAGTGAAGTCTTCCTCGATACCATGTTTATTTTTCTACACAAGCGTTGCTGGGAAATGTCTGTGGCGAAAGATGCTTTCTGATCGATCTGCATGCATCCAGCAGTAAAGAGTACACCGCTTATACAGTGCACGTAAACCGGAACGCAACTTTCTTGCAATACGCAGCTTTCTCGCAATAAGCCACTTTCTGGTGTCCATGTAAACATGGTCAATATACACTGACCAGCTACAACAGTAAAACCACTGACAGGTGAAGTGAATAACATTTATCATCTCATTACAATGGCACCTGTCAAGGGGTGGCATATATTAGTGAACAGTCAGTTCTGGAATTTCATGTGTTGGAAGCAGGGAAAATGGGCAAGTGTAAGGATCTGAGCGACTTTGACAAGGGCCAAATAGTGAAGGCTAGATGATGCCTAGCCATTGTTGGGTGTTCCCAGTATGCAGTGGTTAGTTCCTACCAAAAGTGGTCCATGGAAGGAGAACCGGTGAACCGGCGACAGGGTCATGGGACCCCAAGGCTCATTGATGCACATGGGGAGTGAAGGCTAGTAATGGCTTAAGACAAGCCCGGTCCGAACTCCAAACAAGAGTCTTTAACACATCTAATGGCACAAATGGGGAACCCATAAGCACATTTAATAACAGCACTATGTACCAGATAGGGACAGTAGCATGTCGAGGGGGCCTCAGTAGTCTAGATCATTGCAAAAACGTACTGACCACAGGGTATAACTGTGACATACAATTTTTGAATGTGGATGGAGAGAGTCCTGCATCCAAACACTCTTGCAAAAAGTGGAGCACCGTCTGCACATGCAGTCTTGATGAGGGGGCTCTAGCCTGTAGTATGTTTTCAAGCACTGGCTGCCACAAAGCTTGCAAGAGCTGATCCCAACTCAATAGAACTTCCTACAGGGGAGCATCCAGCAGCACGGTTGCCTTGTCATCCCGAACCTTGCACAACACTTGGTGTAGCAAGCGGACAGGAACACATACTTGAGTTTCACTGGCCAAGTGGCCAGAGAAACTCAAGTATGTGTTCCTGTCCGCTTGCTACACCAAGTGTTGTGCAAGGTTCGGGATGACAAGGCTACAGTGCTGACTCAAGCTCTGCTGGACTTGGAAGCCCTAACTTGTGAGTTAGGGCTTCCAAGTCCAGCAGAGCTCGAGTCATGGAGTACCAGAGGCGAGTGAGTCATCTCCGGGGAGAAAAAAGGGCCTCTTCGTCTTCCCCGAATTCGTCCTTGTGACAAATCTGTCTTTCTTGGGAAGGAGAAAGTGGGAGCCGGGTGAACGTCCAACATGAGCCTTTTTATTAAAAACACTTTCAGTGTTAATAATAGTACCTTTTCAGCTCAACACGAACACCAAATTGGTACCCACTAACAGCTGAGAGAGAATTCACCCCAGGTGTCCATCCCGGCCTCGCTCTGCACTGACATCGCTCGGCCACGCCCTGATCACCACATACCCACATTGCCTGACTCAGGCCAGGGAGCCATCCAGCCTGTCACTTACTCCCCCCCCCATTTCTGGAGAGGAATTGTTGCCGTTTCAGCCGACCTGCTGCAGGACCAGCCACCTCCGGGGAACAGGAACAGGATGAGGGGAAGGAGAGGGGGAGGGAGGAGAGAAAAAAGAGAGAGAGAAGGAGAGAGAAGAGGGCTCGCCGGTCCCCAAACGGTCCTCAGCCAGCTGCACCGCCTCTGTCAGCGACACCGGGTGATGGCACTGGACGCACTCAGCCGTCTCTTTCGGTAGACTGCTGACAAACTGCTCCTGTACCACCAGATCGGGCATCTCCTCGGCACTGCGATCTTCAACCAGCAGCGAGGACTCCATGACGGCACTTTCTTCTACTGTGACAAATCTCTGTCTTTCTTGGGAAGGAAGAAGCGGAAGCAGGGTGAACATCCAATGTGAGCCTTTTTATTAAAAACACTTTTCAGTGTAACACATACTAGTAGCTTTTCAGCTCAATATGAACACCAAAACGGTAACATTGCTTTTCAGCAAACACATTAACACATACACACAGCTCTGTGCATCTCTCTCTGACTGCGGCTCTAGCTGCATCTTTATTTCTCTCCAGCTAACACCACAACCACCAACAGCTGTGAGAGAAAATTCACCACGTGTCCATCCCAGCCTCAATTTGCACTGATGTCGCTCGGCCACGCCCTAGTCACCACAGTTCTAAATCCTTTGGACAGTCAGAGGATGAAGTATCCATTCTCCTCGTCTGACTCCAACATGAGAGCAAGTCTGCCCCGCAGTTCAGGTGACCGGGGACATGCGTCGCATGCAATGATAGGAGATGACTTGTTCCAGAGAAGAATGACGCATCTGAATCAATATCGTGCGCGAACGAACTACCCCATGGCAATTTATGTACGCCACAACTGCAGCAGTGCTGTCTGTACGAATCAGAATGTGAAAGCCTTTCGCGTTCCAGGTAATTTATGTGCCATGTCATTTGCGCACCTGTCCAGGTGCTGAAGGCCGGACTACCATCGCACAGGGAACCCCAGCCTGAGTTGGACACCTCTGTAGTGACAACTCTATGTCTGGCCACTTTGTCATGACAACTCTGCGTCAGGCCACTTGGCCGAGCAAAACAACAGATAAACAAACGCAATACACAGAAGTGTAAAGTATAAACTGATTGTCCGAAGTAGGGATGCACCGATTTCACTTTTTCTCTTCCGATCTGATTCCGAAATCGGAAATCTCAGTATCGGCCGATACCAATCCCGATCCGATACCAGTGTTGTTTTTTTTTTGCCTAATCAGTTTAGAATATCTTTACATTATTGTGTGGAACTAATTGGGAGTACTTTAATATGTGAAGAAACACAAACCTCTACACATTATTTCAATATAAATGTATAGCTTAGTAAGAAAAACTTTACTGTAAACTAGTATACTGGATAATGTACCAGCAAAATTAACAGTAATTCCAGTATAAGTCATCAGTAGAAAAGAAGCGTGTTTTTTTTTTTTTTTTTAAGGATTCAGATCTCTTTTTTGTTCAATTTAGTTGTAAGACATCAGTCCACTTTTCATCCACAAAGTTATTTTTTGGAACCCATTCAACTTAAATATTATTATTATCATTTGTAAACAAATGATAATAATAATAATAATAATAATAATAATAATATATTATAATAGTAATATATCTCAATCTTGCACCTTTTGTCACGGATCTACCGGAATCTCTTTCTCTTTCTTCCTCACTGCTGTCACAGCGCTCACTCACCCCTGAGTTCTGATTACACGCACCTGCATATCATTAGTGACTAATCAAGGACTGCATATATATCCCGCTTTCACACACACTCTTTGTCTGTTCTCATCGATAGTATCTCTGAGACTCCAGACCTTTCTACTATGTCAAACATACCTGTGGCTTCATTATTGCCTGCAAGTATCATAAGACAGTTGTGAGTTATCTGTTTATCGTGTCTATACCCTGCCTGGATATTACTCACCTGCTGTTTGCCACTCTGCTCAACTGGATTTACTCACAATGTTTACATCACTGTTTCAATCATCTGTTCAATAAACCCTGCTACTGAGTTCATATCTCTGCCTCCATGAGTCTCTCTGTGACACCTTTAACTTTAAAACCCTCGTATCGGAGCCGATACCGATCCAGGTATCTGATCGGTGCATCCCTAGTCCGAAGCATGACAGGGAGAAGTTATACACAAGTGCAAGTTCAAAGATGAACCAATGGGTTGCAGAGTATGAGTAATGAAATTGCAACCCAGAGGAGAAAATGTCTGATGAAATGGTGCAGTGCTCCGTTTTGTGTGCTCGCAATGACGCACTCATAAGAAGCCAAGCACCATCTGCCAATGAAACTGGTGTGATTCTAGAGCTGGGCGATAAAACAATATCAATATGCATCAAGAAAATCCTTGATATTGATGATAAAGAGTAATTTTCAATATTTAGCCTGTGTTCTACATAGACGATCGATCAGATCAAGTGTGTGTCGCTTAAAACGCAAGCAGTTTGGCAAAGTTATACATACAACTAACAAACTGAATAAGTCATTAAGTATTAGCAAAGGAAGTATTAGCTGGCTAGTGACTACATAACTCTACTGTCATATAAACCAGTAATGAGGCTAGGTAAACGGTAGCTAACACCTAGCTCTCCAGCCAAAATGATATTGTTGTGTACCAAACAAGACAGCACTGACAATTAAATCCAGCTATCACCTGAACACAGCAGCAACTCCGACCTCAACACAATTGCTGTTTAATTATGTACCATTTAGTTAAACGTTTTTTTAAACATCAGCTAATTTTTTGACACGGGCAAGAAAGTATTTATTCTTGTTATGTTTATTTGGTGACAGGCAATCCAGCATATGGTGTATTATTGCCACCTACTAAGATGGAGTGTGGAGCGTCACAAGAAAATCTTACAGTGGAGTCAAATGTCAGATGAAGATGTTGAAATTGGAAAAGATGTCATACACCTTGTGTATGATTAAAATCCTAAACTGGGTATTCTACTTGAACCGCAATATCTATCTTTTAGAGCAGATGGACACGTATGGACATGTATATCACTATAAAAACTTTTTCAAGCATGAAAAACACAATTTAAACATTTTCCATGTCAGTGAAAACCCTGATGTTAACATGTTTAATTGTAAATTCAAGTACCATTTCCTACAACAAAACAGTTTCAAATGTGAATCTGTATGTAGTTCTATGAACAACTAGTCACCAACTACCTTGATTTAAATCTCCATGAATACATGATTTGAGTCTTTTTGTGCGAATCATTAAAAAAAATTGGTTCATCAGACTCATGTGTTCATGAATGTGGCACTGTAGATTAAGTATTAAGTAGCAGTACAGCACAGTGTTTAAGTATGGGGTTCCATCGGCATCATTCATTCAACTTCTGTTTTTTTTTATTGTTTTTTTATGAGTGGTACTAAAGAAGAGTCAATTCACAGTTGACTAGATTCTAAATGTAGGAATACCTTTCTCATTCTCCATGTACTTCCCGTAATCAGTCTTGCTCTTGTCAAGGCCTGTGTCAGTTTCCTCCTCTTCCTCATCTTCATTCAGCCACATGTCTTCATCGTCCTCAAATGAGCGCGCATCTCTGCGATACCTGTCAAGACATTCATTTTATCTGTTACCTGTCATGACGTGATCAGTTTGAGAAGTTGAATGAAATCAGATGCGTTTAGGTACCTGTTGAGTCCTCTGCTCTGTCTATCTTTCTCCTGCTCGTATCTGCCCTTCAAACCCTTGAACGTCTGAACGTACTCGATGGACTCCAGCGCTTTGTAGAAGTTGTCGACAATGTGAGCGATAAGAGACTTGATGTCCTCCTAATAATGAAATGACAATCATCAGACACAAGCTGATCATCATGAGTGTTGAAGGATTATGAAAGATACACTCTTACCACTTTAATGAACTCAAAGAGCTCAATGATGGCAGAGTTCAGCAGGTTGTATCTGGTGCCGTTGTCCAGCAGGGCATTGATGACCGGCTCAAACAGGTTTCCTTTCATGATGTAGCGGTTATAATACTCATCCTTCAGACCGATGATTCTCCTCATGAAGCGCAGGGCACCTGAATGATCACATGACCACACCTCACCATTAACATCAAGCAGCTGTGCACAAGAACACAACCAAAAAGTTAAAACTAGAAAAGGACTGTGGTAAGCCTCTTTCACACAAAAATTCCGGAAAAATATACAGCATTTTGAGTTTACAAGAAGCAAGAAGCCCTGCTCGAATGCATCGTGTTCAGTACCAGTAAACTGATGGTTTCATTTTGCCATCTATAGCTCCCTGGTTTTGGTATAACACTCATATTTGCAGTCTTTTGATTTTTCTTTCTGTATTAGGGGTGTAACTGTAAGAGATCTGCACGGTAGCCAATGATTTTATTCAGGCAGTTATTACTTTTATAAAAAGCTTGTTAAATAATGTTTGTATTGTTCAATGTTAGTTGTTGTGTTATTGGCTGCTGTTAAACTATTGAATTGCCTCTCAAGGACAATAAAGATTGAAAGTAAAAGTGAAAAGCTCAATTACATTTTTATTTTCTTATTTACAATATTAAGGTGCATTGCAATGATATTAATATTGACTAACAATGAACAATTTGCAATGACTACTGCCCTGCAAAAATTAAGATGTGCATTTGATTCAGTAATTGGTTGCTTTTGTACATGGATATGAAGACATATAGTACTGTGCAAAAGTCTTAGGCACATAGGATGTTTCACAAAAGCATTTGTCTTAAGATAGTTATTTATTCTCTTAGTGTGTCAGTAGGAAATATAAATGTTAGACTCCCAAACATTGCTTTTGCAAATATAAAAGATTAGAATAGAAGAACAGGGAGCCCTGCAACAGATGTCATGGCCCCCACAAAGCACCCCACTGAACATTGAGTCAGTCTGGGATTACATAAAGAGACTAGATAGATAGAACTGTGGCGAATTCTCCAAGAAGCTTGGAATATCCTATCTGCCAACAACCAAGAAAAACTGTGTCTAGGTGTACCTAGGAGAATTGGTGCTGTTTTAAAGGCAAAGGTGGTCACACCAAATACTGATTTAGCTTTTTTATGTTTACTGGACTTTGTATGACATTAAGTGATAAATGAGAACTATTTATGTCATTATTTTTGGAGACATCCACACCATGCAATATATTCACAAGTGCCTAAAACTTTTGCACAGTACTGTATATATATTTTTTAAATGTCATCTATATTATTCAACAGGTAATATTCTGCCCATTATATTTCGCTTGCAAATTAGCCTCTAAAATATCAGTGGTTCAACTTTGTTTTTTAAAAAGTACTTTACGAATAAAATGTATCATCAGTTAACGCATTGTACAGTTGTGCTGGCCTTCAGCATTTTTTTGGAAGCTGATCTCAAGGCAAATGTTTCTATCTTTTCTATGTTATTTTCACGATTTCTAGAAGCTGTAAATTTAAAAAAAAAGCAATATTTGGGGGGGACTGGGTACCTCAGCGAGTAAAGACGCTGACTCCCACCCCTGAAGTTCGCGAGTTCGAACCCCAGGGCGTGCTGAGTGACTCCAGCCAGGTCTCCTAAGCAACCAAATTGGCCCGGTTGCTAGGGAGGGTAGAGTCACATGAGGTAACCTCCTTGGGGTTTCTATAATGTGGTTCACTCTTGGGGAGTTGAGCATGGATGCCACGGTGGATGGCGTGAAGCCTCCACACGCGCTATGTCTCCGCGGTAACGCGCTCAACAAGCCGCGTGATAAGATGTGCGGGATGACGGTCTCAGACACGGAGGCAACTGAGATTCGTCCTCCACCACCCGGATTGAGGCGAGTCACTACACCACCACGAGGACTTAAAGTGCATTGGGAACTGGGCATTCCAAATTGGGGCGAAAAAGGTGAGAAAATAAAAAAATGTATTTGGTGAAAAACAAAGTTATTTGGGACCAAATGTGTTGGAAAAGGGCAATAAATTAATGTTCTGAAGTATAATTATTTTCATACCCTTTTTTGTATAAGAGAAAGTAAATGTATTAACACACAGCTGGCCTGCATAACGTTGCATATAAGCGCTTAAATCCATTTGAGGCAAGTGAGACAGAGAGCAAAAACATAACTTAACAAATTAATCTACCTGTAAACCAAATGAGTCATTGCAAATCTTGTAAAAGTGTAATGTATCTGGTTGTTTCTCTTATCTAAGGGGGTCGATAGTTTATTAGCCTATATTCATACTGTATTTTCACTTACATTCATCTTCGCAAATTCCATGGGACGATGCACAAGGAGATGGTACTTCAGGTTTGGAGTGTTCCCTGCATGAGACGACACTTTCTTCCACACACTTAAACTAGGTAACCATCATCAACATTTAAAAAACCCAAAGATTTCCCACACTGCAGACTAAAACTGCTTGAGTGGAGTGGACATTCGATGATTTTATCACGTCAAGTTTATGATGCTGAACTGACTGTCTTTTAATTGAAGTGATATTTACAGTGAAAACATTGATTTCTTTACTTGGATTACCAAAAATAAAATTTTTTTTAAAAAAAATCCTTGATTACACAATGTAAATGTCAATGGTATGACCAGCCATCTGTTTTTAAAACAGCGGTACAGTGTAAAAAAAAAAAAATTTAATCTCTAGCTTGCATAAAAACTTTCTTCTTCACATGGTAAACACGTCATCACTGTGACACACACCCTTCACGGGATCAGCTCTGCCTTTGTTCACAGACACATTCTGGGACTGATCCCGGCAAATATTACCAATGTCTAATTTTTCCAGAAAACTCCTGGAATCAAAGCCCAGTGTGAATGCAGTTTTAGAGAAAAATAATAATAAATACAACACAATACTATACAATACTGAGAAAACAAAAATAAAGTAGTATAGTGTGCAACAAATTATTTAGGGATGTGTCAGGATGGATGACTAGTCCAACAACCGACCATTTGATGAGTAAGGTCAACTAGTCAGCTGTTTTAGCTGTAATATTAATATAGCAGTGGTGCTTTAAAGTGGTTGAATTTGTGAGTGTTTTGGCATGCTGACAGTGTGATGTGCTTTTGCACGTAGTGTTTAGTAACAGTAACCGATACCATTAGCTCATTAAACTACAACTGCAACTTATGATTTAGTTGATTATTCTATTTATCTGATAAAAAAAGACATTTTATTTTCTGTTTTTTATTAATTAAAATGTATTTATTAAACAACAAATGATTGTTTATTTTCCACACTTTGCTTATATTGCTGTTTTCATTCCGAAACCCAGGTTAAAAAAAAATAACAGGTAACATTTTTTTATTAAAACCTATATAACATGTTTAAGATCCATTTTTAATAAAAATATTAAAACATCAAATTATTTTATGCTATACAGAGCACAAAAAAGGCAGATATTATGTAAATATAACTTTAATTGTTTATGTGCACAGGCAGATGAACATCTATATTGCTGTATTTTTCTCCATGAACGTTACATTTATGATGATGTGCCAAGTTAACCCTTTATGATCTAAAGGTGTTTTTGAAGATTTCCTGTTTAAGTAAAATTAGAGGGTCAATTGTTTGGTATCATTTTAAAGAAAACTTTAAAAAAATAAATAATAATGATGATATAGATTATGATAAAATTATGAGACTCTCAGCCTAAGAAACGTTCCTTGTGTGGTGGAACGACCTGCCCCTCCCTCTCGTCATCGTCACCCCGCCTCTGAGGGCCATCCTTCAGCCAGGCTCAGGAGAGTGAGAAGAGGTGCATAATAATAAGCCATGCTCTGACAGTGGTGGATGAAGCACACCTGGTGTGAATGATGCTTCTTCACCGCTGTTTTTAAAATGCAGAGCGCACCACTTCTCGGAGAGCAGGCTTCAAATCTCCATGTGTGCACACACTGGCATCCTCGCACGGCCAGGACCAGAGCGGGGAGGGTTCGGCCGAATTAGATGCATCGCCGGACCCGCTTCTCGGACCCCCCACGTGAGTTAGATGTGTCGCCGGGTGAGAACAGCATGCTAGAGGCTGGGTCACCTTCCACTCTCACCTGCCACGGGGCCTGGGAAGACAGGCCGCCATGGATGCCACCGCTCCACATGCCGCAGACACGTGAGGGGAGTGTGTGCAGCTGTCGGACCCCGCTCACGTCTGGGCCATTCTACGGACACTTCCCCGCCCTTCACGGATCCCCGTCTCACCGCAAGGATGCCAGATTCCCCCTTTATTTTGAACACCATCCCCCCTGGACACTTTATTTTCTCCTTTTATGGACATTTTATGTTTATTATTATTTTCCAATGAATGGCTCTCCGAGGCTTGACACCACACCCACTGTCTGTCTCTTGCTCACCTTGCCACACTTATTTTTCTGAATTGACATATCTCAGGGTGTAAATAAGGTGTCTCCAGAAAACTGTTTTTATTTTGTTCCTAATAATGTCACCTGTAAAGGTGTAAAATTTTATGTTGGTACGACAAAGCAATCAAAAGTTATAGCATTACAAAACAATTTATCCTATTGTCCAAAAGCCTCTCCAAACAAATAAAACATAAGAACTATTTTTTACACATGCAAATAGAACAATGACTAAAGGTATGCTATCATTTCCAAAGCATACAGACATGAGTAACGAGATCTCATTCAGTTCCATTCTGTCATTTGAGTCAGAGTCTGTCATGTACTTGGCGCCATCTCCTGGTGGCCGTATGTAATTAGAGTGAACGATCCTCTCTGCCTATATCTGGATGACTTCCACCTCTGGTTGCAGCGATCTGAATCCTAATACGATTGGTTTAGCGTTCCATGATGCTGAACAACATACCACATAATTTCAGATAATGTCATCTGATCCAGGAAAGCTAACGTATTTTTTGCCAGGTAGTACCTGTGCTGTGTGCACATAACCATTACTCACTATATTTTTGTCTGTAAAACAAATGAGCTGGTTGTATTCTACCCTTTGAGAGCTTTCCAACAACATATGACACATGGCTATTTGATCAGTTTGATGTTTTTACTGATTGGAATAATATGTACAGTGCAAAATTATTAATAAATTATCAAAATGGAATACTAATGTGTCTGCAAATTTCAAAGCACTTGTTCAGTTTTGGTCATAATACCTACATGCATTGGAAAATAGAGCTTCTAAGCTTTAGGGTTAGGGTTAAAGATACTTAATTTTTGTTGGTCAAGACTGTAGTTATAAATATTTGTATATTTTTTATTTCTCAGCGGGCCAATCAGAGTTTAAATGGTTAAAGGGGTCATGACATGAGGAATAAAATTTTCCTTGATCTTTTAACATATTGTCATTGTACTATAAAAACATAATGTAAGTTTCAGAACTGAAAACTTCCTCCTTAATAGGAGAAAAAAAAAAAAAAAAAGTACTTATTTAAACCAAGCTGCAAAAACGGCTCATTTGGAATTTGTGGAACTTGTGACATCACAAGGACCAAATACATCTGCATATGCAACACCCATTTTTCCGTCATTGCACCCTTGGCCCCGTCCATCCTAAATGGACTTACACAGGACACCTTTGTGTGCCTGTCTGGATTTAAATGTTTTTCTACATCTTTGACCAATGGATACATATATTGGGCCACTATTAAAAGATGAGGTGTCAAGTTTCAACTTTGAAGAGGAGAAGCTCTCTGTCAAGGATGAGTTCTTTCGCACATCTGCACTATTTTTAGTTGCTGGTGTATGAAAACATGAAGGAATGATACTGGAAACTGGATGTGGATGTGTCTTCAGTGTATTGTATGTTCGGCTCATACCAATACGATTCAATCTTTGCAAAGGTATTATTATTATTAAAGGATGGGGCAGTTAAAACACTTGGACACTATCGCAAAAGTTTAATTCATGAATATTTCATGTCATGACTGTGTGACATTTTATGGTGCTGACATCCTGTTTACACCAGGCGCGTCTATTGACGCGACGCAACAGCTTGAGGCTGTTTACACCGGGCGCGTCAACACAACCTTTATAAACTGTTTATTTGTGTTGGTGGCAGAAGTAGCGCATCCGCGTACAGCGCAAAATGGAACGGGACATCTGTTTACTGTCAGCGCAATGCTAAGCGCCACAATGGACGCTTCCATGGTAGACAGCATCATTGATTATAATGGGTTCTATTGCTTTTAACGCTAAGTGACTCTCACGTCTTCAATGTGTTGGATGTGAGTTGTGTAAACCCTTACATTTAGTTTTATAATGTTGTTGAGCTGGTTCATTCTCTTCCGACTGAGTTTCAAAAATGGCTTTATTCGAGGGGCTGCATGCTGTTAGCCAATCAGAACAGTGGGCATTTACGTTGAGGTTTTAAAGAGGCATTTATGCCAAAACCAAGCATTTCAGACAGAGGGCCAAAAACAGGGTGGAAAATGATCATTTATTACTAAATTATGACTGTTTTAATGCAACAAAAAAAAAAAACTTCTAAGGGGAGATAAAACTATAAAAAGAGCATTTCATGACCCCTTTAAGTGTTGAAGTTTTAGAAACACATCTTTGGACCCTGGTGTTCTGTTGTGCTACACCCAGTGTTCATGTGTGTGTGTGTGTTCATGTGTGCAGTGGTACTCACACAGCGCCAGGAATGTGTGTTTGGAGTTCATGAGTGTGAGGACTCTCCTCAGCAGGTCTTTAGTCATGATGTAGTTCTTGATGTGGTACGTGTGGTGCTCCACACAGAACGTCAGCAGCTCCAGGATCAGAGCCAGGAGTTGTGCTGTCTGGAAGTTATCTGAGAAAGAGAGAGACCACAAATTACACACTCAACAGAGAACATGAATAAAAAATAACTTTTATGAGCTCTGATGAGATGTGAGCTGTACCTGGACAAACATGGTTCACTTTAGCCTCGCTCAAATCTGTGGCAAAGGTTAAACAGACACCAGTCAAAGGACAAGAACACTATACATTCATACACTGATCACTTCCTGTAGTGTGAATGCAGTGATCTGTGAGTGTCTCACCAGTGTTTTCATCAGCAGTGTTGGCAAGCAGTGGTGCCGTCAGCACGTGCATACAGTACTTATAAAAGAAACTCAGAAACTCACTCTTCTCAGTTTTCTGAAATATGAACAAAACACAAATCATTTAATTCTAGGGCTCGACAATACGGCAACATAAAGTTTAGATATTTTTTAGACTATTGATGATATTCAATATACAGTATATCTCAATTATGTTGTAGAGCTTTACTGGTTGTTTAGATCAGTGTTACTATCAGAAATAATTATTTCTTTAGTTATTAATTAATATTTAAATTAAATAATAGAATCTAACTCATTAAAACCTCATATGGGGCTCCAGTAAATGTAGTGCGCTACGTTTAGGAGCGGGTTTGGTTATTAGCAATAATGAATAATTATCAAAGATAATTATTAATTATTAAAATCAACAGAACATTGATGAGAATCAATGTTAGCTTTTTTTAATCCTTTAAATCAACAATTATCAAAAATAATAATTATTAACATCGATGAAACATTGATTAAAATTAACACTTGCTTATTGATCCTTCAAATTCAACAATCATCAAAGATAATTATCGATTATCAAAAATCAATAGAATATTAATAAGGATTAATATCACCGGGGCACCACCCTGGAATCAGGGACTAATAACCAGATTGTATAACAGTCTCAATATTAGATTGTTCTCTTAGGAAAATCGACATCTGAAGAATATCGATTTTCGAAAAAAAAAACAATTAAGGCTTGAATCCGAACACTGACATCCGGTCAGCATTTGACACAGGTGTATGCAAACAAACCAAAACACTTCTCTTTGAAATATAACAAAGTTTATTTATGCAGTAATATCAATTAATAATCAATACAATGCAGTCGATAAACTTCCGACTTACAACTACAAACTAAACAGTGACATGATTAGATATGGTAACCAAAATAATCCTATAACACATGAGGAAGGTGTGTGTGTGTGTGTGTGTGAGAGAGAGAATGTGTGTGTGTGTGTGTGTGTGTAAGGAGGGACGCACACAAAATGGCGGACGTGACTCTCATGGAGAGTATGTCACGCGAGATTTCCGGCCAGAGAATATGGCCGCGAATGTGGGCGGAGAGAAACCGGTCAATGGCGTCTGTCAGTTTACTGCGTGTATCCGCTTGTACAATAGCTTAGGGACAAAGCTGAGCTTTATCATGAAGTTATCTACTAGCCAAAAATGTGCGCGAGAATGTTTGTGAGGGGTTGCGTGTGTGTGCGTGTGTGTATGTGTGTGGTTAGTACGAGAGAGAGAGAGAATGAAGTGACGGCCCCAAAGCCGGTTTCGTGATCGTGGGAGAGAAAGCAGCTGTTAGTTCATCACTCAGAGAAGCGGTGGACGGCTCGTAAACCGTCCCGCGGTCTTTGATTCTTTAATGGATAAACTCAGTGTGCCGGTCTCACCCGCGATGGCGGAAATTCACAACAGTCCAATGTGGTTGGACTACAACACAGCAGATCTCATTCGTGATAACATTACATTACAGTAATACCTTGAGTATTATTAGCACCAATGAGCGGACTTGGCGGTCCGTAAACTGTACAAGCAATAACCTTGATACACAAGAGTAACACACTATAATATTCTATCTCTGCTCAGATGTAAATCTCTTACTTGAATCGTATGAGGACGCAGACGAATGGGTGTTCAACCGTCCTTTAACTTCGACTCGTTTCCTCGAGGCTCAGGTGATGACGGGAGGCCGTTTCCTCACTCTGTCGGCGGGCAGTATGGCTGCTGATTCTCGGCGGGCTGGCGGAGAAATCAGCGACGTCGACTTGATTGAAGATGGAAGAGAAATCTTTTCTCTCTTCACTTCTGCAGGCAAACGGATGAAGATGCGGATTGCTCAGTGGTCTCCTTCGGATCCGTTAGAGTGTTCGGTGGAACACAGAGTAATCTCAACTCGTCCAGCGAGTTGGAGATTGTATGGCCACAGTTTCAAGTCGGACGTTACTTCCTTGTGCCACGAGGCTACACCTGAGAGCAGCGACGAGCTGCGTCTATGCACGGCATGCAGTGTTGCAGGAAGCAAATCCCGGAAGCATTTCAGAGGTATTCCTACTCCTGATGACGTCATGGTTGAGGGCCGTTCTGTTGTGTGCCTCATCCAATAGGAGTTGAGAGTTCGATGCTTTAGTGAGCAAGGCTTCATGGGATTTGTAGTCTGTTTTGGACTCCCTTTGTTTGATTTTGGCGCGGTTTTTATCAGTAAGATTTATGACTTTGTATTTGGGCCTCAGTCAGGTTTTACGACTGTGTTAGGCCTGCCTTTGTCTTCTATCTGAATACATGAGGCCCAACAATGTATTTGTTCTGGCTTAAAAGTGTTGCTTTTTTTTTTTCAATAAGAGGAATTATCATTTCAACCAAATAGCAGTTGTCAAAAAATTCAAAATGTTTAATGCATGAATTAAAAATCTATTTAAAAAGAATGAAGGCATGTTTTCCACAGTTTTCACAAAATTAACACAAGGAAGAATGATATTTAATCATTTCCATTTGTACCACATACACACAGCAATACAACATTTCTTGAATGAATGGTGTGCAAAAAATATAACTCCCCTCACTTATTTTTGGGACTACATAAGTATATTTCCATATTTGGACTGGAATAGTATTATACTTCTGAATAACTATTGTGGGACACAGTCAAGTTTATTGTAATAATATAACACAGAATTATTATTTTTATTTTGAAAATTAGATTTTACACAATACGACCTTCTGTTTTCTAAATTCTGTTTTTTATAATTCTGTATTTAACAGTTGATTGAATTTTATCAACAAAATAATTTCTAATCAAATTCATTACAATTTTAAAAATAACACTACATTATTTTATTTTTTTCAAATGAAGTACTTTTATATAGATCCTCACAGCACAATCCCAAAATAAAGTGCTACAAAACAAAACATCACAGACATGACGTATTGCTTAGACAAAATGACTGATATTATTAGTATTATTATTACAGTGAATATTACATAACTTTACAGTAGTATTATTTTGATATTTTTTCCACTTTTTCACACTAAGACATAACTGTTTTTTATTTGATTCAATTGTGCATTTAAACATTCTTGTTTATTCCAAATATGTCAAATTCTGTGACGCTCCGCATTTTATAGTTAATTCCATTTTTATGACTGAAATACATGAAATAATGAAAAAGCTTACTCAGGATAATAAAAAAATAGGGACATCATTTTTCATGTCAGGGAGACTTTCAAAGCAGCTCAGTGCAGGTGAAGAGCATCGAGAAACTACACAATAAACATCAGTGGAGGAGTTGCTGCTTCGAAACAATGTGTATTGTGAAAAGCTCTTTACAAATAATAATAAAAAAATAACTAAATGAAGAGTTCACACTCACATTGGCTGGAGCAAGCATGTTCTCTGGGTCAATGAGGGTCCTCAGGAGACCCATGAGCTGCACAGCACCACCCAGCTCCGGGTCTGAATCACAGATCATCTGCTTTATCACCACATTAATCAGCAGAACATCCTAAACACAGAGGAACACCCGTCAGTGCATTCAAAAACAACACTGCTCTAAAGAAAACACACAAACACAACCAGCTTCATGGGCTTTTGTTGCTTTATTAAATAGAGACTGTGAAGAATGAGATTGGGACACACAGTAAGATTAGCACACGTGCAAAATACTTCAGCATTTGATTATGTGTCATACTCACATCATCAGCCTGCTGCGGCTCCTGCATCACAAACTCTCTGACCATCGACGGACTGAACTCCACTAGATAAGAGAAGATATCTGTAGCTGCTTCTTTCACCTGCATGTCATCCATACCCTTCAACCCACAACATTCACATTTCAATACACTTCTGTGCAAAACAAACTATTCGTGGTTTCACATGTATAATATATGTCAATAGTAGGGGTTGCACAGACTAAGTTTCTCTGACCAATCAGGTAGTGCTTTCCAGATGAATATTACTAAATCATCCAATCGATTATCGCTTTACTTATGAATATAAATGACTCTTCCCCTCAAATATAACAGAAATACTAGTGCTATGCATAATCATTTAAAAAGGCACCCGCTAGCGCTAGTTAGCGATTTTCAACATGATCAGCACAACTTTGTGTGTTTGGACATCTGACCTGGTTGCTGTTTGCTCCAAGAACACGATTCGGTGAGAATTAGAAAAGCGCTTCAAGCTGGATTACGACTATTAAAAAATCAGTAGTCATGCAACCCCTAGTCACAAGTGTAATCAAGTGAAGGCAATGATTACAGATGAAGACACTTTAACTGCATGCTGACAGCAGGTCGTGAATCCTCCGTTCAACTCACCATCACAATTTCCAAGGCTGGTAAAATTCCAAGATTTGCCAGTGTTTTAAAGAAAGCGTCCCTGTTTTGCGGTTGCAATGTTTGTGAGAACACACAGAACTCTTTAAAAAAGTTCACCTGTGAAAATGACACAGAAACACATGACACATGTCATCAGTACGTGAGAGCTGAAGCAGTATCATACTGTCAGTGTATGTGAGTGCTGTACCAGCTCTCTCCTCTTGTCCTCCTCTGTGGATTCATCTGTCAGCTGAGCAAACACCTCAGTCAGGAACTTCTCATCCTCCTGAACAAAACACAATATCGCACACTTTTGAAATGTGCCTCAGACGTGGCATAGAGAAACTATCACTGGAATATAGCATCGCACACTTGAATGCTGGCTGCTAATTCTCGTGCAAAGCCAACAGAAAATAAGACAAAACCTTATTATTAATTTTAGTGGTTAACCGATATATCTGCCGATATTTATTATGTTTAAATTATCGGCATTGGACGATAAATTGTGCTGTTTGGCTGACTGGTTTCACAAGCTGTGATGGCTCAGCCAATAAAAAAGCCATTTTGTTATGTGCCATCATGTTACCACAATAGACTAGTGTGCAACAAAGCTTCATTCAAGCAGTTCAGCGCATGAGCTCATGATGTTCAAAGTGCCCACGTGTTTAATTCTACCCATCTCTCCTCAACCCTTCCCTGTAACTTTTAACTGTCCTGTCTAATGATAGCAATAGAACTTCTATCATACGCTATCTGTCAATACACAGATATTTAAAAGAAAACTATTTAATATCTTTCAATGATTTAATCCACGAACCTCACTAAACTTGTGCAAAGCCAGTGATTTCTTCCTGTAGAGGGCTCATGAATCTCCCTCAGAAGTGTGTATTATATCAGTCTGGATCAAAACTGTTCCTCTGACACACAAATGTTGCGTGACTGTCAGTCCATGACACTGAATGGCAGCAATCCCTGCTGTGTCAGCCCTCACATTTCCACAATTCCAAACATCTGTAACAGCTAAGTTAATACACTAATCTAAAAACTCAACACAGTATCACAGTAAAGAAGAGCGTTTCTCTCTTTTGATCTGAAGGTGTATGCTTAAATGTTTGAAATTAGTTTTGTAGACAAAAATATAATTGTGCCAACATTCATTTCATTGCAAAATTAAAATTTCTTAAAAAAAAAAGAACTAAAAAAAAGTTCTTGAAATGGATTACTTGGAATGAATAATAAAGTTAAGCAGCAAAAAAGTACCCAGCATAGATGGGAACTCCTTCAATACTGTTTAATGCAATGCATTTACTGTTTAACTGCAAATTCTAGGCAAAGGGTGGATTCTTTGAAGATGCTAAAATACAACTAAGTTTTGATTTATTTTGGATTGTTTTAGTCTCAACATAGTTCCATTCCATAGTTTAGATGACTTTACTATTATTCAAAAATGTGAAAAAATAAATAAATAGCGAATGAGTAAGTGACCCTAAACCTTTGACCAGTAGTGTATATAAATAAATCTAAGGGTGTGTTCACACTTGTAGTTTGCTTCTCTTGGTCCGGACCAAAAAAGAAAATGATAAATTTAGTCCTGGTTCACTTAGCGTTCACACTGGCATTTTTAACACCGAACCTAAAGATACAAAACAAAAGGCTAAGGATAAGGTCACAACCTGACTGGACAGCTTTTATGATGAATATTTTGCGACGGAACTTTCCGAACATCCAAAAGAATGCTGGCTGCTGGGCTAAATGTGCTCGTTGGATTTATGTGTATATATATGGTGGTATTTTTACCAGCTGAGAACAAACGAAAAGTTAATAAAATGTGTAAAGGTGTCAAAACAGCAGCAGGAATTCCTCCGTTGCACACACAAACGAAGATATGCTGCAAGGACGGGTGACGGCGGTTCTGACGCCTGTATCAAAATGTAATGGGCAACATAGCTTCTATGATGAGAACCACCAGGTATGCTTGAGGTCAGTATTAGGCAAATTACTTCCTGTTATTGGTCCGTTTAGACATCTTTGGTCCATGCTGCGTTCATATATCAATCGAACCACACCAGAGTTCGTTTGGAAGCGGACCGAGACTCACTATTCAGAGGGTCTCTGTCCGCTTGTTTGGTACGTACCAAGGTTCGGATGGCAGCATTCACACTTGTTCAAATGAACCGCACTAACAGAGCAATCGCACCAGAGTGCGTTTTAATCGAACCAAACCTGCCAAGTGTGAACTAAGATGATGGTAAAATTGGGTAACTGGTGGTCAAAAAAGTTTGTTCGTAACAAGGTGTGGAAAATGCCAAAGATCTGCAGTGGAGGCTTTGCATATTTCACATGTGATGGTAAGTTAGGTTAAGTCCCCATTTATCTGGATAAATTTGAAAACTGCATTTTCAAAAAGTTCTCCACCCACACTGCCCTTTTCAAAAAGTTTCTCATCCACACTGAAACATCTAAAAACGCTAAAATCCACTTACTTAGCATATAAAAAAAACGTATGAAGTGTGGCCCTGCGTCATTTCCATGTACACTCTGAAATGCAGTTTTCTAGTGTTCCAACACTGGACAGAATTCCTAATAAACTTCCCGTTGCCTTTGAAGGAATGCAATGTAAATGTTGTCCAAAGTTACATTTATCTTTACAGAGTGACTACTTGCAACCAGTGTTAATTTTTTTGTTTTAGTCTTTTGACAAAAATGGCCTTTAAAATTAGTCAATATTTTGTCATGTCATATTAATTCATTTGTCAACACAAATAATATTTTATTTGATGGACAAAAAAGTGTGTCAAACTATAACAGACCAAACTTCAATCAAATATTAAAACATTTAGGAAAAAAGTATAAACATTTTCCAATTTAAACATGTATCAAACATATAAATATGCATACTGTCCTTGTGAAAAATCTGAGCTTAAATAATAATGAATATACTGAAGTATTAGCTACTTTTTAGAAGTTAACTTATTTTCTATGAAAGGATATTACATTGTGTGTAGCGTGTTTCTTATGGAAACAGTGTATTCATAACGCAAGTTAAGCAACGTCTTCTGTATTCTGACTAGAGCGTCATTTAGTTCAAGTTCACCTGTTCATTCGCTTCACAGTGCAGATGTCATTTGTTATATTACACATATGTTGTGGATATAGTAATTAAACTCATGTATAAATAGGATGTGTCTGAATGAGGTTTTGAAGCGGTTCATTTTGCTATTGTTAGCGTGTTCATATTACTCACACAGCTCAAGCAGAGAAATCCCTGGATTAATGGATTAGAAATCCATCTAATATGTTCTTCTATATACAGATTCTCTAGATGTTTCTTCTTCTGTTTATATCTTGCACTGTTAATATCTTGCATTATAATTTTGATCTAGTCATATTTTCATCAACAGTATGCATAAATAAAATCGTTTATCACCATGATGTGCCTTTTCATCTCGTCTTTGGTATCGTAGACGAAATCCAAAAACCCTTTGTCAATGAACGTTTTCGCCAGTGATTTTGTTGATGAGATACACACTGCTTGCACCCAGGTGTAAATAACAGCTGCACCCCCCCAAAAATGTTACTGCAGTAGTTCCCAACCCTGTTCCTGGAGGCCCCCCAACACTGTACATTTTGTATATGTCCCTTTTCTGACACACCCAATTGAGGTCTTGGAGTCTCCACTAACGAGCTGATGAGTTGAATAAGGTGTGATTGATTAGGGAGATAACCAAAATATCACTGGTCTATTGGAAACATAGATATTTATGACAAACTGCACTGAGAGTGTTGCTCCAATGGCATGGGTTGTAATGCCAGTGTGCCTGTGCATTTTCGACATGGATTAAATTCCGCATTTGTCAAACTCTTTTTCCCAATCTGATTGCAGTCTCCTCTCTTAATATTTTCTTTAATGCTACTTATAATAATACATACAAATTAATATAACGGTAGTTTTACTATGGTAATATTGTAGTAACCATGTTATTTGCCAGAAACCATAGATTTGATGCAATTTACATTGATGTTACTACAGTAATATGGTGTTAATATAGTAACCAGGTTTAATTTTTACTTTGATTTTACTACAAAATATCATGGTGACTGTAGTAAAACAATGGTTAATTTTTGCAAAAGAAGGTTAGGTTTAAGGGTAGGTGTAGTGTGTCTGTGGGACTCTAAACACGCTGTAGTGAAGCCCCTATATGCATTCAGTAGTGGCGCACCGCTGATGAATTATGAGTGCCACTATAAACTATTGACATTTCACAACTGTATGAAGCAAAAGCGACCCCACCACATACACATACAAATACATGCACATGTTCACAGTGACATCACCGTATAGCAGCCCATCAAAGGCTGTTTGCGAGTGCGTACACAACAGAGAAGCAGGAGACCCAGCATGATAGACCTACTTATCTCTTCTAGTGGAAAGCCTTTTACTTTGATAACTTTTTTGGCAAAGGTAGTAGAAATAGGGCTCCAGACTGTGACTAAATGGTCGCATTTTTCAACCATATTTCCCGCCGGTGAGACCAAGTTTTTTTTTATTTTTTTTTATTTTAAGAGGTCGCTAGGGCTGGGCGATAGGACGATGTAATCAAATATCGACGATGTCTTAAAAAGATCCAGATGCCGATTGCAACACTCAGTTGACAGACGATGATCGACAATATCGGGAAAAGGCAAAAACCATGGATATATTAAATTGTAGCCCAGGGTGTGGAACAAAGCCGCCACCCACCAAATGCGACGAGGCTGAATACAGTTCGCAAGCTCACCCAAATATTTTTCATTTTGCTCATCTAACTGCAACAGGCGGGCGATCTGTAAGACGTCTCGGAGTGACATGACAAGAAATGCTGTGATGCGCTTAAAGAAACACACCTTATTATATTTTTAAGAGCAGACAAAAGAAAAGCGGTATTTTTCCATCCAAGTTGTGAATTTAATTTATGCTAAAATCTGAATATCACAAGAACAAAGTGTGAATAAAGCAGTGTTTCTATCCCATCTGTTTAAAAGAACAAAACTGTCACATTCGGGGAAATTTTACTCTTTTTTTTCTTTTATAAAATACTTGCATTTTATAGCACACAAAGCACAGACAAAACACTGTAAAGAACTTTGTCTCATAACTGAGAGCAACAGTGCATCAGCAGAATGTGTGCACGTTTCTTCATCCTTATGTCTTTACCGTGTGGATCTATTTTTTGTTATTAACATTTTTATTGATTCATAAACACCATATATATATATTGAATTAATCGCTTTACATTAAACCCCCACTATATCCCCTCCCCCTACCAAACTCCCACCCCACCCTGACCCCAACAACAAACAACCCTGTGGTCAATATAGACAAAAAAACAAAAAAACAAAACAAAAAAACACAAAACTAAAACAACAAAAAATAAAATAAAATACAATAACCAACTATAATAAAAAAATAAAATTAAAAAATAAAAACTCTAAATTACTCTCTCCACCACCCCTCCTCGAGACTCCCCCAAATATATTAAGTAATTGCCCCATTTTTTTTTTTATTGTAAAAATCCCTAACTCCCATCCTTCTGCTCGATCCCTCCTCGAAAGCAGCCACCCTCCCCATCTGAATGAGGGTGCTCCATCCGACTTCCAACTCCAATCATCACACTGGTCAAAACCCAGTCCTTCATGTACTTATCCTCCAAATCCATGACCTCCCATCTCCCAAAATACAGAGTCTGGGGCAGAACGAGACCTGAGTGCCCAACACATCACACACAAAACTTTGCACCTTCAGCCAAAATTCTTGGATCTTAGTCTGAGGATTTTGACTTCTTTGCCATGTTTACCTCAAAGAGCAAATATGTAACTGGGTGTATCGAATCTCACCGGATTATAACATGAAAATAATTTAAAAACTAGCAAAGTGCGCAGACCTAGTCGCTCACACGTCTGCTTCTCGCATGGCGTCCTACCGTGTGGATCTATAATTATTTTATTTTTTAAATGGTCAATAAACTTGCTCTGCGGACAGTTCAAGTTTGTATTTGACTGATATTTCTCTGCAAACTCTATACAGGCTTTGGATTTTCAGGACTCCATTTATTTAGAATGACAGCAACATTTCAGATGAGAGGATTGGTCCAAATTCAATACGAGTTTGTTCGGTAAATGTGTTTCCTTCACAGTATATAAGCATTCTTATCGAATAAAAAAATATATCCACCTCAAGCGAGCATACATGTTTTTGATGCGCATTTTGGAGATTTTATTCGTATCTTTGTGTTTCCATCCAGCAGTTTTTATGTGATGTCCCAAAATGCGATAAAAATACGTTGTTTGTTCACAGGCATGCAGCACGAGCCTGTCATGTGTAACAAGTGTTCACTCTTTTTTTTTCTCTGTTTCATTCTTCTGAAAACTGTTTGCAAGAATAATGTTGTCTGCAGCAAATAATCTCCGATCATCTCAGGAGGTGAGTGAACAACATTGTAGTTTTTTGATTACAATTCTTATGTTTTTTGTCTTGGATGTTGTCTGCCTTATTGTCTACGACAGACAAACACTTTTGGACATTGGTTCTGCAATTGCACACCATAAACCGGACTTCAAATTCCTCAATGCCGACCTGCTGTTTACAAACACGGCAGCGGAGCCCTTTTTCTGGGCTGCCCGGCCGCAGAAAACGCAGAAGGAAAAGGGGAAATAGAGCCGGCGTTCTCATCAGAGTAAGACGTCGCGCAAATCGACCCCCGCTACCCAGTATTCTACTGGCAAATGTTCAGTCTCGCGGATCTCTTTCCAACGAGAGACTGCTACATTATCTGCCTTTCAGAAACTTGGATGTCTGCGGCGATTCCAGACTCAGCCATCGAACCCACGGGGTTCTCCGTGCACAGAGCGGACAGAGCGAAAGACCTCTCAAGTAAAAGCAGAGGTGGTGGTGTATGTTTTATGGTCACTAAATCCTGGTGTGATCAGAGGAACGTACATTCTATCAAGTCTTTCTGCTCTCCTGATCTGGAATTTCTCATGACATCGAGCTTCACGTTGATAGCGTAACGAGTTTCATCAGAAAGTGCGTAGAGGATGTTGTTCCGACCAAAACAATACGGATCTATCCCAACCAGAAACCTTGGATTAATAGCAACGTTTGCGTGGCACTTGATTCGCGGACCTCCGCTTTTAATTCCGGGAACGCGGAGGAGCATAAACAAGCCAGTTATGCCCTCCGCAAAACTATCAGAGCAGCAAAACGCCAGTACAGGAACAAGATTGAAGGACAGTTTAACACCACCAACTCTAGAAGCCTGTGGCAGGAAATTAATATCACAGACTTCAAAGGGAATAAAAACTCCGCCGTGAACACCGCTGCCTCTCTCCCGGATGAGCTAAATAATTGTATGGTCGTTTCGAGGGAAATAACACCGCCCTCACGGAGACAGCTCTCACGGCCGAAGCTACAAAGGTTAGTTCACTCTCCGTTTCTGTAGCGGATGTAACCCGATCCTTCTGACGGGTGAATATCCGTAAAGCTGCAGGTCAAGATGGCATTCCGGGCCGCATCAGAGCATGCGTGAACCAACTGGCTGGTGTTTTTAAATGGACATTTTCAACATTTCCCTCTCCTTGTCTGTGGTCCCCACATGCTTCAAAACGTCCACCATTGTGCCTGTACCAAACCAAAGTCACTTGCTTAAATGACTGGTGTCCTGTTGCTCTGACCCCCATCATCAGCAAATGCTTTGAGAGACTAATCAGAGATTACATCTGCTCTGTGCTGCCTCCCTCACTGGACCCATTGCAGTTTGCTTACCGCAACAACCACTCCACTGATGATGCCATTGCATCTACAATACACACTGCTCTCTCCCACCTGGAAAAAAAGAACACTTATGTGAGAATGCTGTTTGTAGACTACAGCTCAGCATTCAACACCATAGTGCCCTCCAAGCTTGATGTGAAACTCCGGGCTCTGGGCTTAAACAGCTCGCTGTGCAGCTGGATCCTGGACTTCCTGTCAAGCAGACGCCAGGTGGTTAGAATGGGCAGTAACATCTCATCACTGACCCTCAACACTGGAGCCCCACACGGCTGTGTTCTCAGCCCACTCCTGTATTCCCTGTACACACATGACTGTGTGGCAACACATAGCTCCAATGCCATCATTAAGTTTGCTGATGATACGACGGTGGTAGGTCTGATCACTGACAATGATGAAACAGAGAGGAGGTGCACACTCTGACATGCTGGTGTCAGGAGCACAACCTCTCCCTCAACGTCAGCGAGACAAAGGAGCTTGTGGTGGACTTTAGGAGAAGAGAAAGAGAACACAGCCCCATCACAATCAATGGAGCACCAGAGGAGAGAGTCAGCAGCTTCAAGTTCCTGGGTGTCCACATCACCTGAGGAACTCGCATGGTCTGTCCACACTGAGGCCGTTGTGAAAAGGCTCATCGGCGCCTCTTCTTCCTGAGACGGCTGAGGAAATTTGGAATGAACTGCCACATCCTCACATGGTTCTACACCAGCACTGTAGAGAGCATCCTGACTGGCTGCATCTCCGCCTGGTACGGCAATAGCACTGCCCACAACCGCAAAGCCCTGCAAAGGGTGGTGCGAACTGCCAGACACATCATTAGAGGTGAGCTTCCCTCCCTCCAGGACATATATACCAGGCGGTGTGTGAAAAAAGCTCAGAGGATCAGAGACTCCAGCCACCCGAGCCATGGGCTGCTCTCACTGCTACCATCAGGCAGACGGTATCGCAGCATCAGGACCCGCACCAGCCGACTTCATGACAGCTTCTTCCCAAGCAATCAGACTTTTGAACTTTTGATCTCTCATGATCAATATACATCAGCACTGCACTTTATTAATCTTATATCTCACACTGGACTGACATAAATTATATTCTCTCTTAACAACACACTGGCAACTGACTATCAACCGACAGCCTGAAAGTCAATACAGTACAATACAACCTACTGTACATTTTATATATACTATTTTTTATTGTATAATGTGTATTCTATTTTGTGTGTACTGTATTCTGTACACTGTATGTTATTATTTGTATATTGTGTTGTAATTGTGTATATTAAATTTTAAATTGTGTTGTGTAAATCTGATGTTTATTTTAAATTGGTATATGTCTCATCGCTGTCATGGCTGCTATGTTGCTCGGAACTGCACCCAGGAATTTCACACACTATTGCACTTGTGTATATGGTTGAGTGACAATAAAAGTGATTTGATTTGAGGTGCTGTGAGTTTAGTTTGCTTTATTTCCATGCAGTTAACATGCATTGTGAACGCAACTCTGCAGGTTCAGTAATATATCCTTGAATTAAAGAAACAGACAAAAGTGATTAAATCTAAAATTGAGTTCTATTTTCTTTTCTTTAGGCAGCATTAACCGTATTACCAAAACGCAATACAAACACAAATTCGATAAGAACACACATTTGGCATCATTATTTTGGGAACACAAGGGAATTTATTAGGCGTATTTATTATGATTATTATTATCTTTACATTTATAATTGTCTTTAGTTCTTAATCTGTAGGCTATTAGTAATTATCCACTGTTGACAGACGCTTGCTTGATGGCAAATAGAGCCAGTAAATGTTTGGATTTGGGGAGGTGGTTAAATGTTTTTTTTATCATTTCGTTATTTAATTGCTTTTTTCTGTTTAGTTTAAAGCGCAATTTGAATTTAGAAAAGTCTTTAGTTTTTTTCTCGTGTTTCAATAAATTAGTAATTTTTAAAATCAATCAATCAAGTAAAATCAATAAGGCAAAAAAATTGGACCCTTGGCAGGGGAGTTGACGATGTAATCGGCTATCGTGATATTTTTTCAGGCGATTATCGATAAAATCATTTTTACATATCGCCCAGCCCTAAATGTTGCACCAGTGCCAACACTCATTGATTATGTGCGACGCGTCCGTTTTCTGTTTCGCATGAGAAACATCAAACAGCAACCACTGCAAAAGCGGAACGTAACGGCGCTAGCCACTACCCGGATCAATTATCAGCTAGCTCAATGACCTGAGCAGCGCGAGTGCAGAGCAGTCTCATGCCTGTTTTACACTGCACGCTGAACCAGGACAGAAGCAAACATACGGTTCTATCATTTAAAAATACAAGTCATAGGCTTAACCAAACAAAATAAAACTGCCCTTTTATATATTATTACATTGAGAGCAGGTCTAAAGGGTTAACAGCAATACCTATATATAGCTGAGTGTTGCCAAATGTAAACAAATGCACTCAACAGCACGTGTAGTCAGTAAATTCAGAACTTATCTCAGTCTTGTATTGAAAGACACTTGTATTAAAGTGCTATAATGCCCTCAACTTTTTATAAGGATTAATTAACAAAGGGATGCTGTACCTGGCTGTTGGTGAAGATGGTGAGTTAACATATTGGAAGTGCATCCTTTTTGTGAGGAAAATATTCAACAGTTAAATGTTTTGGCTGGTGTTTGAACAAAGAGATATTGCTATTCAATGCTGTGCTAAATTACTTTTTTCTAACTATATTAGTAAGTGTGATCGAGCCAAACCGAGTGGTCAATGCAAAACAACATTCAGGCTAATCGTCCTCCCCCTCCACTAAATAATGATGTTTAAAAACGAGCAGAGCTTATTGTGTTGGCTGTCACTACATTAAATAATTCTACAAAACTGCATTAGATTACACCAGCATCATGTAAATAAGTTCATGTGATGTAAAACAGGTGTCACCCACGCAGCTCAAACAATTATAAACAGCGCTGCGGGAAGTGTGGCGCGAGACTGAATTTGGCTGTGGAAAACCCTTAGTGTCTCTTGCCTAGGTGACTAAACGAGTTTAAAACCATGTTTAACGTCACACCGTTATAAACAACACTGACGAGAACATAAATTATAAGGCTCTACAATCCACACATCCCCACCCTAACAAAGATTTACCTTGGCTTTACTATAGTAACACTTAATGTGTTAACAATTGTATTTTGGCAGAAATGTATTATATTCATACTAAAAATCTGTATATTATTTATATAGTCCTATTACATAATTTCTGTTACAATTGTCAGTTTCAAAAAGTTTCTATTTTGTTTTTATAGTTTCTAAATATATAGTTTTTCATTTCATAACAAAAATGCCATAGTTTTGTTGAATTTACTTACTATCATAGTGAGAAGCCATGCATGGTTTTACCAGTGATTACCTGTGATCTAATTACAAATATCACTTAAAACTAAAGACAATGGAGGAACTATGGCAACTTTTCATAATTATTATGGTCCAAGCAATCAGTTTTTCTTCGGTGTAAAATCTGTTCTAGAGTTTGCTTTTTAAATGTAGGAAAAAGTAACTGGCTTTGAGATTACTGTACTTAATCAGTAGGATCACACTCAGAATATTTAAATTTAGCCTAAATAAATTAAGTAGGCCTATGTATAAAACTTTTTTACAGATTTTACTGTTGCACCAAGTCAAAATCAATACTATACTGTCTAATGTGCATTTCAGCGACAAAATAATATATAGTAATGTCACCATTTTTATTCGTTTCTATCATTTCAGAGTTTATTTAAATTAAAAACAAAGAAAACTTTTTTCACTGTTGCTACCAAATCAGGTGCTGGTGCCACCATCTGTAGAACTTGGTGGCACCAGTGCCACCGCTCTCATAATTAGTCTGGAGCCCTGTGGTGACATGTATGTTCTGTTAAATAGGTTTATATTATCTATTGGTATTTACGTTTAATAAAAATAGTCAAAGTAATATTCTGCATTGAGGCATTTCATTATTTGACAGTTATTACTACAAATATAGCTGCAAGCAGCGATGACGGGCCCAAGCACCATGGGTTCATTTCCACCCGGTGGCTTTAGGAAAACAATGCAAGGTGGACACATGCATTTGGCATTTGACATTATTCTAAACAATTTAAGCAATTTGAGTAAAAATAAGAGGACTATTTTAAAGTCTGTTGTAAGAGTCACACTTCCTGCTGTCAGGTGGTGGAGCTATGACTGGGACACAAAATAGTCAAATCCATTTGATTAGCCCCCAAGACTAAACATACTTCTCAATTTTGATCTAAATCACACATTGCACACAGAAAATACGAGACACTTCCTGTTTCCCATTTTTTACCATTAATTTAATGACTCGCAATGGCAACACCGTTCGATATATCAAAATCTGTTTGCAATTTAGCATCTTCAATGTCTTGCCATATTGTTGTATAAATGTGGTGACAGTCTCATGATTCCCCTAGGAGGAGTATTCAAAAGCTCAGGGCCTGCAATTTAAAAATAAATGCACATTCAATCCAAAATGGCTGACTTCCTGTTGGGTGGAGCTAATGACTAATTTTGAAAGTTGTCAAGCTTTGAGGAAAATAACAACTGATCATCCATTGCTTGAGTCATCACATAAATTAAAATGTCAATTATCAATAAAATACTGAATATAAAGCTTATTTTATCAATCAGCATCGAGGTCTTGAGGTCTCCGCTATTCTGCGAAACTTACGCACTGTTTGAGCCCACCCACGAGTCTCTCTGTGATTCACAGGCGGAGCTGTCAATAAATCCAGATCAAAGGCTCCATGGCCTCTCCAAATTTTGTATTGTCTATTTCAGTGAATAGATCCAGCCAATGGATCGCTAGTCAAGATTTGTTTGACAGGTCATGTAGCCATTGGTATGATGTTTCTATGGTTACAGGGGTTGGCCTTGTTCATTCCAAAACAGTGATGTCATCCTAGTTTCATATTCTGTGTTTGGACTCATAGCAGCTATAGGGCTAAAGCTAAATCCACAGGCGCTGATCAGGGTGCATGAATGGGCTCTTCGGATCAATTATTATTTTATTTAGTGGTGTAAACAAACTATTATATAATATTTTTCTGCCATAAATTATATATTTTTTTAGAAATGTGAATAATTACTGGCTTCCACTGCTAACAATACTTACACTTAAACCATGCATTATAAATGTAATTATAATAATTGTAATCTGTAATTCATTTTATATAATGTTTTGCAATAAAATAGTATGTCCTCATATGTGGTTTGAGTGGTGTTTCTTAAATTTGTTTTTCAAAATATTTCTGAAATTCTTTTTATTCACTCTTACAACAATGGAGTTCTCATTTCATCCTGTGGCCACTTATTACTGGGCCTTGTAAATGTTTGATAAATATGGTATTTTATACTTTATTTACTTGAAATTTGGGACACAACTTGGTTTGATGTATGGCTTTAATTTTCTGTATTTTGTTGGGTGCCACATGTATATTTTATTATGTATTTTTAATAAATGAAATAAAAGTTTAGTGCATTGCATTTTCATTTCAATAAACTTCTATAATTTTAAATTAACTTAACTGATTGCACAATAATCTCCCAAGTGTCTTCTTTAAAGAGAGACCATAATTAGGTCTGTAGACCCAGGCATTTCAGAATGTCAAGCATTTAAAACAGAGTATGTCACTCTTGGAACAATGGAGCTTTGATGTCATCTTGTGGCCATCTTGTGGCCACATTTGGTTCTGCGTCTACAATAATTCTAAGAAATGTGGGTTTTTATAACTTCCTTGAAATTTGGGACACAACTTGATATATGGCTTTAATTTTCTATAAATGTTTTGGCCACCACATATATTTCTTATATATATTTTTTTTTAATAAATAAAATAAAATAAAATTTTAGTGCATTGCATTTTCATTTCAATAAACTTCTATAACTTTAAATTAACTTAACTGATTGCACAATAATCTCCCAAGTGTCTTCTTTAAAAAGAGACCAAAATTAGGTCTCTAGTCCCAAGCTTTCAATAGTAACAACCATTTAAATTTGAAAATGTAAAGTTAAGGGGATAGTATACTGAACATTTGTTATTTTGTTTGTTTGTTTAATTTTTTTTACGCCATGCCAGCTTCTATGGCTATATTCATGGCGGGAGCCAGGTTTAGTTATTTAAAAATAGAGTTAAATAAGGTGTTTAAGATTCATTTTTCCTAAAAACCTTAAAACTACGTTTGGATTCACTTGATTAAAAACCTTTTCAAAAGTATCAACTGAATAATACAGGTTCCTCAGATGTGTAGAAGTATGACAGTCCAGTAAAATATGTTTAATGGATAGTGGGTTCTGACAAGATGAGCACTTTGGTGAATTTTCTCCTGATAGTAAAAACTGGTGTGTGAGTCTTGTATGTCCTATCCAGCATCGTGTATAAATGACTTCATCCCAGCGATTATTAAAAGGGAACACATATCTTGTTCCAACAACAAGATTTATCTCCCGTAATTTGTTGTTTAAACATTGATCCCACTCCGACTCCCATTTGTTTTGTCAAAACGTTTTAGTTACGAAGCATTTATTTGTAGGAGTAATGCTAGTTATTTCTGGAAAACATGACATGACCGTCGGCGTTCATTGGACAGGCAGCTAGCCTCTATTTTTAAAAAAATTTCTGTGAAACTTGCTAAATAAACATTAACTAGCAATGCTATGTATATTTTTAACTAAATATCAGTAATTTTTATTTTCCAATTTCGTCGTTTGTGAAAAATCCGCCTGAAGTAATGTGAGGCAGAGACCAGACACTGTTCAGACCTGCCTGGAAACTGGCCTGCTAGTTAGATAAGTTATCTAACTTGTTGATTTTCCCATGTAATAAAAAAAAATGGTAGATATCTTTCTATAATTTAGCAGATAGCCTAACCAATCCATCACACAGACATGATTTTAGATTGTGTGTAGCTTCCTTGTTCACAACGAAAGTGTGAGAGGGCTGTCTGCAGTTGGACATTCTGCTTAGTCTGCAAGCCTTTGGTGACTATTCAGTGTATGGACTTGTGAAGAACACACTGCTGGCTACCAATTGTGTACTTTTTTTTTTTTTTTTATCCCCAGCCAAGACCATCAACTGGCTATATATGAATGTGTATGTATTGTTTGTTTCTATGTCTCATATGACTGATATTCACAGTAACACCAACATTGTTACTCTTATAATTTTGGGTATGGCTAGCCATTCTCGCACAGGTCCCAAGTCAGCTAGAAAGCGTAAATGCTTCCCTGACTCTGTTTCTTATCCTTCGTACTCTGACATCGATTCACAGGCACCAAAACCTCTCCCATTTAAGCCTAGCCGTCCATTCGGTATTGACTTAGGTAGCGTGCATCAGGCTGTGTGGTCAACCTCCAATATAATGTTGCAAGAAATTGACTTTCATGCTGTTTTTTTACTCAGGCTGTAGTTGCTGAGATATGCAGCTTTACAAACCGTCAGGGGCGGGAGCTCATCCTAAAGTGTCTGTCATATTCCAGCTACCAAGGAGCTTGGATGGAGGTGACCCACAATGAATTTTACAAATTTCTTGGGTTGCTCATTTACATGGGGTTTTCAATTCTCCCTGATTCCCATCGTCAATGGGGAACCAATTCACTTCAGGGCTCGTGGGCGAGGGGATTTATGTCCCGTGACCGCAACAAGGCTCTTTTAGCAGCTCTACATGTTGTAGACCCTACCACAGAGGATAATCAGGATCGCCTTAGGAAGTTGCGTTATCTTATGGACCACCTCAAACAAAAATGCCAGCAGCTCTTTCAGCCTACCAAAATCTCGCAATAGATGAACATATAGTCAAGTCTAAAGCTCGGTCAGGATTAAAAAAATACATGAAGGGCAAGCCTACTCGGTGGGGTTTTAAATTATGGGTAATTGCAACATCAGACTCGGGGTATACTCTCGACTTTAATGGTTACACAGGTAGTCATGATGGGCATGTCACTGACTTGGCCACCAAAGTAGTTGAATTGTTACTGCAGCCATTCAAAGACCAGGGCCACAATGTTTGGTTTGACAACATTTACACGTCCCCAGCTCTTATGGTTAAGTTGTTAGAAATGGGAACTAATGCCTGTGGGACATGCAGGGTGAATCATAAACTGTTTCCTGCAGAATTTAAAGACATCAAAAGATGGGAACGCAAGACAGCTCATGGGGATATGAGGTGGTGTAGGACTGAGGGGAATATACTTGTAATTCAGTGGAAGGACATGAGTGCAGTTAAATGCCTCTCCAATTTCCACAATGCGAATGGCTCAACCGAAATTACTAGATTTGTAAAAAATGATGGCAACTGGACAAAAGAAGTAGCCCTCCAGCCCACTGTCATCAGCGATTATAACAAAAACATGGGCGGTGCTGATAGGTCAGACCAAATGATAAAATCTTACGACATCCTACAAAAAACTCAGAAGTGGTGGAAGACACTTTTTTTTTTCCACTTCATAGACATTGCCGCCGTCAATAGTTTTATATTGTTTAAGGAATGGCAACACATTCATGCGGCACCAGGGGATGAGCATAGACCGATGAACTTAACCCAGACAGATTTCAGAGAAAACCTGGCTCGTCAGCTGGGAGGTATCGATATTCACGCAAGTTTCCCTTTGCATACACTAAAGCCTGTAGTCCCTCCTTCATCATCACTCCACACAGCCCATGTCCCTAAATTTGAAGAGATCTAAGATGTTGGTTATGCTATCGAAAAAGTAGGACTGAAAATAAAACTCAAGTAGCTTGTTGCGCGCCGGAATGTAATGGCAAAAGACTTTGCTTGGTTCGTGATAGGAACTGTTTTCAGCCTTGGCACTCAGCTGAGTGTGACCAGTTTCGCGATGAGGCCTTGATTGGGCTGTGTTTACTGGTGTTGTCATCCTATCCCTCCCCTCTTTTCTCCCTCTCTTCTCTCCGCAGGTATTGCAGTTGTTGAGTAATTATGAATTTATATATATTCTGTTCCTGCTCTCTTTATTTAAAATTTATTTACTGTGGATAGTTGTGATTTTGTATGATTTGCTGTGTAATTCATGTGTAATTCTAATGTTCAAATTAAATAAAGTGTGTGTTTTATTGAACACATAAAATGTATATTTCAGTGTTTGTGTCCTTCAATTTCAGATGCAATCTCAATTTATTATTGCAGGTGCTCAAAAGGAGTATTTGGGGACTGGTCATGTGAAATGTACCTTAACATTCTAAATGTTTGTTTTATTCCATTTTCCCACTAATCACTAGAATGGTCATAACTTTTAAACAATAGATTATATTTGTAATATGTCTGCTATTCTACATTGCCCACAAAATTATGTATATTTCATACACTCCAAGTTTCCCTCTAGCTTGTAATTAAAATGGTTGAAAATGCAGTTGTCTGATGATGTATGGTGGCCAGAGAAGATTTTTGTAAAAACTGCTGTGTGAAATCTTATTGATAAAGGATGATTAGCCTTAAATAATCATACATATATTTATATCATTTGAAAGCCCTAGTTCTTCTCTTCAATATGGTATATACAGTTCAGGTGTGTGATGTTATATGAATGTAATATGAAAATGGATATGAATATCATATTCTGGCACAGAAAGGAATTTTCAGAATTTTGGGCTCAGGCTTTAAAGGGTTAACTATTCTGGGCTGTATTTCCCAAAAGCATCGATAGTGTAAGTTGTTCGTAGGTACCATAGGCACCAATGGTCTTTACGAGCATCTTGGGCTAACAATATTTTTGGTTAACACAGCCCTGAGTGATTCCATTCATTAAGTTGAATGATTTATCAGACTGAACCAACATGCAAGTTTGTGAGTAAGAGTGAATTATGGTGATAATATAGAGGCGATGCTATAGAGTAATTTTTTTTTATTTGAGAAAATTTAGTGGAATGAGTGAAAATGACAACAAGAAATAAGTGGGTTTTTTTATCATTTGGTGGTACATGTTTTTTGGTGTTATTACATTCAGTTTAGACTGCAAGCTCACAAAAACATTTGATTAGCACGGTCTGAAGATGATCTGAGCAAAATTTGGAGAAAATTTGATTATCTCTGTGGGAGGAGTTAGAAAAAGTAGGTTTACTACTTTAATTAAATTAATAATGACTGACAGGAAGTTTGGCCGACCATGACAAATGTGGTATCGTTGAACTCGGCTTGACCCAAGGAATCTATCAAGACCAGTGTTATAACAATAAGCTAAAATTATCAAAAGTTATTAGCATTTTTATATATTTCGTTATTTTTTTGACCACAAGCTAGCGCCGTCCTGAAACTTGAGCACCTTCAGTGCATTGTGCCGATAACACACACAGAGTTTCGTAATGATACGCCAATGCACTTGTAAAATACAGCATTTTACAACAAAATTAAAAATGGCAGATATAGGAAAAAATGGTATCATTCGTCACGGTATGCCCCACAGAATCTAAATAGTCCAGTTTCGTGATTTTAGGACAAACCGTTCAGAAGATATAAGTAAAAATAGCCATTTAGTTTTTGTTTCTCATAGCCAGTAGGTGGTGCTGTGCCAAAACTGCTCAAGTACCCTCAGGTCATGGTTTTCATAACACACACAAAGTTTGGTCCAAATACGCTAAAGCGTTGCAGAAACATAGGCAAACAATCGATTTGGAGTGTGCGTTGTAAAATTTATTTGCGAGTTATTTGAGAACGGTTTGGTCTTCCAAAAATTTTTAAACAACTTTATTTGGCATGGTCTAAAGATGATCGGAGCCAAATTTGGTGAAAATCGGACCAACCATCTAGTAGGAGTTTGAAAAAGTATGTTTTCAATTAAATTAACAATGGCCAACAGGAAGTTTGGCCGACCATGGCAAATGTGGTACTGTTGAACTTGGCTTGACCCAAGGAATCAATCAAGACCAGTGTCATAACAATAGCCTAAAATTATCAAAAGCTATTAGCATTTTTATATATTCATATATTATAACCCATCTATAATGATTCTACGGTCATTTTAAGCTATTACACCACCGACGTACGTTAATACGGGTCCAGCATTGGAGGCTCGTGGGTGCAGACTCAGCAGCACTGCTGTTGAATTCTATAGGAAACACTGTATACTGTAGGTATTTAAAAGAATATTCCGGGTCAAGTTAAGCACAATTGACAGCATTTGTACATTATGTTGATTATAGTGCCTGACCGAGTTAAGCACAATTGACAGCATTTGTGGCATTATGCTGATTATAGTGCCCGACCGACTTATCGGTCGGTCGATATTATCCACCGATATTAGCCTTTCACCGATATACCGTACATGTTTACCGATATGCGCAGATATGAAAACTTCTGAAAAAAACGTTTTTTCAGAACATATAATGTAGAAAACAATGCTTGAATTGGTGTCACAACGTAGTCCGTCCAGCAGAGCGCGCTCCGACTCCACTGTTTACAGAGCTGAGCTGACGTGGCTCAGCAGACAGGGCGGAGTTAAGCGGTGCGGAGTTAAGCGGTGTCTTCTCTGTAAGTTAACTAGTTTGTGAAATACATATTGGAAAGTTAATTAACAATGACCCCATCATTTTCCCTTTTCAATCTAACTAATATAACATTATCCCTGTCCCTGACAACCATGTCACTCATGTTTATCACATCTGTTTGCTATGTTAGCCAGCTATAGTTTGTCAGAGCATCTTTTTGCAGCTTAGCAGACAACAGTGTGGTGGTGGATTGTGTCTGTTGAGTGTTGATTTCATGCTACGTTGTTACCTAGTTGATGAGACGCAATGCTGAGAAGTAAATAAAGTCCATCTTTTGCTCTCCGTGACAACGAGCTTATAGCTAACTAGCTAATCACGTAGCTACTTTCATCCCTTGTCAGCTGAGTGGAAGATAATGTGTAAACACGTATTCACCAAACTGTTTTATTCAGGATTAGCAGTTTGGTACCCCCTTCAACCGAACAATTCCAGTCGTTGCATTTACAAAATGTAATATTTAAAAGTCTGGTTTCCCACCGTTGAAAGTTTCCCCTGAACCTGTATAGCAGAATACGGTGTAACACCGCTGCCACTGTTTATCTCTTGACTCAGCAGGTGTAAATGCTTCTTGTTTTACAACCTGCCCCTAATTGACTGGCAGTATTGAAATAGTCAGCATTTGACTAATACTAGATGTTTATTTAGCTATTTATTGTATTTGAATTTATTCTTTATTTTAATGGTCAGCCTTTGACTGATACTAAACATACAGTACTGATTTTTATTTAGCTATTTATTTTATTTTTATTTATTCTTTATTTTAATGGTCAGCCTTTGACTGATACTAAACATACAGTACTGATGTTTATCTAGCTATTGTATTTGAATTTATTCTTTATTTAAATGGTCAGCAACTGACTGATACTGAACATACAGTACTGATGTTTATTAAGCTATTTATTGTATTTGTATTTATTTATTTTCTCAGTGTTCATTTCTAGAATTTGTTGACAATGTATAATAACAATGTCAAATATTCTTTGATAAAATATTTGTTTAAGAAAGAAGCCTTTGTTTTCATTAAAAAGGAAAGAGATTGTCTAAATAGATTGCTATCAATACTCTATAGGTGCATCTGTGGCACTCTGAAAGCAATATTCAAGTAAAACAATGACAACATGCTACAGGCAATTATCATTGAAAGCTAGATGTGACAAGATACACGAAGCTAGCATTAAAACTAATACACATGTTCGACTGAAATCACTAGGATCAAACCAAAGAAAACTAAACAACATAAATCTAGTGAATAGTTTCTCATGAATAGTTCTAATATTAAGCTTGGAAATTTTGGTGAAAACATTCAAATACAAAGTACATATCTAACAGTCTGTAACATATGAAGCAATACAGTTTACATGGATACTCACACTTGTTGTTGAGACATTACTGTCGGGTCCAACATAGTTGGCACTGCATCAACTTTTAATTTAAGTCTCTCTGCAAAGCCTGCGTCGAACTGTGTGTTGTTTGAAACAGAATCCACAGTAAAATGAAGAGAACAAACAAACACTCTCTTACTGACACGATCAGGGACTTCATTAAAAATAAATGTCAGCCACTCTTTCCTCATGTTAGGATCATTAGGAATCAAATGCAAAGAGTCTGTTTTTCCACAACCTGGCACGGCACAACATTTTATAAACTTTGCAGGCATCTTGAACCTCTTGTTTCTCCCTGACGTGCCAACTCATCTCATCACCACTCTAACCGCAAACCTGTGGACAGGCCAAAGAGGCGATGATGAAGTAGGCATTGGCATGTTTATGCAGAGGCAGACTTGTGCTGATGTATTCATCTCCATTACATAGAGACGAGGAAGTAGGAAACGAGTCATTTAGGAATATTGGTTTCAATAAAGCCTTTTTTTGAACTAACGAATACGTTTTGAGCTCTGAAACTTGCAGTATGTTTTTATAGTGAGTCTAAACTAATTTTTGTGGTAATCAACATTATGCCACAAATGAGGCTGCCTGTTGAGTACCATGGTTGTAGACTATCACACAAAGTGACATGGCTTGCACTCAATTAAATTATATTAGGCTTTTAATTAAATTGAATAAAAAAGCTTTTACATTTTAAATAAATATATGGATTTTTATGCTTTTAAAAAGTATAATCCTGCATGCTCTTATTGTGAGCTTACATAAATTTAATTACACATTATATTCAGTATTTTTTTCTACCAGTCACCTCAAACTTTGAAATAGAGCGACAGTCTGTCATTCATTTTCAATGAGAGCAAAGCGACTTACGGCGACACAAGCGACAGTGACCGTTAGCGAAAAGATGTGGGAGCAGCGAGCGACACGACAAAGTTGAGAATAGTTTAACTTTATGCAAATGACGAGCGACATTTGGGAACAACTACCAATGAGAATAGTGACAGCGGAGCTCACATCATCAGTCTCCTGTGTGTGGAGTGCAGGCAAGACAGAAGTTAAAGTGTTGTGAGGGCTTTCACTGTTCAGTATTACTGGTCTGTAATCACATGGATATGATAAAACAAAGATGCGTGAAAAACCGTGTCAGAAATTGTTGACAGTCTGAGTGAGTTTTATTCATATATTGATAGATCGCTCATCTTGTTTATGATATGATGTACTGAGCATGGCTGTAGTTTATAAAAACATCCTCCCCTGCAACAGAACTGATTTATTGTCAAATCAGAATGATTTCTCAGCTTTACCAGCAGTACATTTCATCTGTGAACAAATTTTCAACAGATATGGCCAGACATGCGGTCCACCAATTACAATAAAGCAAAAGAAGTAGGAACACCCACTAGCGACTTCATAGTACAGAGACTAGTGACATGTGAACAGGGCTTGAGTAGACAGAGAATGTTTATTACGAGGGTCTTGAGATCGCTGAACCCAATCTAATTCGGTATGGCTCTGTCTGGTTTTGTCAACCTGGAACTTACTCTGAAACTCTGAGTTTGTTCCAACTAGCTTCGTGCAACAGGCCTATGGCTGCGTCACATGAGAACAAATACATCATCGTTTTCAAATGTCTATTACAATGTGAAATGTATCCACTTGGGAGCACGTTTTTGAAAAGTTTTTGCTGAACAACACCACCGTCTCAGTGTGGACTGAAGGCCAAAATGCAGTGAAATTAATGAGTTTTCAAACAAAAATGTATTTAGTGTGGATGTGGCCTTAGACTAACTATAATAAAAAACAACAACATTAGTGCAGGATAATATGCTTTTTTTCTTGATCTTAACACAGAATGTTATTTGCATTGCCTATATAATCTGTGAAACTTCCTGTGTATTTATGAATGTGGTCTAAACTATGGGCTATATGAGTTAAATTAAATTTACTAATTACAGTTTCATGTTATGATTATAATAAAACTCTTAACTTGAATACAAGAACAGTGTGTAGAAGTGAGTTGTGTTTGATTTGTGTTAGATTTTGCTTACCTGTGGCATGCTTCATTGTATAAAAACAGGATTTGATTTTGAACTTGAATATTGTAAACTCTAGCTATTTTAAAGGAAAGCACAAAACATTTTAAAGTAGAAAAGCCAAAAAAGTCATTTGCTTTTTGATAACAGAGTTATTTATTTTAATTGTCTTATCTTTCGGGACCTTAGTGTGTTTTAAATGGCTTAAAATTTAAGGTTTTGTCTTTACTGTTTACAACAAAGAGCTGTAATACTAAATTACACTCAGGAGAAATTCAGTTCAAAATGAACCTGTATCTTTTTTTGGGGGGGGGGGATTTTTCCCCTTTTTCTCCCAATTTCCAATGTGCTTTTTTTTTTTTTTTAAGTCCTCGTGGTCGCGTAGTGATTCGCCTCAGTCCGGGTGGCGGAGGACAAATCCCAGTTGCCTCCGTGTCTGAGACAGTCAACCCGCGCATCTTATCACATGGCTTGTTGAGTCTTTGCCACGGAGACATAGCCCGTGTGGAGGTTTCACGCCATCCACCGCGGCAACCACGCTCAACTCACCACATGCCCCACCGAGAACGAACCACATTATAGCGACCACGAGGAGTTTACCCCAAGTGACTCTACCCTCCCTAGCAACCGGGCCAATTTGGTTGCTTAGGAGACCTGGCTGGAGTCACTCAGCACGCCCTGGGATTTGAACTAGCGAGCTAGCGAACTCCAGGGGTGGTAGCCAGCGTATTTTACCACTGAGCTACCCGGGCCCCCAATGAACCTGTATCTTAACGTGACGCTGTTGGTGAAACACAGCACTTTGAGACACGCACCTGCAGCATGCTGACGATCTCCACCTTATTGAAGAAGATGAAGGAGGATAATGTGGACAGGAAGTTCTCTTCAAACACAGATGGCGTAGGCAGGATGATATCCTGTATGTACTGCACTCGATACGTCTGATGGATCTTCTGCAGGAGCTCAGAGTCTGTGATGGGGATCACCTCTTTGAACTTGGCCGTCTTGGTGAGGAACTCTCTGTGTCTCTTGGGCTGGACCAGCGCCGGGTCATACTCCAGACAGCCCACCACGTCCATGATGCAGTCATCTGAGAACATCACCTCAAACAGGGTGGCTTTGTTCAAGAAGAGCACGCCACGCACAATCTCGTACAGGTGATGAAGAGCTTCACCATGCTCCGAGTCCTCACACGTCCTGAAGAGCTGCAGCAACTTCTTGATGTAACCCGAGCTGGTGAGCGCCAGAGCCAGCTTCTCCCGGCGGATGGGCGACGACAGAACGGATGTCACGAGCTCGGCGATCTCCTCCAGTCGGCTTAGCTCACAGGGTGGAAGCTCCACCAGGTGACTGCTCTCCGGCATCTCCTCGAAACGTTCCTCCTCAGATTCATCGATGGGGTCTTGAGTGATCTCCACGGACGGATCTTTACCTTGCACCTGAACACCAGCAGACACACACAAACTCTTACTTCAGCTCAGCGAGAAGAAACTTTCAATTGTCACGTTGTAAATAAATCCCATAAAGATGATGAACCTGACAGATCTTCTCCCAGATTTCATCACAGCCGGCTTTCTCCTGGAAACTCAGAGCCAGATCATAGTTCTCTGCTTCAGACCAGACTATGAGCGTGTCCTGACGAGGAATACACGAGAACAGAACAGACCGTGAACATCAATCTGACCTGTGTCTCAGCAGCATTACGCATGAGCCGGAGCGCGTGTACTCACCTGTTGTTTCTGATATGCGGTGTCGGGGTTGATTTTGGACTCCAGTAATAGTGACCCTACACAACATCCACAAAAACAAAAAAGTCACCAACAACAGCAGACACATGCACTGTACTTTAATACTGATTCAAGGCGATTCACCTACTTGAGTGATTAATATACATTAATTAAAAGCAGCTTAATAAATCAATGATGTGCTGTAAAGTTCAGGACACATGTATTCATATACACAAGCATTATACAGGACATAACTATCCCACAGTGGTTAACTGATTATCTTCAGCTCACTCTTACATTTAAGTCTTTCTGGCTCAAGTGAAGTGGGATCTATATCATCCTGATCAAAGTAAAACTCGAATCAATACATTTACACAGCTTTCGACCGACATATCGGTCTATCTTTCCGTTCTGAAATGATCATATTGACTGATTAATGGAAGAATCCGAATCTACTCACAGTCGTTACAATTGATGATAATTTCTGTTTCTTGATATTTTTGAGAACGTTTAAGATAATGTTGTGTAAAATAAATGTTCATTTGACATCAGAGAACTTCTGTACCGACACAAATAACTGCTTTATAGCAAATGTATGTGTAGCACACATATATCAGCATGTGGTTAAGAATGAAAGTTATGTAAATTAATGTGCATGTATTGATTCTTACCGTCAGATTCTGCGGTGACCGTGAGTTCTGTCTCCTTCAGTGTGTCCACAAAAGAGCAGGACACATGTCCAGTCCCTCTGTCCTCCCACTGTCTGTCCTCATTCAGAGTATAAACCTTCACTCTCCGACGAGTATCACTCATCTTTACCACACTAAACCAACACAAACACTGACCTAAACTGATTTAATCAACACTAGCAGCCTTTACTCTCTATTATCAATCATATTTACCTGAGAAATCAGCTGTTTACCACACTATCACTCTCTGTCCTCATACACACAGCCGGGAATCACACATCTTTACATCAACTAACCCACCCAAAACGTACTAGTTAACTCCAAACCCTGGACCTGATGTTCACAAAACTGATTCAACAGCACCGGCCTTCAGTATCTCATTTTCACCACATACATTAAGACTAAATCTAATCCAACGGGATTTAAACTCTCTTGTGAGTCATCATTACCACAGAAAATAACCCAAACTCTTACAGTTTACCTCAAATTGCACCCAAACCAGCGCCGTTTACCTCAGACAAGCCTGACTTTAGTTTACAGACTCACTCAAAACACACAAACATTAACCGTCCACCGAATCTTTGTAAATGTGTTTTGTCGGGTTTCTCGGTCTTAAATCATTAGTGTTTGTGTAAGTGTCACCGCCATCTTGTGTGTGTTTCTCTTCTTCGTGACGGATGATGTGATGCCACGGGGTTTCCGCTCACGGGCTACGGCAACCGCGCCAGGACATACTAGTGTTACCATAGTGATCAGAGTACTTCAGCGTCTTCTATCAACCAGATTTAGCATAGAATAGCATAACGCGGTGGTCCCATAGATAGAAATACGCATGCGTGGAGACGAGAGGCAGTTTTTCAATTTATGTCTATGGAGGAGATGCTTCAGTGTGCTGAATAAACTGCTTTTGTGAGGAAACAGCTAATCACTCATTGAATTAACCGCCTTTCCGCTAATCTTCAACACGTTTTACACTACACAAACTTTTCGGAATTAACTATGTGTGGAGTTTAGAACGATAAATTTGCTGTTTTATAAGAGAAGTCGCTGACGATTTTGCGACAGATAGGTGTCAGTTTACGGCTCTTCCCTTTCATTTGTATGGTATCCGCAAACGGCGATTTACTGTCGTAACACACTAGTTGACCGGGTTGTTAGATTCTGGTAAAACTATGGTAATCTGGTATTAACAAGCACAGTCAAACTATCAAATCTCTCAATAAATAAAATGACAAAACATTTTATACTCGTCTTGCCAAGCGAACAATATATATATATATATATATATATATATAATATTTTTTTTTACACCAGTAGTATAGTAAGTTCCCTTTCGTGTTGTGCTGTACATTTTCTTGAAAGTTTCAGCAGTGTAGACAAGGGCGTAGATTTGACGTGAACATTGGGGGGTTACAGTGTGAAGAATTGACATGTTTCCATGTCCACAAGTGCAATAGTGTGTGAAATTCTTGGGTGCAGTTCCGAGCAACATAGTAGTCGTGACAGTGATGGGACATATACCAATTACAATAAACATCAGATTTACAACACAATTTAAAATCTAATATACACATAATTACACATAACACAATATACAAATAATAACATACAATGTACATTATACAATACACACAATATAGAATATACATTATACAATAAAAAAATAGTATATATAGTATATATAAAATATACAGTAGGTTGTATTGTACTGTATTGACATTCAGGCTGTCGGTTGATAGTAAGTTGCCAGTGTGTTATTAAGAGAGAATATAATATAATAATAATAGAATTTATGACAGTCCGGTGTGAGATATAGGAGTAAGAGTAATAAAGTGCAGTGCTGATGTATTTTGATCGTGGGAGATCAAGAGTTCAAAAGTCTGATTGCTTGGGGGAAGAAGCTATCATGAAGTCAGCTGGCGCGGGTTCTGATGCTGCGATACTGCCTACCTGATGGTAGCAGTGAGAACAGCCCACGGCCCGGGTGGCTGGAGTCTCTGATGATCCTCCGAGCTTTTTTCACACACCGCCTGGTATATATGTCCTGGAGAGAGGGAAGCTCACCTTCGATGATGTGTCTGGCAGTTCGCACCACCCTTTGCAGTGCTTTGCGGTTGTGGGCGGTGCTATTGCCGTACCAGGCGGAGATGTCGTCTCAGGAAGAAGAGGCGCTGATGAGCCTTCTTCACAACAGCTTCAGTGTGGATGGACCATGTGAGTTCCTCAGTGATGTGGACACCCAGGAACTTGAAGCAGCTGACTCTCTCCACTGGTGCTCCATTGATGGTGATGGGACTGTGTTCTCTATCTCTTCTCCTGAAGTCCACCACAAGCTCCTTTGTCTTACTGACGTTGAGGGAGAGGTTGTGCTCCTGACACCAGCGTGTCAGAGTGTGCACCTCCTCTCTGTAGGCTGTTTCATCATTGTCAGTGATCAGACCTACCATCGTCGTATCATCAGCAAACTTAATGATGATCATTGGAGCTGTGTGTTGCCACACAGTCATGTGTGTACAGGGGATACAGGAATGGGCTGAGAACACAGCCCTGTGGGGCTCCAGTGTTGAGGGTCAGTGATGAGGAGATGTTGCTGCCCATTCTAACCACCTGGTGTCTGCTTGACAGGAAGTCCAGGATCCAGCTGCACAGTGAGCTGTTTAAGCCCAGAGCCCGGAGTTTCTCATCAAGCTTGGAGGGCACTATGGTATTGAATTCTGAGCTGTAGTCTACAAACAACATTCTCACATAAGTGTTCTTTTTTTCCAGGTGAGAGAGAGCAGTGTGTATTGTAGATGCAATGGCATCATCAGTGGAGCGGTTGTTGCGGTAAGCAAACTGCAATGGGTCTAGTGATGGAGGCAGCACAGAGCAGATGTAATCTCTGATTAGTCTCTCAAAGCATTTGCTGATGATGGGGGTCAGAGCAACAGGACACCAGTCATTTAAGCAAGTGATTTTGGATTGCTTTGGAACAGGCACAATGGTGGACATTTTAAAGCATGTGGGGACTACAGACAAAGAGAGGGAAAGGTTGAAAATGTCCGTAAAAACACCAGCCAGTTGGTTCGCGCACGCTCTGATGACATGGCCCGGAATGCCGTCTGGACCCATGGCTTTGCGGATATTCACCCGTCGGAAGGATCGGGTTACATCCGCTACAGAGACTGAGAGTGAACTAACCTCTGTAGCTTCGGCCACGACAGCTCTCTCTGCGAGGACGGTGTTATTTCCCTCAAAACGAGCATAAAAAGTATTTAGGAGAGAGGCAACGGTGTTCACGGCGGAGTTTTTATTCCCTTTGAAGTCCGTGATGATATTAATTCCCTCCCATATGCTTTTAGAGTCAGTGGTCTTGAACTGTCCTTCAATCTTGTTCCTGTACTGGCGTTTTGCTGTTCTTTTTCGGAGGGCATAACTGGCTTGTTTATGCTCCTCCGCGTTCCCGGAATTAAAAGCGGAGGTCCGCGCATCAAGTGCCACGTGAACATCGCTATTAATCCCAGGTTTCTGGTTCAGGTAGATCCGAATAGTTCTGGTCGGAACGACATCCTCTATGCACTTTCTGATGAAACACGTTACGCTATCAGCGTAAAGCTCGATGTCGTCATCAGAGGCGGACCGGAACATCTCCCAGTCCACGTGATCAAAACAGTCTTGTAGCATAGAGTCTGATTGGTCTGACCAGCACTGGATCGTTCTGAGGGTGGGTGCTTCCTGTTTCAGTTTCTGCCTGTAAGCGGGCAGAAGCAGAATGGAAGAGTGGTCCGATTTGCCAAATGGTGGGCGGGGGAGGGATTTGTAGCCGTCCCGGAAGGGAGAGTAGCAATGGTCCAAAACCCGGTCCCCTCATGTGTTAAAACTAATGTGTTGGTGGTATTTTGGTGCGACTGATTTGAAACTGGCTTTATTAAAGTCCCCGGTCACAATGAACACGGCCTCAGGGTGCGCGGTTTCCTGCTTGCTTATAATCCCGTACAGTTCCTTAAGTGCCCGGTCTGTGTCGGCTTGTGGCGGGATGTACACAGCAGTGATAATGACCGCTGTGAATTCCCTCGGTAGCCAGAATGGTCGACACAGAAGCATGAGAAATTCCAGATCAGGAGAGCAGAAAGACTTGATAGAATGTACGTTCCTCTGATCACACCAGGATTTGTTGATAATAAAACATACACCACCACCTCTGCTTTTACCTGAGAGGTCTTTCACTCTGTCCGCTCGGTGCACGGAGAACCCCGTGGGTTCAATGGCTGAATCTGGAATCTCAGTAGACATCCAAGTTTCCGTAAGGCAGATAATGCAGCAGTCCCTTGTCTCTCATTGGAAAGAGATCCACGCTCTCAGCTCGCAGAGCTTGTTGTCCAGAGACTGAACATTTGCCAGTAGAATACTGGGTAGCGGGGATCGATTTGTGCGACGCCTTACTCTGATGAGAACGCCGGCTCTGTTTCCCTTTTTCCTTTTGCGTTTCCGCGGCCGGGCAGCCCAGACAAAGGGCTGGTTGTAAACAGCGGGTCGGCATTGAGGAATCTGAAGTCCAGTTTATGGTGTGTAATTGCAGAATCAATGTCCAAAAGTGTTTGTCTGTCGTAGACAATAAGGCAGACAACATCCAATTAAAAAAACATAAGAATTGTAAACAAAATAAACAAAACACTACAATGTTGTGTCAGAGCTCACAACTCAGCAGCTATACTCGGCGCCATCTTGAGTCCATTCAGGATGGCATGAGGGTAAGATATTTTGGGCAAATTATCCCTTTAAATGATCTAATAGGCACATTGTAGTTTCTCAACCCTGAGCACAAGTTTTTTTTTTCTTAATTGTCATTAAAATGTATAACTCTTAACCCTGTTACATTTCTGAAGTCATAATTATATCCCAACATTAAAATGTATTAAGCTTGAGATGGCACAATGCTATTTATACAAAATATATATACAAGAGCAAAACAAAACATATAATGTATATATGGAATCATTTAAACCCCACAACCACCCCTCCCAATCCCCAACCCCGCCCTGACCCCCAAAAAACATCCTTGTGGTCACATAAGAGTATATACACATGATTACAGACACACACAAAAATAAAAAGATACGAAAAATAAATAAAATAATAATACGCAATCACCTCTCCCAAAGCACCTGCCGCTTTAGGGGGGTGCGTGCCACTCCCAAAAATAGTGCAGAGTAGGTGGCAAACCTGTAAATACTTTTAAAACTGAGATCTGGGAATGCCAAAATGTTGAACCAAATTTTCAAAAGATCTCAATACTCCACCCTCATATAGGTCACCAAGTGCATTAACCCCCCTCACAATCCAATCTGACCAACAAAAAGGGGACTTATTAATACATAGTTTAGGGTTCTGCCATATGCTCGAGGCAACATTTAAATAAATATCAGAATTAAACACTCTGGACACTTTTGTCCATATCGAGTGCAAATGCAAAATAACGGGATGCGACTTAACCTCTCCGGCTAGTTTAATTGAAAGGCTATGCAGTGGCGAGATAGGGGCAAGGACTTCCTTTTCAATATAAAACCAGGGAGGGGCTCTCTCAGGTGGAAACGACCAATGAGCCAAATGTCTAAGACCGAACGCATAATAATAAAACAAAAATCTTGGGTAGGCCTAGCCCACCTTTGTCAATTGGCCTATGTAACTTATTGAAATTTAACCTGGGGCGCTTACCATTCCAAATAAAGGACTTCACTATGCTATCAAATTGCTTGAAATAAGAGAGGGGGACATCTACAGGGAGAGACTGAAGCAGGTAGTTGAATTTTGGAATACAATTCATTTTAATAACATTAACCTTCCCAATCATCGATAAATGTAATGAAGCCCACCAAACCTTTTTATTAAAGGGTCAAAATTAACTCTAACTAAATCAGACAAATTTGCTGGGAATAAAATCCCCAAATACTTAATGCCCTGTTTGGGCCACTGGAAGGCGCCCGGCTGGAAAGACGTTTCTGGGCAGTACGCTGTCAGCGCCAAAGCTTCGGATTTAGACCAATTGACTTTGTATCCTGAGAACTTGGATAAGGAATTAATAATTCTGTGGAGGCAAGGCAAAGATCTAGTAGGTTCAGAGACAAATAATAAAATATCATCTGCGTAAAGCAGAAGCTTATGCGCCACAACTCCCGCTGTCACCCCTGGAAAATCATCCTCCTTTCTTATCGCAGCTGCTAATGGTTCCAGGGCAAGACAGAACAATAACGGGGAAAGTGGGCAACCCTGTCGAGTGCCCCTATCCAGAGTAAAATAATCTGAAATTAATCCATTGGTTTGTACCGCTGCTACAGGTTGTCTATAAAGTAACTTAATCCAACAAAATAAATGTACTCCCAAACCCATACATTTCCAAAATCATAAAAAAGATAATCCCATTCTACCATATCAAATGCCTTTTCGGCATCAAGTGAGATGGCAGCGACCGGAGATTGTTCATTTGCCACTGACCACATGATATTGATGAGACACCTGATGTTATCAGAAGAGCTGCGGCCCTGAATAAACCCCACCTGATCTATATGTATAAGAGATGTCATAACCTTACTTAATGGGTTAGCCAAAATTTTTGACAATATTTTTACATCTAGTTGGATCAGGGAGATTGGACGGTAACTTTTACACTCGCTTGGATCTTTGTCCTTTTTAAGAATCAGACTGATCTGGGCTTGTGTCATGGTTGGAGGAAGTTTTCCCTTCTTTAATGATTCAGTATAAACTTCTAACAAAAGTGGGGCCAGTTCTGTAGCATAGGATCTAAAAAAACCATCTGGCCCCGGAGCCTTGCCAGTAGGTAGGCCCTTAATTACCTCGATAAGCTCCTCCAAGGTTATCTCAGAATCAAGAGAGGTTTTTTGCTCAGTTGTCAGTTTAGGAAGATCTAATGGTTCCACAAAGTTTCTAATATCTTCATCAGTAGATGAAGACGTGGAACTATAGAAATCAATATAGAATTCTTTAAAAGCATTATTAATATCAATGGCCAAGGTAAATATTTCACCACCAGCAGATTTCACTGAGGGAATGATAGAAAGAGACTCTCTCTGCTTTATATATCTAGCCAAAAGCTTCCCTGCTTTGTCACCCGACTCAAAGTATGACTGTCTTGCCCTGAATAACCAAAACTCCACTTTCCGCGACAAAATAGTATTATATCTATATTTCAATCGGGTCAATTCTCTGAGGCCATCAGATGACATACGGCGCTTCAGCTCTGCCTCTGCACATTTAATATTTCCTTCCAACTCCACAAGTTCTCATGCTTTGGATTTTTTGATGAATGAGGCATACTGTATGATCCGGCCCCTAAGAACTGCTTTAAGTGCCTCCCAAGCCATGCTCACAGAGGATACTGAGGACCAGTTGGTCTCCATATAAACATCTTTAACATTTGTTGGAAATCAGGATTTTGTAAAAGGGATACATTAAGGCGCCAACTATATGATTTCTTTTTCTCTATATGTGGCATCACCTCTAAACTCACTAGGGCATGATCCGAGACTAAAATGTTTCCAATTGAGCAATCAACAACAGATGAAATGAGGGATTTGGATATCAAAAAAAAATCTATTCTAGAATAAATCTTATGGACTGATGAAAAAAATGTATAGTCTCAACCGGATGGGTTCAAAAGTCTCCAAATATCCGAAAGACCAAGATTTTTACACATCCTGTGAAGCGTCAATGTTGCTCTAGGGGGTTTACACACTTTAGCTTCACTATGATCAAGGACTGAATCCATCAAAAGATTAAAGTCTCCTCCCAATATTATATCATGAGGGGTGCCAGTGGTTTGCAACATCCCTTCAAGATCTATAAAAAAGCCCTGATCATCAGCGTTAGGTGCGTAAATATTAGCCAAAATCAGACTTTGCCCTTGAATTTCAGCTAAAACAATAATTACTCTTCCTAATTTATCTTTAATCTGTTTGAGAAATTTGAATTGTAAATGTTTATTAATCAATATAATGACTCCCTTGCTCTTACTTGAGTCAACACTAAAGAAAACATGTCCACCCCATATCTTCCCAAATTTTTCAGCTTCCTGCGGGGAGAGATGTGTTTCTTGAAGAAACACTATATCATATTTCTTACGTTTAAGAAAAGTAATAACCTTCCTTCTTTTTATGGGGTGCCCCAACCCATTCACATTCCATGTGGAGAGAGACAACTTATTCATATTAACATTTGACATTTTGATATAATAAAAATAAAAAATTGTGTGTGAAAAACAAAATTATGAAGACCACATTCACCATTAGTGGAACAATCAACCCCCGAACATCCCCCCAAACAAAACAAACAGAAAAAAGAAAAACATGCGCATTAACCCTGCGCACGACAGCGCCAACCGGCGACAATCCCTTTAAACTCAAAAGGTCCATGAACGCCCACGAGTCCCCACGACAACTTTGCCATCGGATTGCACAATTTTGCCTCACACATTTGTGAGGCAGAATTACATAACAGAAAATACTTTGTGAAATAAACCCAGTTAATAGGAAGAATGAACACAAAAAATGTGTAGATTCATTCACAGAACTGTCTCAAAGGTGTGATCTTCCACAAAACAAATTCTAGCTGATATAAAACCGTTCAGATTCCTCGGACAGACAAATTAATGTTCAGTGAGCCAGCTGTTATGAGTTCAGCGGATGACGTAATCATTCCAATGTCCCATAAAAAAAACTAAAAACTCAAAACAAACTACAGCCAGCAGGAGGAATAAGCACGAAGAACGAACATATTAATCCACAGCTGTTCCAAAGGAGTGTTATTCAACAGAACATGCTCCAGCCGCTAGGCGGAACCAGTACAAAAAGAAACAAAACTGGCATCCCGGGTCCCCGGATGGTCGAGTCAATTCACTCGGAGGCTGCATAAAAGTAAATACCATGACTTACACAATCCGTCAGCTTTATGAAAGACATCCTTTGTGTGAGCATGTAAATATTTTGCGGTCATCTGTAGTGTCCACCCTCAAACTGGCCGGGAACTTCAATGCAAATGTAATCTTCCATCAATGAAAAAGTTCTTTAAGGAAAAGTGTTATTCACAAAACAAGCTCCAGCCGCACGGCGGAGCCAACGCAAAAAAAACAAAATTTCACCCAGCTTCCTCAAGAGTTAGGTACAGCGAGTCAGGCCCACTCCAATCCAATGGTTTACTCAGTCATTGATTCTATAAAAGACATTGCCAGATTTGGACATGTGAATACTTTGCGACCGACCTTCGTTTCTATTCTCAGTTTGGCAGGAAACATCAGAGCAAACGAGATCTTTTTCTGATGTAAGAGTTTCTTACATTCCTTGAACTGATCGCGTTTCTCTCTTGTCGAACTCGCAAAGTCTGGGAACAAGAAAACATTATGGTTCTTCCAAGAAAGCTTCCCTTTGCTCCTCGCCTGGCGCAACACAAGATCTTTATCGGATGATCTCAGAAATCTGGCCAGAATCGATCTGGGCCTATCTCCCTCAGCAGATCTGTGAGCTGGCACTCTGTGAGCTCGCTCAATTTCCAGCTTGTGGCCTAATATATAGAGCAGACTCGGGAAGAGCTCGTCCAGGAATTTCACCATATCTCTGCCCTCCTCATGCTCAGGAATTCCAACAATTCATATGTTATTCCTGCGGTTTCTATTTTCAAGATCTTCAAGCTTTTCAAGGAGATGTTCCAAATCAACTTTGGTCGCAGGCGGATTAGCGGATAATTCACTCTCCGAAGATTCCAGAAAATCGATTCGTTTTTCAACATCAGACACTCTTGTACCCAACTCAGAGAATTTTATTTCCATCGCCGTGATCGATAGACGTATTACAGGGAGATCCTCCAAGTCAGCAAGAATCTTCATCAACATCATCGACATGTTGGACAACTGACGCTGGATCTTCTCTCCCGCCGTGCCATCCAAATTGAGTCCCCGGTCTGTAGGCCTGTCGGGGCTTTCATCCTGAAAAAGTAAGTGTCTTTTAATATCTCCAGAGCCCGAGGATTTTGACTTCTTTGCCATGTTTTGCAACAAAGGACAAATGTGTAACCGGGTGTATCAAATTTCACCAGATTATAACATGAGAATAATCAAAAATTCAGCAAAGTGCGCAGAGCTCGTCGCTCACACGTCTGCTCCTTGCATGGTGTCCATTTTCCTCCATGTCCGCTCATTATTAATACTCAGGGTATTAATTATCACAAATTTGTTTTGCTGTATTGTGGCCCAACCGAATTGGATTGTGCAATTTCGCCATCGCGGGTGAAACAGAAACTGAGATCATCCATTAAAGAGTCAAATAACGCAGGACTTTTACGAGCCCCACTCGTAAAACCGCATCTCTGAGTGATGAACACAGCTGCTTTCTCTCCCACGATCGCGAAATCAGCTTTAGGGCTGTCACTTATTCATCTCTCTCTCTCTCTCTCTCTCTCTCTCTCTCTCTCTCTCTTACTAATCACACACACACACACACACACTGTCACACACACAAACATTATGTGTTATAGGATTATTTTGATTTCCATATCTAATCATATCACTGTTTAGTTTGTAGTTGTAAGTCGGAAGTTTATTGACTGCATTGTATTAATTATTAATTGATATTACTGCATAAATAAACTTTGTTTATATTACAAAGAGAAGTGTTTTGGTTTGTTTTGCATATGCCTGTGTCATGCTGATGGGATGTCAGTGCTCGGATTCAAACCTTCATTCATTGTTTTTTTTTTCCGAAAATCGATATTCTTCAGATGTCGATTTTCCTAAGAAAACAATCTAATATTGAGACTGTTTTACTATTTGGTTATTAGTCCCTAATTCCAGGGTGGTGCCCAATCAATGTTAATCCTTATTAATATTCTATTGATTTTTGATAATTGATAATTATCTTTGATGATTGTTGAATCTGAATGATCAATAAGCTAGAGTTAATTTTAATTAATGTTTCATCGATGTTAACAATTAACGATTATCTTTGATAATTGTTGATTTTAAAGGATTAAAAAAGCTAACATTGATTCAAATCAATGTTCTATTACTTTTAATAATTAGTAATTATCTTTGATAATTATTAATTATTGCTAATAACCAAACTTGCTCCTAAACGTAGCACACTACATTTACTGAAGCCCCATATGAGGTTTTAATGAGTTAGAGCCAATTAATTAATTTAAATATTAATTAATAACTACAGAAATAATTATTAATTATTTCTGATAGTAACACTGATCTAAACAACCGGTAAAGCCCTACAATTTCATGTAAAGATTTTTGACAACTTACATTTTTGAGTGAACTGTGTACTGTAGCACACACACACACACACACACACACACACACACAAAATGAATGTACAGGTTTTTTTTTCATGTGAAACAATCTTAAATGATGACTCCCTCTAAGTGGATTATTTTAAAGGAATTAAAAAAATTGAAAAGTAATTTAAACAAATATTGGAAAAATTGTCATTTTCTATAATACATTTTCATTGTTTTAGCACTGACGATTACCACACACACACACACACACACACACACACACACACACACATTGTACATATTTTACATATGAATATGTTAATTTATTCATAATTAAACTGTTTATTCAAAGCTAAAAGACAATTTAACTATTCATAATGTTTTATTCCAGCAATATCTCTAAGCTAGAGATAATATTAATTAATTGATCCATTTGTCCCTCAGGACATGACAAATCCAATGGAAAGAGGAGATTTACTGAGCAGGGGTTTTTGGATGGAGCTCCAGTGACCTCATTGACTTCTTTTTCACTCAGACAAGAGACAGAGGAGACTAGAGCTATGATGCTATCTCCAAGTTATAAGGTTGTTCCTGTCAAATGTCATTCTAGCACAACAGGTCTTCAGAAGCTCCCAGCATCAACACAATCTCATGACAACATCATGGCCTCTGATAAACCATATGAATCAACGTCCAACAAACAAGCCCAAGATCTCCATGAACTCTATCCAAATTATTTCCTCGCGTTGAGAGTTGTCTTGGTTCAAAACATGAGAGTAATGGGAAGTTTCTGTCGGTCCCTTCTGAAGATCTTGTCTGTAACATGTCCGTTGAGGTGTTAAAAGAGACTAACAGTTGTTTCAGTAACATAGACGGCAGATAATTTGACAAGCCAATGGAAGAACAACTCTTTCATAGTGAAGCAGTTCTCTGCTCACTCACAATCATTCTTGTAGAATAAATGTAGATATTACACCTGATGAGGACCATAGTCAAAATAATCAAATCAGTCATCCCACTAACAGATTTTCAACGGAGAATAATCAGATTAATTCCATTCCAGATAGAGAACACGAACAAGTTCTAAATAGGCACTAGAGAAATATTTCCTCAAATGCATGCAGTACAGACGGCAACGCATCTGAAGGGAAGAGGGATAATATTTGTGACCTATTTACCTCCGAAAATTGTGCTGAAGATCAGGTGTCTTATCATGCAGAAAATAACTCTAGTGCAGTCGATAATGAAATAACATGTGAAAAGAGTATTTTAGATTTCTATATATGGCATGAAAATTACCAAACTATAGTACCAAATAATCACGATTCACAGTCAGATAGTAATAAAAGCAAAGTAAATGCTGATCTAGACCACAATGAAAACCAACAGAAACATCATAAGAACATGTTTCTAGGACAACACCTTCTGCTGGCTGACTCGAGTGATTCTGATGATGATAAAACAGGTTCTTTGGAGATCAAAGATAATGTTGCTGTTCTGAAGATGACCAATGTTTCTGAGTTCAACTTCTCAGTAGTCCAGGATCTATGGAGGAGCAGGTGAACCTTCAGCAGCCTCATCAGTGCTCCGTCTGCGATGGGACCTTCAGTCAGTGTGGATCGCTCAACAGACACATGCAATCTCATTTGGGTCTGTGGCTGTATCCCTGCCCTCAGTGTCCAATGGCATTCTCCAGACAGTACCATGTGAATGAACACATGAGAGTCCATCAGAGAATCTGTGAGATCATTCAGAGCTCCACACCCACTTAACCAACACATGACAACTCTCTATAATGGGGGTTCCCGGTCCTATAACAGGGCTTGTAAAGGCAACTTTTCAGCCCCAAAAGATAAACCCATAGGCATAGCAAGACCCTATTTAACAGACCTATTGAAGCAAGACCCTATTTAATCGACCTACTGAAAACAGTGGCTGCATTGAGATCTCTAAAGGTTGTTTCTCTCTGGTTCTTCCCCTTAACAATTGTTAACAGGCATTAAATTTCATTACATTAAATATTGTCCTTCGATCTAGTCATCAGTGGACCTGGACAAAGGCGACATAGGATAGCAGTGTTTGGCGTGGTGTGACAATGTTTGCACACAGCTGTCACAGACGCACTCTACTTTTCTCTCCTTACCTCTCATCCGAACGCATCTTATCCAGTGAAATCACAGAATACAGTGCAACTTACTCACATAACTCTACTGACAAACTGATGCAAATTAAATTTTCCCTTAGAGGACAGGGAGGGAATTTATTTTCTGAAATAGTTTTGCATTCCCTCACAATAATTTTGGTTCCCTATCTGTCACTCACTCGACGTTGTGTCGATGTAGTGACACTAGGGTCACTCTTGGGAGCCCGAGACACCTCTGGTCTTTGATAAAAGGCCAATGAAAATTGGCGAGTGGTATCCCAGACATACGGGTATAAAAGGAGCTGGTATGCAACCACTCATTCAGATTTTCTCTTCGGAGCCGAACAGTCATGCTAACTGAGCTGAATTCCCACGAAGGTTCATTCACCTCTGCTGGATCTGACGGCGCATTTCAGCGGCTTCTCCCCCCTCTGCACTGGTGCACTGCAGAGAATGCCCCTGGGCGCATCGGCAGAAATAAAAGAGTATATTTCTCTAAAAGAGTATATATCTCTAAAAGAGTGGCACACACAGAACGTCTTTTTAAAGACGCATCTTTTTAAAGATGACTTTCCTTTGTGTGTTATTCCTGGTTGCACTCGTTATCTCTCGCCTTCTGACGGTCACGATCACTGTCTTTCGTGTCTGGGCACTGCTCATGCGGAGACAGCGTTCGTGGATGGGTCATGTACTCATTGCGAGAACATGTCCATGGCAACGATGCGGTTGTGGCTTACCTTAGTAAGAAAGCAAGCCACCTCAGAGGCCCCCTGCCTCAGTCCTTCTACCCATGGGTATGAGGCCATCACGGCTAGCACTGGGGGCGATTTGGGGACCCCAATGGGACCACCTCCGCCGGGTATCCCCCCACGGACCTCCCATTCCCCAGCACGCTCTTCTGCCCCGATTGGGCTTCTGGATGAGTCCGCCGGCTCGTCTCATGGTGAGTTCGACCTCTTATTTGGAGCCCGCGAAGGTGATGAGCTCTTGAGCGCAGCATCGGAGAGCGGACTCGTCCAGTCGGACGCAGAAGCCTCAGCTGGGCTCCTCCCTTCGGGTGCAGTCACCCAGTCACAGGCTGACGCGGAGATGACAACATGCTTTCCCATGCAACCGTGATCATTGGGCTAGAGTGGAACCCTCCGCTCTCCCCTGAACCCTTGCGGCTCGATGATTGGTTCCTGGGCTCGCGGCACCGCTCAAAGCCACACCCTGCCCCGTTCCTTTCTTCCTGGAAGTGCATGAAGAGCTGACAAGGTCGTGGGAGGCACTTTTTACTGCCCGGTCCCGATCTTTCAGCTTCCCCGCCCTCACAACCCTCGATGGTGGGGCGGCCAAGGGTTATTCGCCCCCCCGGTGGATAAAGGCGCTCGCGGTGCACCTATGCCCGCAGAGCGCCGCCACCTGGTGTGGGCACCCAAAGCTCCCATCCAAGGCCTGTAGGTTTACGTCGTCTCTGATGGCCAAGGCCTATGGTGCCGCTGGACAAGCCGCCTCCGCCCTGCACACCATGGCTCTCCTGCAAATCTGCCAAGGCGCTAAAGGAACTGCATGAGGGTAGTTCCGCCCCGGGATTGATGCAGGAGCCGCACTCGGCGACCGACCTCGCTCTCCGGGCGACGAAGGTCATGACGCGGTCTCTCGGGTGGGCGATGTCCACCTTGGTGATCCAGGAGTGGCAACTTTGGCTCAACCTGGTCGAGATGGGAGAGGCCGGCAAGGCACGGTTCCTTGCTGCCCCCATTTCCCAAGTTGGCCAGTCCGGTGACACCAAGGACTTTGCCCAGCAGTTCTCAGCGGTGAAGCAGCAGACGGAGGTTATCCGGCACATCCTGCCCCGACACGGCTCAAGATACCGCACCCCATCTGCTCGTTGCCAAGGGCGTCCCCCTGCGGTGACTGCAACGGCTGTGCCGCAGCCCGCCCCTGCGGCCCGGCCCCGGCGTGGAGCCCACCGCAGGAAGCAGACGCTACCCATCTTGCGGCCGCCAAGAACCCGCGAAAGGCTTCGAAGCGCCCCTGAGACGGGCGACCCAGGGACGATGAAATCCGCTGTTCTGGAGCTTGTAAGCAGACCACTCCATCCCCTGGTCGAGGGCCGGGAGGAGAATCTTTTGTTACCTTTGCATTTAATCACGCTGCATGCCCAAGTGGCTGCAGTACCCAAGAGTTCAGCAAGAGCGGTTTCCTTGTTCCCTGGGTCACATATCTGGTGTGTATGTCCGTCATCACGACCATCATCCACCACTCTATTTGGCAGGTTTGGCGCTCCAGCGGCGGTTTCCGCTCCTGAGCACCCAGCTGTGGTACAAATCCGCCCCCAATGTGACAGTCTACATGGGTCACGAGAACAGGCCTCTTCCATCCCAGGCTGTTCCGGGGGTGGTCACAAGGAGCCAGGTAAGTACTTTGATGTCCCTGAACTCAGCACGGCTACGACACGGTGTGGCACCTCAGGCTCTGCCCCGCTGCGAGGCCCCACCCGCCGGTACGTCTGACGAGATTGTCCCTCCGGCCGAGATGAAGAAGGGGTTTTACAGCCCCTACTTCATCGTACCGAAAAAAAGGCGGTGGGTTGTGGCCAATCTTGGACCTGCAAGTACTGAACCGGGCTTTACACAGACTCCCGTCCTAGATGCTGACGCAAAGATGCACTCTAGCGAGCGTCCGGCATCAAGATTGGTTCGCGGCGGTAGACCTGCAGGACGCATACTTCCACATCTCGATTCTACCTCGACACACACCCTTCTTGTGGTTTGCATTCGAGGGTTGGGCGTATCAGTACAAGGTCCTCCCTTTCGGTCTATCCTTGTTCCCTCACGTCTTCACGAAGGTCGCAGAGGCAGCCCTTGCCCCGCTAAGGGAAGTGGGCATTTGCATCCTCAACTATCCCGATGGTTGGCTAATCCTAGCTCACTCTCGGGATGTGTTGTGTGCACACAGGGACCCGGTGCTTTTGCACCTCAGCCGGTCAACTGGGAAAAGAGCAAGCTCCTCCCGGTTCAGAGCATCTCTTTTCTCGGTTTGGAGTTGGACTCAGTCTCACTGACGGCGCGCCTCATGAACGAGCACGCACAGTCGGTGCTGACCTGTTTGAAAGCATTCAAACAGAAAACAGCTGTTCCACTGAAATTTTTTCAGAGGCTCCTGGGACAAATTACATCCTCAGCGGTGGCCACTCCGCTCGGGTTGATGCATATGAGGCTGCTTCAGCACTGGCTTCAGACTCGAGTCCCAAGATGGGCATGGCACCATGGGACACATCGTGTGGCCATCACGCCGATCTGTCACTGTCTCTTCAGCCCTTGGACCGACCACACGTTTCTATGGGCAGGCGTTCCCCTAGAGCAGGTCTCCAGGCGCATTGTGGTCACGACAGACGGCTTCAAAACGGGATGGGGCGCTGTTTGCAATGGGCACGCAACCGCCAGCTTATGGACGGGCCCGTGCCTGTGTTGGCACATCAACTGCCTCAAGTTGCTGGCAATTCTGCTCGCCCTGTGGAGCTTGATCCAGGACCGTCAAGGCGGTCTGCGCTCCCACTGTATGTCACAACTCACCTGCCACCTCCTTCTCTGGAGTCAGCAGCACCTCAAGTCGCTGTGAGCCAGTCACATCCCGGGCGACCTCAACACTGCAGCGGACACGCTGTCATGGCAGGTTACCCTCAGGGGAGAGTGGAGACTCCACCCTCAGTTGGTCCAGCTGATCTGGAGTCGATTCGGACAGGCACAGGTAGACCTGTTCGTCTCCCAGGAATCCTCCCACTGCCTGCTCTGGTACGCCCTGACCAAGGCACCTCTCGATATAGATGGACTGGCACACAACTGGCCCCCTGGACTGCGCAAATATGCGTTTCCCCCAGTGAGCCTACTTGCACAGACTCTGTGCAAGGTCAGAGAGGACGAGGAGCAGATCATCCTGGTAGCACCCTACTGGCTCAACCTTGGACCTCACGCTCCTTGCAACAGCCCCCCCCCCCCCCGGCGAATTCCCCTGAGGAAGGACCTTCTTTCTCAGGGACGGGGCATCATCTGGCACCCACAACCAGACCTCTGGAATCTCCATGTCTGGCCCCTGGACGGTGGTGGTAGACACGATCTCTCAGGCTAGGGCCCCCTCTACGAGGTGCCTGTATGCCTTTAAGTGGCATCTTTTCGCTAAGTGGTGTTCTTCCCAACGGGAAGACCCCAGAGATGCGCAGTCAGATTGGTGCTTTCCTTCCTGCAGAAGAGGTTGGAAGGGTGGCTGTCCCTTTCCACCTTGAATGTGTATGTAGCCGCTATAGCAGTACACAACGACACAGTGGACGGTAAGTCCTTAGGGAAGCACGACCTGATCATCAGGTTCCTGAGAGGTGCCAGGAGGCTAAACCCCTCCAAACCGTGCCTCGTTCCCTCATAGGACCTCTCTGTAGTTCTTCAGGGTCTACAGAGAGCCCCCTTTGAGCCTTTGCAGTCAGCTGAGCTTAAGGCACTCTCCTTGAAGACTGCCCTCCTGACTGCGCTCACTTCCATCAAGAGGGTAGGAGATCTGCAAGTGTCTCTGTCAGCGAAACGTGCCTGGAGTTCGGTCCGGGCTACTCTCACGTGATCTTGAGACCCCGACCGGGCTGTGTGCCCAAGGTTCCCACGACCCCTTTTAGGGACCAGGTGGTGAACCTGCGAGTGCTGCCCCAGGAGGAGGCAGACCTAGCCCTGTCGTTGCTGTGTCTGGTGCGTGCTTTACACATCTATTTGGATTGCACGCAGAGGTTTAGGATCTCTGAGCAGCTCTTTGTCTGCTTTGGTGGACAGGGGAAAGGAAGCACTGTCTCCAAGCAGAGGAACACCCACTGGCTCATTCACGCCATAATTATGGCATATCACACCCAGGACGTGCTGCCCCCGGTAGGGCTACGAGCCCATTCTACCAGGGGTGTAGTGGCCTCCTGGGCCTTGGCCAGGGGTGCCTCTCCAACAGACATTTGCAGAGCAGCAGGCTGGGTAACACCCAACACCTTTGCGAGGTTCTACAACCTCCTGGGGAACTGGTTTTGTCCCGTGTGGTGGCACGCACAAGCAGGTAAGTCCGGGACAGCCTCCCCTGAGCTGAAGACATGCACCGTTAACTCCCAGTAGTGTTCACAAACTGTGTTCCCTGGTTGACTTCCTCTGAGCCCTGTGGCAGTCATGTTTTCGGAGAGATTCGCTGCTGGTCCAGTACACGTGCTAACTAAAGCCCTGTACTGGGGTAGGTGCTCCGCATGTGGCGGTTCCCCGTAGGTAACCCCATGCGATGTATATCTTCCGCTAATTCGTTTCCCTGTTGGCAAACTGCGTCTTCCTTGGGCAGAGGCCCCTCTGCCCCAGTCTCCATGCTTGTAGTAACTCCTGTGTGATGTAAATGTGATGTATTTCCACTTAAATACCCCCCCTCTCTCTGGGTGAGGTGTGGTCTCCGCGGTGTCCTCCCCTTGGGAGGGACACCCCCCGACTAGACCTGGTCATCCCAGTCAGATAATCCCCCCTTTTTTTTAGGGAGTGGAAAAAAAGAAGGGGAAAATAGGCCACGACTGGGCTAGCCTGTCTCTATCTTTTGGGTAGTCGACTTGTCCCAAAGGGCCGTTTGACGCTCATAACAGTGTTGGGGGAGGTTACGTGTCGGCCTGGTGCGCTGGCTACGAGGCACACAGTGGTCTGCCCGTCACACACCGCCAGTTCACGTAACACAGTTCAGCCAGTTGCAACGTTTTGTATTGTGTCCCTCCTGCCACAGCGCTGAACTACCCACTGAAATGGCCGGGACCTTGTCTCGGCTCCTCAGCATAAAACCTGAATGAGTGGTTGCATACCAGCTCCTTTTATACCCGTATGTCCGGGGGAGTGGTATGCAAATACCACTCACCAATTTTCATTGGCCTTTTATCAAAGACCAGAGGTGTCTCGAGCTCCCAAGAGTGACCCCTAGTGTCACTACATCGACACAACATCTCGTTCCCTCCATCAGGGAACGGAGGTTACGCAAGTAACCAGGACAGTTTCCTTGCAATGTGTTTTCCATTCCCTCACAATACTTTTATCCATCACTTACGAAAAGATGAACTATGGTATAAGTAATAAAACCATAGTTACCACAATATTTACAATGGTTTTACTACAGTAACAATATTTTAACCATGCTATTTATTGTAAAACTGTGGTAATAATAAAGGAAAGCTAAAACTAAGGTAGTTAAAATCATAATCATACTGTCAAAAAAACATGGTTAGTTTAACTATAGTAACAGCATTTTTAATTTGTGATAGATCTCACAGACAAAAAATGGTTACATGTTTACTGCAGGTTCACTATGGTGAAACCATGTTTAATTTTCATAAGGGCTTGTTGTTTGGTGGATACCATGTTTTTAAAAGACATACTTGTACCACAAATAACCCATGGTGTTTCTATCCACAATATTCCTGAGTCCCATGATGCTTTGCGGGCGACGTGGGCGGAACTTCCGGTTACACTGTAAAACATTTCAAGTTGGTTAAACTTAGACACGAAAGTTCACCTGCTGCCATAAAAACGGGAGTAAACTCAAGTTGAAGATAAGCTTTGTTTCAACTCAAATAGTAATGTTTTACAAGTTGTTTAACCAATGATCATTTGTTGTTTCAACTTGATACTCTGAGTTAAAACTACTTACTATGTTACATTATCAATTCAAGAAAACTCACTTTATCTTGTCAAATAAACATACAATACCTCACTATTTCAACTCACCCTTTCAAGTTAAGATAACAAACTATTTTCATATCAATTGCCATTTTAGGTTAAGAGCACTAATGTTTTTAAATTGTTTCTTAACTTTATTTCTCATCTTGACTAATAATGGCAAGTTTGCCAGTTTCCTTATTTACACTAAATGAACTTACAACTTATCTGCTCAAAAATATAACATTTATTTTAACAAGAACAATGTTACACAAGCTTTAACATTGGCTTGGGAATTCATTCCTAGTAGGCCAACAGGTTCTAATAAAGACTGGTTGTAAAAACATCCATTTCATAAAAATAATATACAGGTTTCTCCAATGTTTTACAGAACTGGTGCAATCACATTCACAGAGCACGGTCAATGTGCTGAACTTTTCACCACACAAGAAAGTGGCAAGGTTATTACATTTTATCAACACAAATGTAAAAATACAAACTCACCTCCTCGCCGCCTTTGTGTTACTCAACAGAAATTCAGCTACTCCAGCTCACTCAGAAAGGTGGCAAATTCTCTGTATTTCCTGCTCAGTATCACCCCTCCTCCTCCTCCCCCTTCCCCTTTTTCAACTTATAACTTACAGACATGAGTTAAATGAACATTGAAAACCCAGACAAAACTCACAAATAGTCAAGACAATGGATTACTTTAAGTTTAATTTTTTGACAACTTACAAACTTGAGTTCAGTATCCAAAACTTGTCATGACAATTGGAGTTAAAGATAAGAAATAAGTTAACATGACTTAATGGGGCTATCATGTTTTACAGTGTTCAGCAATAGTTATGTTATGTACTTACGCAGCATTAAAAATGACAACAAATTGATCACACAAATGATCAAAGAATAATATCAAGGCGATGTGTTGTTTTTCCTCACCTATCTGTTAATGATTATGGGTTTCGGGATGATGGCCAAATATCGCAAATAGAAACATTTTAGATATTTTATTAAGTCTTGATCCATCGAAGGAAGAACCTGAGCAGACTAACCTGAAAAGCTATGTAGCCTATTAGCGCCTTCACAGCGGTAAAGTTGGACATGTTTTGAGAACTGTAGATAATTCTTTATTTTAAAGCATATATTGAGTCTAGTCACAACCTGAAGAGTTTGTTGTACAGAGATTATGTACTTACTGCAGATACAGGGGAGGTCCAGACAGCAGGATGCTCGTGTATTAAAGAACTCCGGCAATGAAACTGTCATGATGTCATTTTTAGGATAAAATAAAATTATTTTGTGGGAGATGTGTAGTAAGCTCAGTCTAGCTTTATAATTGTTAGTTTACATACATAATCTCCGTATCTAAATGCTATTACCTACAGTACATGAAATGTTTTAGTGTTGACTAAAGAGGAAAATCATTATACAATTAATTTCAAACGTGAAAAAACATATCACTACTGTACATATCTCATATAATAATTATGGTCTTTCACTGTAGAATTTATCCATTTAGCATCACAGCATGAAAACAGTTGAAAACATAATCTCTACTCAAAGACAGTTCAGGTAAAACACAGTTCCTTTTTATTCTCAGTAATAATGCCATTTCAAAACACATGAAGCATTCACAAAGGCCAACGCTGAATAGAAATGAACAAACTCTCAAAATTTCTAATGAACTTTCAGCACATGTACACACACCTGCTAGCACAATAATGCTATTGTTTATCAGAATCAGAATCAGAATCAGCTTTATTGCCAAGTATGCTTACACATACAAGGAATTTGTCATGGTGACAGGAGCTTCCAGTGTACAACAATACAAAAACAATACAAAAACAGCAGCAAGACATAGATAATAATAAAAAATATTTGTTATAAAAATAATGTTATACACATACGTACATACACATACACAGACACACACATACATACATACACACATACACATACGTAGTGCAATCTAATACAAACCTGTTATCTGTTATGTACAGTGCAAATGTTTTGTTTGTTTGTTTGTTTGTTTTTTCCCCGAGGAATGAAATGGCAGAAGAGGTTGGATGTGTTGGATAAATATAAAAAAGTCTAAGCTGTGTATTGCACATAGTTATTGCTCAAGGGGACAGTTTATCTGTTCATGAGATGGATAGCCTGAGGAAAAAAACTGTTCCTGTGCCTGATGGTTCTGGTGCTCAGAGCTCTGAAGCATCATCCAGAAGGCAACAGTTCAAAAAGGTAATGGGCAGGATGAGTGGGGTCTAGAGTGATTTTTCCAGCCTTTTTCCTCTCAGCAGTCCGAACTGTCCTTTGTAGTCTTCTGATGTCTGATTTCAAAGCTGAACCAAACCAGACAGTTATTGAAGTGCAGAGGACAGACTCAATGACTGCTGAGTAGAACTGTATCAGCAGCACCTGTGGCAGGTTGAACTTCCTCAACTGGCAAAGGAAGTACAACCTCTGCTGGGCCTTTTTCACAATGGAGTCAATGTGTCTCCCACTTCAGGTCCTGTGAGATGGTAGTGCCCAGGAACCTGAAAGACTCCACTGCTGCCACAGTGCTGTTTAGAATGGTTAGGGGGTCAGTGTTGGGGTGTTCCTCCTAAAGTCCACAATCATCTCCACCGTTTTGAGCGTGTTCAGCTCAAGGTTGTTTTGACTGCACCAGACAGCCAGCTGTTCAACCTCCCTTCTGTATGCAGACTCATCGTCATCTCGGATGAGGCTGATGACAGTGGTGTCATCTGCAAACTTCAGGAGCTTGACAGAGGGGTGGCGATGCAGTCATTGGTGTAGAGGGAGAAGAGTAGTGGGGAGAGCACACATCCCTGGGGGGCACCAGTGCTGATTGTACAGGTGCTGGAAGTGAGTTTCCCCTGTCTCACAAGCTGCTGTCTTATGATTGTAATTCATTGCGCTCTGTTTCTGGATCTCTATCGTAGGCTGACCATAATGGTGGATAATACAAGAAATCCCCTCTGTTGACTTCTTGCCAATAAAGTGAAAAGAGCACACAAATTATTCCAAAACTTTTTCAAACAGATGTTCCTAAGTCAATCCTTCTGAAGGCAGCCGATGGAAGAAGCAGCATCTGGGACAGGAACACTTTGCTTTGTGAGTGGTTTCTGATCATAGCATTGCTGTTTTATATAAAACTTAAGTTTCGCTTGATTATTAGTATAAACATTAACTGCACACAATGTCTGGGAAATTTTAAAGACATCTTATAACATTTAAAAAACAAGAATCTAACCGCATGACAAGCAAGCAAGCAGAGACTGGGTACACACAAAAACGCCAACCAATTGCACTTCTGCTAGCCAAATTCTGCCCACCTTGCAAAATACAGTGGACGCGCTGAGAATATTGTAGATAGTAAAACATTTTATTTGGGGGGGGGGGGATAATGATTAGTTTTAGTTTATTTGTGGTTTAGTTTATTAGCTTTAGTCATTGTATTAATAGTTATTATAGTATAATGTAATTTGTAATATTATGTAATAATAATAGTCATAGCTCCCTTTCAAGTCATCACTTCGACACTGCATCTGTAGCTGATGCAATTGGAACTCCTCCCAGGACTGACGATCTCTGAAGCCCTTTAGAATCATGCCAATGTAATAGGCAGATGGTGCTTGGTGCTCCGCCCCTTGTGTGCATATAAACCAGGTCACAGTGTCATTTCATTCTAAACATTTCTCGTACTCTGCAAACTCAACTCATCACTTCGTAGTTTGGACTTGCACCCCTAAACAGTGAGTGGATTATTTTCTCCTCCCTATTTGTGCTCCGACGATCAGCGTATCCTTTACACTATGTATTGCATTTGTGTTCTATTATGTGTTTTTCTTAAAGAGACATTTGCTTAGCTAAGTCTTTTTCAAGATGCGTTTTGCAAATGTTTTCCTCCATGTAGCGATATAAAATCCCTCTTTCTGATGGGCACAAGTGCCATTTTATCTGCCTGGGCAAGACCACACAGAAGATGTGCTCGTTGAGACTGATTGCATTCGATGTGAGCATATGAAACTCAAGATGCTTCACTCTCGGCTCACTTTCATTCTAAAAGGCCGAAGCCACTCCCCTGTCTTCCCGATATCCTCCTTCTGTGGCTCCCAAGGGACAGCTAAGGGAGGTAAGCCAGGACGTGATAAAGAGAGCAGAGATTTTGAGGAGGATTTTATCCCGGTCCTTGCCTTGTGTGCCTCCTCCCTATCAAGCATCTTTGCCTGTTCAGTGCACCTGTGGTGATTTGCGGACCACACTGGCAGGAGGCGATCAATCAAGTTTGTGGTGGTGATGAAGTTAGGGATATTTTGTCACTGGGCTTATATTAAGGAAACATGTTTGCCCTCAGGTGAGGCACTTACTGTAATTTCCCCCCATGGGCAGGAAAACTTGGCAAATCAGCCTCTGAAACTGAGTTGCTTGAAGTTTTTTCCTTGAGCCTCAAAAAAAAAAAAGAAAAAAAAGATGATGAACTGTGTCAGCGCACCTACGAGTTTCACCACCGGTTTGGGTCTATGGCACTGCTGCCTTTGCTGTGCTTTTTAAAAGTGCCGTGCCACATTTAGACGCTCTGGCCACCAAGATCTCTGCCTAGGAAATTGGCAGGTCTATGGGTGGCCTGGTGTCCTTGGAGTAACACCCCTGACTAAATTTGTCAGGAATTCGCATCTCGCTATCTCCGCCATTGTAAGCTGTTGAGAGCATGGCATTTCCAGAAAAGAAAGTGGGCTGTGGCCCATCCTGGATTTGAGGTGCTTGAACTGGACATTCAAAAGTCTCCATTTAAGATGGTTACTCAGAGACAGATTTTGTCTCACATCAGTAAGTTTGAATGATTTTTGACCTGAAAGACACATACTTCACGTATAAAGTATCCCCTCGCCAAAGTCCATTCTTGAGATTCGCATTTGAGGGGGCGGCATATCAGGTCCTTCCCTTGGGCTTGTCCCTGGCTGCTCACAGATTTACCAAATGTGATGTTGCAACACTCACTCCACTTTGTCATTCTATTAGACGAGAGCTGTACTGGCCAGGTGGCCAGATGCAGAGTTTTCACGTTGGGCAAACAGACTCCACTAGGAGTCAAACTTCAGTCAAACCTGTTGGGGACCTTCAGGCCTTGTCAGTCAAGGACTCTTGCTTAAAGTTTGGACTGGGCTTATAAAAAGCCATTCTCAAGCCTAGAGAGGGTTTTGTGCCAAAATGTTGGCCACCCCTTTCAGGGCTAAGGTAACTGTTATTTTGCAAGCATTCTCTTTTTCTCCGTTCGAGGTGGATGAGGCTAAGAGACTGCACGTGCTCTGCCCAGTGAGGTCACTCCTGTATACTGACCAAACGAGTCAATTCCGGCTGTCAGTTTGGCTATTTGTTTGCTTTGGAGGCCACACAAATGGTTTGGCCATCTCCAAGCAGAAACGTTCTCATTGGGTTGTTGACAGCATTGCGCTTACGATTTGCAAGGCATGCAATGTCCCATGGGTCCCACAGCTCATTTGTGGCCATTCATTTGCAGTTTATGATTTGAATAGTTTAAACTTACACTGTACACTACAGTAAAAAATAAAAATAATGTTTTTGGTTGGAAAAAATTTAAAGTAAATAACAAATTTATTAGGGTAACATTTAAGGTATTAACGTTTTACATTTAGGTTACTGTACACTTAACATTATAACACTACATTGACCATGAAATATGATGTTAATATACCAATCTATAAGCAGCTTGAAAAGTCTATCTGCTTGATAAGACACTAAAAATAGAATTTCTTTGAAAATGACCTATGAAAAGGAGTGAACACCTTTTACAATTGAACTCAATGACTGTTTAATGGATAAAGTCCTTTCACTTTCACTGGGGACAGTTGGCAAAATCTTCAAGAAGCTTCCAGGCTGCACTGTTCACTGGATGACATGAGTTTTTCCTCAGATGACCCGTTTGAGTCAGGACACCAACAGGATAACCAGGGAATTACTGGCATCTAATTGTCTCATCAGATCTTATAGTCTGATTACATTAATATGCTCTGCAAATGGAAAAATACTGAGGGGGAAAAAAAAATTATATGGAGCACACATAATAATTTCAATTACAGAAACTTCATATGACCTTTAAAATACACCTGTAAATTAAAATCTAAACCACAGTGCAACAGCACTCTACATATAACTAAGCAGTTTGCACAGCACTGAGCATAATTTCTATGTGAAGCACTTTAAATTACCATTGTCCTTAAAAATGTAACACATAAATAAACTTGCCTTGCCAATAAATGGTATAATAAGCAATACAACATTATATTGAAGTGTCTCTTTATAATGTACCAAAAGGATATATACTGTATAGGGGGAACCAGGGCTAATTTGTTACACAGGGAATGCTATATTTCAACTATAAGATTTGAGGTTGTCACATGGGCTATATTTCACTAGTTATAAAATTTGAAGTCAAATGTCAAATTACACATATGTGTGTGTTCTCTAGCAGAGGTTTTGCATGTTGGTTTCAAACACCTTGTAGAAAACCCTTTTAAATTAGAATAATCTTTGTGATTTCTTCACTAAAAAGTTAATTTTCACTTATCATATTTTTGATATAATGTATGTAACCTCTGTTCCCTGATGGAGGGAACGAGACGTTGTGTCGATGTAATGACACTATAGGTTTGCTCTTGAGAGCCCCAATCACCTCTGATTTATTCAGAAAAGGCCAATAAGAATTGGCAAGTGGAATTTGCATGCCATTCTCCGCCCCAGACATACGGGTACAAAAGGAGATGGTGGGCACCACTCATTCAGATTTGTGCTTAGGAGCCGAGAGAGAGTCCCGGCCATGTCAGCGGTCCGTTCAGCGCTGTGGCAGTAGGGTCACAACGTCTCATTCCCTCCATCAGGGAACAGAGGTTACATCAGTAACCGAGACGTTCCCTGTCTGTCACTCACTCTACGTTTTGTCGATGTAGTGACACTAGGGGTCCCTATACAAAACGCCACAGGCGCTGAACCGTGTCATGAGGTATGGCAGAGTGGACACGGGAAAGCTGCTGCATGCCTCGCAGCAAGCACTCGACCACGTTGTGACCTTCCAGCATATCAGGTAAGGCGCCTCCCTGGTCCTGTTAAGGGTGGGAGGAAAGCACTTACCAGAGAAGGCTACAGGCGGTGGCCTTTCCTGATTTCTGTATTAAGCAATTTTCCGCCGAGCACCTGACAGAATAGCGCTGGGGAAGAGCACTATGGAGATCACATCCTACCGGAGGGAGGTTAAAGGAATAGATCACCCAAAAATTAACATTTGCTGATAATTTACTCACCCTCAGGCCATCCAAGATGTATCTGAATTTCTTTCTTCATCAAAACAGAATTTAAGACTTTTAGGATTTCATTTCAGACACAATGCAAGTGAATGTCCTCCATTTTTTGACGGTCCAAAATGCATACTCCAGTCGACAAATAAAGTTCTTCTGAATGCAAACGATTGATTATTTTTAGAAACAAAAGAATACTTATATACTTTTTAACTACAAATGTTCACTTCCATACATCTCTGTGACGTGCGCTCATGAGAGGGATGACGTAAACTTGTTGGTAAGGTCACGCGTCACGTGGAGGAGGAGTCAGGAAGCGTGTCATTGTTTACATCGTTTTTTTTTATTATTATTATTTGGAAATTATTTTTTATTTTATTTTATATTGTTTTGAAATTGTTTTGGACTGTTTTGGTTTGTGAACGGCACAAGTTTCTCTTGTAAACAATGACGCGCTTCCAGTCGTGTGGATTATTTTGATGCACCCTAAATATGCATTTTGGACTGTCAAAAAATGGAGGACATTCACTTGCATTGTTTAGAGGAGGAGGCCTGAAATGAAATCCTAAAAGTCTTAAATTCTGTTTTGATGAAGAAAGAAACTCAGATACATATTGGATGGCTTGAAGGTGAGTAAATTATCAGAAAATTTTCATTTTTGGGTGAACTATTCCTTTAACATGTGGAGAATACCTCACATGGACTTACCGACCAGGAAGTTCGCATATGGAAGGAAACCCCTGGGGGGGACCCTATCTAAGGAGAGGGTACACAGCCACAGTGGCTGAGGTAGAGCGAAGCTCTGCCGAGGGGAAGACACAGGGAAACTGAACAGTGGAAATACATCAAACGGGATTACCGAGGGGGGAATCACCATGTATGGAGTACTAAGCTCAAGTACATGGGCTAACCTGAAAAGGGCCAAACCATGAGTACTGGGCCTGGTGGCGTTACTCCTCCGCTGAGTTCATCACCGGACAGTGCTTAAGAAATCGAGAGGGCATCCAGTGTTCACCAGTTACGGAGAACTGTTATGGACAAGACAGCGCACATTATCACCTTGAGAGGGGAAAGGTGCTAATGCAAACGATACACCTAACCGGCTGCCCGACCTTTACCTGTTGGTACCCAGTAACACTCAGTCCGAAACCGGTTCTATGCAGAGGTTGTAGAACCTTCCAAAGGTATTGGGTGTAGCCCAACCTGCTGCTCTGCATATGTCTGTTAGAGAGGTGCCATTCGCCAGTGCCCAGGAGGATGCAACACCTCTGGTGGAGTGCGCCCGAACTCCCAAGGGGCATGGCAGATCTTGCAATTGGTAAGCCAAAGATATGGCATCCACAATCCAATGGGCCAGCCTCTGTTTGGAGACAGCCTGTCCTCCAAAACAGACAAAGAGCTGCTCCGAGCATCTAAATCTTTCCGTGTGGTCCAGATAGATGCGCAGGGCGCGAACTGGACACAACAACGATCAGGTCGGGTCTTCCTCCTCTGAAGGGAGCCCTTGCAGGTTCACCACCTGATCCCGAAAGGGAGTGGTGGGAATTTTGGGCACGAGTGTCCTGGCCCGAACTCCAGGCATTCGCTGGTGACAGAGAGTGTCTACAGGTCCCCGACCCTCTTGATAGAGGTAAGTGCTACCAGGGGGCCATCTTCAGCAACAGAGTGCTGAGCTCAGCCTCCTCCAGGGGCTCAAATGGGGCTGTCTGTAAGGCCGATAGGACTGCAGTGAGAGTCTCCCATCCAGTGTATCGTGATATGCTGCTATGGCAGCCATGTACACCTTCAGGGTGGAGGGAGACAGCCGTCTCTCCAGCCCCTCCTGTAAGAGAGACAACACAGACCCGACTGCACACCTCTGTGGATCTTCCCCATGGGAAGAACACCAGTTTGCAAAAACATGCCTCTTCAGAGCGTACAGCTGCCTCGTGGTGGGGGCTCTGGCCTGAGTGATCATGTCTATCACCGCTGGCGAAAGGCCTGCTAGTTCTTCCGCATCCCATCCAGGAGCCAGACATGGAGGTTCCAGAGGTCTGGCCGCAGGTGCCAGATCGTGCCCTGCCCCTGAGTGAGAAGGTCCCGCCTCAGGGGAATACGCCAGGGAGGGGCTACTGCCAGGAGCATCAGGTCTGGGAACCAAGTCCGGTTGGGCCAGTACGGTGCAACCATCAGAACTTGCTCCCCATCCTCCCTGACTTTGCACAATGTCAGTGCAACGAGGCTCACTGGGGGAAATGCGTACTTGTGCAGACCCCGAGGCTAGCTGTGCACCAAGGCATCTGTGCCGAGGGGAGCCTCGGACAGGGAGTACCAAAGGGGCAATGAGAGGACTCTTGGGAGGCGAACAGGTCTGCCTGTGCCTCCCTGAATCTCTCCCAAATCAGCTGGACTACATGGGGGTAGAGTCTCCACTCTCTGCGGAGCGTTACCTGTCATGAGAGCGTATCCGCTGCACGATTGAGGTTGCCCTGGATGTGAGTGGCTCGCAGAGACTTCAACATCTGCTGACTCCAAAGGAGGAGGTGGCGGGTGAGTTGCGACATGCAACGAATGCGTACGCCACCCTGGCAGTTTATGTATGCCACGGCTGCTCTGTTGTCCGTCTGGACCAACACATGCTTGCCCTGAATCAACAGCCGAAGCCTCCGCAGGGCCAGCAATACTGCTATCAACTCTAAGCAGTTGATATGCCATTGCAGGCGGGGCCCCGTCCAGAGCGTGACACTGCCTGCCCCAGCCTGAATTTGAGGCATCTGTCTTGACAGCGACATGCATCGAGACCTGCTCTAAGGGAACCCCTGCCCGTAGGAATGTCAGGTCTGACCAGGGGCTGAAGGTGTGGCAGCACCCTGGCGTGATTAACACATGCTGGGTGCTGTGGCGCCATGCCCACCTAGGGACTTGAGTCTGTAGCCAGTGTAGGAGCGGTCTCATATGAATCAACCTGAGGGGAAGTACCACCACCGAGGATGCCATATGCCCCTGGAGCCTCTGAAATTGTTTCAGTGGCACTGCTGTCTTCCACCTGAAGATTTTTAGGCAGGCCAGCACTGACTGAGCATGCTCTTTCATGAGGCGTGCCATCATGGTGAGTCCAGTTCCACGCTGAGAAAAGAGATGCTCTGCACAGGGGAGAGCTTGCTCTTTTCCCAGTTGACCTGAAGCCCCAGTCTGTTGAGGTGCTGAAGCACAAGGTCCCTGTGTGCCCACAGTAGATCTCGTGAGTGGGCTAGGATCAGCCAGCTGTCGAGATAATTGAGGATGCGTATGCCCTTCTACCTTAACAGGACCAGGGCAGCCTCTGTAACTTTGGTAAAGACGCGAGGGGACAGGGACAGACCAGAAGGGAGGACCTTGTACTGGTATGCTCGCCCCTCGAAAGCAAACCAAAGAAACGGTCTGTGTCGAGGAAGGATCGATACATGGAAGTACTTCAGGTCGATGGCCGCAAACCAATCCTGATGTCGCACTGACGCCATGATGAACTTCTGCATTAGCATCTTGAACGGAAGCCTGTGTAAGGCCCTGTTCAAGATACGCAGATCCAGAATTGGGCGCAGCCCACCCCCTCTTTTGGGCATGATAAAATAAAGGCTGTAGAAACCCTTGTGTGTCTCAGCTAGAGGGACGGGCTCTATCGCTCCCTTCACCAGAAAGGTAGCAACCTCCGCCCGAAGGACTGAGGCATCCTCGCTTCGCACCGAGGTGAAGAGGATGCCACTGAACCTGGGCGAGCGTCTGGTGAACTGGATCACGTAGCCGAGATGGATTGTCCTGATAAGCCATCGCGACGGGCTGGGGAGTGCTAACCAGGTGACCGGATTTATCATGCCCGGGGTGGGTGGTTAGTGGCGAGGCAGAGCCGATGCCCCATCGGGAAGACCGTCCGGGGGTGGCAAGCTGCTCTACTGGCCCGCAACGGTGGGCGGCGGTTGGGGCAGGCGAGCAGCCCCAAGAACCGCCGAACTTACCTGTTTGCCGGCTTCCCTCTAGCAGAAAACAAGGGAACACGAGGTGCTCGCATCCCACTCGCTGACTGAAAGTATTTTCAGTGCCTGGCCGTCGCGAGAGCGAGAGCCTAGAGGGCTGAGCATAAGAGAATGACCAAGGAAGTGAGGACGAGTTTAGCGATGAGTTGGGTGCCGGGGCCCAGTGGGTACCCAGCGATGTTATAGGCGGAGGTGTGCTCGCCTCGTGCTGGCTCAGGGGCAGGAGTGGAGCACGTACGCTCACCTGGGTTAGTGCCAGCAACCTCAGGGTCTCAGGGCCGCTTCGAAGCCTGTCCAGGGTTCTTAGCGGCTGGCTGATGGGCAGGCAGTGCCACCCTCCTGTGGGAGGGCTCCGATGGTGAGGGAGCCAGGGCCAATGCCGCAGGAGGACGGCATTGGCGAGGGGCAGAAGGAGCGCGGGACTTCGGAGGTCTGTAGGCGGCCAAGTCGTGCCGTGGCAGGATTTGTTTGCTTTTTCACCATCGAGAACTGATGGGTGAAGTACTTGACAGTGTCGCCGAAGAGCCCCCTTTGGGAGATGGGCGCATGGAGAGAGCGAACCTTCTCACGCATCACGCATCTCCGCAAGGTTGAGCCACATGTGTCACTCTTGGACCACCAAGGTGGACATCGTCCGACCCAGGGCACGCGCCGTGACTTTCGTTGCCCATAGAGCGAGGTCGGTACGCACTTCCTGCATCAGCCCCGGGTCAGTCCTATCTTCATGCAAATCTTTAAGTGCTTTGGCCTGGTGGACCTGCAGGATGGCCATGGCATGCAGGGCGGAGGTGGCCTGGCCTATGGCATTGTAAGCCTTCGCCACTAATGACGAAGTAAACTTACAAGCTTTGGAGGGAGCCTTGATCGGTTCCTCCAGGTGGCTGCGCCTTGCGGGCTCTACCTGGGGGAGCTGGACATATCCCTTGGCCACCCCGCCGTCGATGGTAGTCTTGATGAACGAACCCGCGAAGCGTGTACGGGTGGAGAAAAGTGCCTTCCACGACTTCGTGAGCTCCTCGTGCACTTCTGGGAAGAACGGCACTGGGGCGGGACGTGGCCATGAGAATGCTCAGGGCAGGGCGGAGGGTTCCACTCAAGCCTGATGTTCATAGCTGCCCGGGCAAGCACGGCTGCTAACTCAGCATTCTGCCTCGTCCTGAGCTCTACTGCCCAACAGCGGATTTGTCCACTTCCGAAAGCAGCAGCACACCCTCCGATGCAGCGACCGATAATTCATCCTCATCGTGAGCCCCGAACAAGACATTAAATTCTCCCTGAGGCGGACCGCCTGCCTCGCACGTGAACTCTACCGGGCAGAACAAGCGTGCTGGGGTATGGGAGGTCCGCGGGGACTGAGCCGGTGGATAGACTCCCATAGACACCCCCAAATCGCCCATGGTGATTTGCTTCAACACAGGACAGACCGGGTTGGGGAGCAGCCGTGGTGGCTCTCTGCTTCATAAAGAAAGTAGAGAGCCGCGACCGCTATGTTCTCATGGGCATATTCTCACAATGAGAACATGTCCCATCCACAAACGCTGCCTCAGCGTGCTGGCGACCCAAGCATTAAAGACAGATTTCCTGGCCGTCTGATGGGGAGAGATAACGGCCGCACCCAGTAGCACAAAGGCGAAAGGACATCTTTAAAAAGATGCCAATTGTTTGTGCAAGCTCTTTTAGAGGAACTTACTCTTTTAGAAATTGCTCTTTACACCTGTGAACTCAGCTGCCGAAGAGCCCAGGGGAAAATAACACTCGACTGTGTGATAGTGACCGCTGATCTGCGCCTTAAATCCAGCAGTATGGAATGAGGTGACAGGATGAATACAAAACATGCACTCAGCTCCGAAGATCAAGTCTGAATGAGTGGTGAATGCCATCTCCTTTTATAGCCGTATGTCCGGGGCGGAGAGTGGCATGCAAATTCCACTCGGCAATTCTCAGTGGCCTTTTCTGAATAAATCAGAGGTGATTGGGGCTCTCAAGAGCGAACCCCTAGTGTCACTACATCGACACAACGTCGAGTGAGTGACAAACAGGGAACTCTTGGGTAAACAAACATAATCAAACCACCTTGGCATACATTCAGGCAAGGGTCAACTATATAATGAAGGTTTAAATGTGTTTGTAAGACAAAGATATTTTTAATGAAACAATGTTTTTATATTTTTGTATTAAATTTAGTTTCCTTTTGACATTAACATATGGTGAATTTATGTATTTAAAAAAATAAATAAATTTGGACATCCGTGTTAATGAATGATTTCCCAAGTGTTGTGTTAAAGGGAGAACACACTCCACATATATATCCTGCCCAGAATGTTTAATTGTACCTGATCAGAGTGTCAGATGAGCTTTACAAGTACATTGACACAAACAGTATCAACAGATAGGCCTTGTACTGTTTAGCACACCACTGTACACAGTGAGCATTATGAACACTTTTATGGAAAACTGTTCATAACAGACTCATGGTCCTCTCACAACATCAAGTGAACAGTGTGTTTGCAGATAGTAGACCTACGTAGATTAAATTTCCAAGTATGCTTCTTTATCACAATAAGCTACATGTACAGTAACCTTGTGGGCACGCACACACACACACAAACTGAATGATTAAGAATGGATGTAGAGCCACCTTAATAGATGTGTTATAAAAGATTGCTACCGAATGTTTCTGGTATTGTTGTAGGGAAAGTGCATTTCCTGCTTATTTTTAACTACATTATGCACATTATCCAGATTATTACTAACAATACTTTGGTTCTTCATTCCAGAAATCAAGAATGAGGCTGCACAATACTGTCAGAGTTGATTATTTATTCAAGTACAAAACATGAGACACATTGTACAAAAGAACAACAAATGGAAGAATATAAAAAAGACCATAATGTGTAGAAAGATTATTCCAGCTGTAAACAAAACACCACAGATGTCAGTATTGTAATTTTAAAATGTTGTGATTTCATGACCGTATACATCACTAAATTCATCAGTGTCACTGCATTATGATTAAACAGAAATAATGGCACATTGTTGCTCTTAAACAGAGCATGCTTTAATCCATTACAAATGACATTAAAAAGGGAATGTTCATCGTTATTTTAGTCTCTGTACTGCAGTATCTGTATTAACAGAGCATGTGGTCACTTCACATTCATTCATTTACATTTATTTATTTAGCACAAACTTTTATCTAAAGCGAATGATATTTCACTGCATATGCCATACTTAAAATACTCTATAAAGTCTTTTTGAGTTTTTCCAGATTATTTGATTGAACTGTTTCCTTTTAAAGTCATACATAAGCATCAACTTTAAACATGTGGTTTTGGTTGCATTGCTGATTGACAGGCGAGTATGCGGTCCTGTCAGGGACACATCAGGATGCATTAGTGTTTAGAGTCTGATTTGGACACATGTAAATGTGGCTTCAGTGATTCGATCAAAAACCGCTTTGGACCCTGTTTACACCTGCATTTAGCACTGAACACTTGTGATCAGATCACCTGAGAGTAGGGTTGCCAACTTTCTACCAGCCAAATATGGGACATTCCAGCTTTAAATACGGAACACTTTTTTTCCAGCGAGGCTCCAGCATGAGATCCACCTAAAGCTTGTTTACATAGAAAATCATTAAAAAACAGGGCAGACAGACACAAAAATATGTTCGGTGTGACCATGTGAACAGCCCCTAATACACTTAAAATGAAAACTTTAATACAATGTCCAGGAAAAAACTAATTTCTATCAATATTCACTTTTAATAAACATGATTTTTTTGTCAAAAGAACTAAGCTGCAATCAATAGAGAAAGACAATATTTTTTATATGAAGCATTTTCTTCCAAATAATTAACTTAAGCCTTTTCCATTTTTATAGCTCAAAGAACCGGCTTCCTGTTAAAAAATTTTTTGTGTTGTGTTCGAGTCCGAGTCGAGTCCGAGTCCAAAAGGGGCCGAGTCGGACTCAAGACCGAGTCCATAACAGGCGGAGTCTGAGTTGAGTCCGAATGAATTTGAAAATTGTAACCGTAAACTCAACATCAATATTTTAAGCTTATTTTAACTTTCACAACTAAGAAAAACTATTTTTCAATATATAAATGTAACAAAAACTTGACAAAAACAAACATAGACTAAAGTAAATTAAACTTGTTTTAATTTTAATTTAGTTTTTATTTCTACTACATTTTCAATTTGTCCTTTCAATTTAGTTTAGTTTTATCTAAAATGATCCCTATCTAAAGAAATAATAGTCTATACTGTGAGACTCTACCTGCCGACTGGTTTGGGAAAACACATACAAATGAGACAACATAGTAGTCATTAGCACTCGCTGACATCTCACGATTTGACTGCAAATGTTATATCCAAAAACACTGGAAAAGCCTACTGCTAATATTGGGGCCATTTAACACAGACATAGTTCATTAGTGGAAAACAGTTCTGCGTGCTGCTCATGCACCTAAATCCCTGATGAATCCGTGTGCGTCTGGCAGCAGCTGACGCCAAAGATAAAAATATTTGATATTTGCTTGAGCGGCAGTCGCGTTAGTCTACAGTCATTATGGAATCTTTAAATACCAACCAAAGAATTTCAATGAGGTCTTCTTTAACCGCAAAAACATGAAAAATAATAATATTGAGTCTTAAATTTAACAGAATTGTCCTTCAAAAGTGTTTTATATATATATATATATATATATATATATATATATATATATATATATATATATATATATACACTATATTGCCAAAAGTATTCGCTCATCTGCCTTTAGACACATATGAACTTAAGTGACATCCCATTCTTAATCCATAAGGTTTAATATGACGTCAGCCCACCCTTTGCAGCTATAACAGCTTCAACTCTTCTGGGAAGACTTTCCACAAGGTTTAGGAGTGTGTTTATGGGAATTTTTGACCATTCTTCCAGAAGCGCATTTATGAGGTCAGACACTGATGTTGGACGAGAAGGCCTGGCTCGCAGTCTTCGCTCTAATTCATCCCAAAGGTGCTCTGTCGGGTTGAGGTCAGGACTCTGTGCAGGCCAGTCAAGTTCTTCCACACCAAACTCGCTCATCCATGTCTTTATGGACCTTGCTTTGTGCACTGGTGCGCAGTCATGTTGGAACAGGAAGGGGCCATCCCCAAACTGTTCCCACAAAGTTGGGAGCATGGAATTGTCCAAAATCTCTTGGTATGCTGAAGCATTCAGAGTTCCTTTCACTGGAACTAAGCAGCCAAGCTCAGCTCCTGAAAAACAACCCCACACCATAATCCCCCCTCCACCAAACTTCACAGTTGGCACAATGCAGTCAGACAAGTACCGTTCTCCTGGCAACCGCCAAACCCAGACTCGTCCATCAGATTGCCAGATGGAGAAGCGTGATTCGTCACTCCAGAGAACGCGTCTCCACTGCTCTAGAGTCCAGTGGCGGCCTGCTTTACACCACTACATCCGACGCTTTGCATTGCACTTGGTGATGTATGGCTTGGATGCAGCTGCTTGGCCATGGAAACCCATTCCATGAAGCTCTCTATGCACTGTTCTTGAGCTAATCTGAAGGCCACATGAACTTTGGAGGTCTGTAGTGATTGACTCTGCAGAAAGTTGGCGACCTCTGCGCACTATGCGCCTCAGCATCCGCTGACCCCGCTCTGTCATTTTACGTGGCCTACCACTTCGTGGCTGAGTTGCTGTCATTCCCAATCGCTTCCACTTTGTTATAATACCACTGACAGTTGACTGTGGAATATTTAGTAGCGAGGAAATTTCACGACTGGACTTGTTGCACAGGTGGCATCCTATCACAGTACCATGCTGGAATTCACTGAGCTCCTGAGAGCGGCCCATTCTTTCACAAATGTTTGTAGAAGCAGTCTGCATGCCTAGGTGCTTCATTTTATACACCTGTGGCCATGGAAGTGATTGGAACACCTGAATTCAATTATTTGGATGGGTGAGCGAATACTTTTGGCAATATAATGTATATATATATATATATATATATATATATATATATATATATATATATAAGATATAGGCAAAAATAATATGTGCATAAGTTACCCGGTGGTAAAAATTAAATTAAATTAAAAATTTAATAACCAACTAAATTCAACTCGTTACATAAAGTAGCTTCATACACAAACTCTGCCATCGAATAATAAATTTTATAGTGTATGCTTTGAATGCTTTGAAAATAGTAAATCAATAATAATTAGGTGCTGTTTATCTGTTTAGAGTTGCTGTCTGCTTTAGCATTAAATATTTTTTTTACTTAAAAAGGTACACCGTTAATTCATCGAGCTATTATGCACCATTTCAAGCTGACAACACTGCGTGGATCACAAGAGACTACAGAAGCCTCCATGTGTGGATACATTACGCCTAAAAAGACTTAATAGACCAATATTAAAACTATTTTTCTGAATTGTATTTTAAAATGTTGTTTTTAGTAAACTATCATGATGTGGGTGACTCAATAAAGTTCTTGATCTGAAGTTCTTAATCACGATGAAACCGCAATGCAGGCACAAATGGCATGTGCAATTTTACCAGTTGTCAGGTCCCGTGCCATGCGAAACTGCCTTGTTTCTAGTACAGTGGCTACATACCTGTCTTTATGTTTTCGTCATGCCACCACACCTAATCCATGTTAAACTGTAGTCTTTATAGTAACATTTAAATGTAGACTATTGAGTGTGACTGTGCGTGTGTGTGCGTGTTTTTGCTTAACATGGTGAAACAAACTCTGGCTACATCTACGACTTCAGGGGGTGCTACAGCTGCATGCAGAAATAGATTTATTTATTTATTTATTTTTATTTTTTTTCATTGCATCACAAATGCCATGGACTCAGTTGGACTCCCAAAGGCTTGAGTCCGAGTCAAGTCCGAGTAAAATTGCATCGAGTCCGAACTCGAGTGCCCCAACTCTAAAAATCTGGGTCATCTGTTTGTAGAAAGAAGGCTATATGACTAATGTGTCAAAAATAGTATTTTATATTTAGTATAATAAAAAATAGTATTTTTGTCTCAGGACAAGTCTTAGTAGTAACCATCCATTAAAATTGTTTTTTGTGGGAGAGAAAAAGCTTTACATGAAATAGTGTATTTCTCCTTGGATTACAGTGTTGTTGTTTTGTCAGTAAGTGTTTATCACAAGGGAAATGTAAAATAAAAAAAATCACAAAAAGTAAAAAAAAAAAAAAGTGTTTTTTACTAAACCTGTACTGTATTGAAGCCTACTTTTAAAATGTTCTGCAGTATCTCTCACCATCATTTAGCTGAATCTCTCTTCCAGAACGAGCACTGAAATATGCAAAGTAGTCTAATTACTGGTGTTTTTTAAATCACTATGGTGAGAAACAGTTATCATGTGCGCTGGTTTTCATTGATCTTTTCCCAGGCCGCTCAAGTGTCGTGTCCATGTAACTTTTAACAGCCGATATCTCACACAACTCACTTCAAAGGTGTGTTTTAGGTCCATTTTCATGATTTATTAAACATTCTCTGCAGTTTGGGTGGGAGACACTAAAATACGGGACAAAAGGTTTCCCGTATGGATTTCATACAGAACGCAACTTGTTTCCCTCAAATACGGGATGATTCCGTATTATACGGGATGGTTGGCAACCCTCTGAGAGGCATCTTAATACCAGCTGTAAACATGGCCAATGTAATACTGCACCGGTTGAGCAGACAATTAACAGTTAACAGTTAATTATACACAATTTAGAATCATACAAAACAGAAGTTGATGCATAAACATTTGTCTTTTTTATTTTTTATTTACGATTAACATTTTTATTTAATGTTAGTTCAAACACAGGAAAACAAAACATAATTATTAATACACAAAATCAACTTTAACACCCACTACCACCCCTCCTCCTCCCCGACCCCAACCCCAAACCTCAACAAACATCTCTGTGGTCTTAGATGAACACATATAGAAGAATACAAAAACAAAAACCAAACAACTAAAAGATGAAAAAAGATAATAATAATAATAATAATAATAATAATAATAATAATAATAAAAATACATATATATACAAATATAAAAAACACACACACTGACAGTTACCCCTCTCTCTCCACTATTCCACCCGAGAACCCTCCAAGAATGCTAAATATCCACCCCATTTTCCCACAAACAGATCCGGATTCCCCAGTCTTCTATAAGACCCCTCCTCTAAGGCCGCCACTCTCCCCATCTCCGAGCACCATTCCTGAAACGGGGGTGCTCCAACATTTGTCTTTTTTATGTTCTAGTAGTACACTATGATGTGTTATTTTAGTGACATAAGCAAACCCTTTAGAGTACTATCTGTTTAAATGTAGCATTAGCAGACATTAGGTTTAGTACTTTTTAGAAATGTAGAATTTTATAAATGAACTCCCAGATGGCAGTAATGTAAAAAATATGGATGCCAGTGGATGTTCAGGTGAATTTGGTTTTCTTAGATGGTTCGTTCACTCAACTGAAGGCAGGTTACACATCACAACAACAGCCTGCAAAGAGAAGCACATGCTTCAATTACCTCATCTTATTCTAAACCTTAGTACTTGCCCTACCAATAGAGTTGGTATAACAGAAAATGAACAGCACAATTCAAAATATGTAAAAATATATTGTATGTGTATTATGACAGGACATATTTGCTTCCTTTTATGGTGTTTTAACAGACATAATGTTTAGAAGAGCACTAAACATACAAATGAAATAGCTCTAATCATGTGACTATTTGCACCGCTCATGCGAAAAAAAAAAAATGTCTGCACTGTCATTTAAAATTGACAACTCTGTGTAAAATACATCAGCAACTCCTTTTAGACCCCTTTCACCCTGTTTGGTGGGATTAAATAGGCTAAAGACAGTGTAGATTACCTGCATCTTCTGCTGTTCTACAGTGGCTAGTGCACTACCAAATGCACTATTATGCAGGGACACTGTGACAGAACCTTAGAGACTGTGCGCAGCACGGTTTCCGTTAGCTGGAAATGTCTGACAATTTCAAAAATTGTTTGTGCTGCGCTGCCACGGAGGATTTTTCCAACAGTTTGCGAAGTTCAAAAGCAGCCTGTGTTATTCAAGTCTCGCATGCCAGTTTAAAACTCTTCCTTTAGCGCATTGGTTGATTCACAGGTGAGTAGATCCCAAAATTCATGCACAAACTCAATGGGAGACTTAATTCATGATAACATGTAAACAAACAACATAAAAGAGCAGCTCACACCCGTTTGGGGTGATTCAATCAGAAGAGGACAAGCGAGACACATCACCATTATCACTGGTTGTATTATGCTTCTTTTTTTGACCACTTGTGTTGGATTTTGCGGGAGAGACTCATTAATGACGCATTAATAATTAGGCCTGTGTCAGTGTATTATTGCATGATATAGCGCAAAAGGTAAAAGAAGAAAAAGCGCATAAAACGCGCACCATTTATCTTAATTGTACTTGCATTTAATCTAAGCACAAACATGATATTTTACAAGCAGAATTCAAAGTAATTTAGTGTAATACCTGAATTAACAGAGCTTCAAATGTGTGTGCTTAGAGATGAGATGAGTGGATTTTTTCCACTTTATCCGGCAAACTTTATCATTCCTGGACACATTGGCAAGTTCTAAACCTCTGGTGCGCAGTGCAAGGCAGGTGTTCAAATGGCCGCTGCAATCATGTTACAAGCACTATCAAACTGTGTATTTTGTGTGCTCACTTCATTCTAAATGTTCCCCTGCTTTGCTACATTTATAAAATGCTTGGCACAGGTCTCAGCATAATGTCTCCCACCATCTGCTTTCATGACAGTCAATGCATGGTTTATTAAAAGGGTCATATAAGCACGTGCATTAATGGTGTTAAAAAAGGAATATTGCATCAATGCATTAACTTCGACAGCTTGATCTTTTTTACATATAATAGGTCATTGTACTATAAAAACATACTGGAAGTTTCAGAACTGAAAACTTCCTCCTTAATAGAATAAGAGCATTTATTTAAACCAAGCTACAAAAACAGCTCATTTGGAATTTGTGGAACTTGTGACGTCACAAGGACCAAATACATCTGCATATCCAATGCCTATTTTTCCGTCATTGCACCCTTGGCCCCGTCCATCCTAAATGGACTTACACAGGACACCTTCATGCCTGTCTGGATTTAAATGTTTTTCTACATAAACATGCACAGACAGACGTCTCTGACTGCTTGATACATATCTCTGGCCATTTTTAAAAGATACGGTGTCAAGTTACAACTCTGAAGAGGAGAAGCTCTCTGTCAAGGACACATTCTTTTGCCCATCTGCACTATTTTTAGTTGTTTTTTGTATGAAAACATGAAGGAATGATACTGGAAACTGGATGTGGATATGTCTTCAGTGTATATTAGAGTGAATTGTATGGTCGGCTCAATTGTATGTACGATTCAGTCTTTGCAAAGGAACTGTTATTAAAGGATGGGGCAGTTAAAAAACTTGGACGTGATTGCAAAAACCATGAGTAAACAGTTTAATTCATGAATATTTCATATGTCATGACTGTGTGATAGTTTATGGTGCTGACATCCTGTTTACACCGACTGCGTCCGTTGACGCGACACAATGCAACGGCTTGAAGCTGTCTACACCAGGCGCATCGACACAAACTTTCTTAACCGTTTATTTGTGTAGTTGGCAGTAGTAGCGCCAGCGCATGCAGCACAAAATGGAATGGGACATCTGTTTACTGTCGGCGCAACACTATGCATCGCAATGAACACTTCCATGGTAGACAGCATCATTTATTATAATGGGTTCTATTGCTTTTGAAGCCACTCTTGTGTCTGGTGTAGACAGGGTGTGAGTTTTAACAGTTGTGCTTGAGATGAACAGTTTAATACAGTATATTCGGATGCAATGTGTTGGATGTGTATTATGTGTAAACCCTGACATTGTTTTATAATGTTATTGAGCTGGTTCATTCTCTTCTGATTGAGTTAAAAAATGGCTGTATTTGAGGGGCTGCATGATGTTAGCCAATCAGAACAGTGGGCATTTACATTGAAATTTTAAGGAGGCACTTAGTCCAAAACCCAGCATTTCAGACATAGGGCCAAAAACAGGGTGGGACTTGATCATATATTACTAAATTATGACTGTTTTAATGCAAAAAAAAAACTTTACTAACAATAACAGTGGACCTCAGGGGAGATAATAAAACTATAAAATATAGCTGAAAGCGGCAATCATCGGGGTCCAAGCACATGTGAAAAAATTACCAAAATAATCAGAATTCACAGAAACGATCCAGTGGATGCCAAATTACACAAATTGACTATAAAAGCTGCTGAAAGCTGATTGGTTGATGGTGGCAATGTTTTCAAAATATGCAACTGTTCTCATAGACCTTGATGACACCTTGGACAAAGACAGTGCATGCAAAATTTCAAGTCGATCGGACTAACGGTTCCATAGTTAGAGACATTTTCAGCTTTTTAATTATTATAGCGCTACCAAGAGGCAAAGGTGTGCAACATTTTGTGTGTCCTCAGAACGAGCCCATACATATGTGTACCATATTTGGTGATAATATCTCAGTTTGTTCAAAAGTTATAACCATTTTAGTCAAATGGACACATTCATTACGAACGTTTTGGCGTACCGTTTGACGATAAATCAGAATTTCAAAATTCATTTGATAACTTTTCATATTGGGACCATCCTGCCAAATTTGGAATCTCTACGACTTACAGTCTCTGATGCCCAGACAATTTTAGGGCAGAAAAAATAAAATAAAAATAAAATAAAATATATAGCTGTGGGCAGCAATTAACAGGGTTCAAGTGGTTTAAGGCCTTTAAGCACATGTGTAAAAAGGTATTATGTTTTATTTAGCAAGCATGTAACCACCTGGATCATAGATGGAGTAGACCATTTTCAGCCAATACAGGCAATTTACTTAGGAAATACATGGTTTTTAAAGCTTTTTAAAGCTCATAGCACCACCTATGGTCCGATCTCCATAAAAGTATGCATGCTTGTTTAGAATCATATGTCGCATGTGCACACCTAATTTCATGAAGTTCTGAGTTTTTGTTTAGGAATTATGGGCTTATTTGTTCACTTGACCAAGGCCATTTTCTAAATGACACTGTTATAGTAGCTACCCAAACAAATTTTTTTTTAAAAATGGGTTTACACATAATACACATCCAACACATTGCATCCGAATATACTGTATTAAACTGTTCATCTCAAGCACAGCTGTTAAAACTCACACCCTGTCTACACCAGACACGAGAGTGGCTTCAAAAGCAATAGAACCCATTATAATAAATGATGCTGTCTACCATGGAAGTGTTCATTGCGGTGCATAGTGTTGCGCCGACATTAAACAGATGTCCCGTTCAACATTTTATTTTTTTTTTTATAATTTTTGACCTAGAGAGTCCAGAGAATTGTACTGCATTGGTTTTATTGAGGTTGAGCGAAAAACCTAGGACTAGTTCACTAGAGTAGATTTTTTACATAATCGTGAATATTTAATGAACGATTTGATTGAAAGCAGTGGTTCTTGAGGCACAGTTGTTCAGTATGAGGAGATCTAACAAATTATATGAATTATAGCTGCGTCCCAATTCAGAGGCTGCATCCTTCAAAGGTCGCATTCGAAGGCCGATTGCGTCACTGCTGCGCGACAAAGGCTGTCCCAATTCAAAGGCTCCTTCAAATGCGGCCTCCAAATGTGTCCTTCATTTCCCGTGAAATGAAGGATACAACAGATGGATCCTTCGCGGCCTTGCCTACCCCAGAATTCATTTATTTATTTAGAAGATTTATTTGAAAGAAATTGCTGAATTACACTTTTAAATGTAAGTATTGGGTTTCAACTTACTCAAATATCTAATGATACAAATGTAAAAAAAAATAATAATAATTTTTAAATAGTTCAAATGTTGACTTATATCTTACTAAGATGCGTTTATATATAGTTTATTATTATATACAGAAATGGACCATAGTGAAAATATTTAGACAGTTTGTGAACCCTGTTTTGTTTTCAGACAGTTTAATATAACTTTCAAAAAAGTCCAGTACAAACGTTACAGTCACTCGGCAGCTGTCACAGTTGTTAGGTGACAAGAACAGTCCTCCGTAGGCTAGACTGTCCCAATTAACAATGCTCAGTCTGACCTTTGCGGCCTTAGAAGGTGTGGCCTTTGAAGTCTGAGTCCTTCAAAGGATGCAGCCTTTGTGTGTGTGTGTGAAACACCATGTGAATACAGAGGCGTAAAACTCGTTAGTGGCATCCATTGGCTGATTTCTTTCAAATTTCTCACAGACCTCTAGGACCAGGAGTCGAACAGGCCCACTGAGTTTTGTGCCGATCGGCCTCCATTAACCTTGTCTAATAGGTGCTCAAATTTCATTGGCCGATGGCGGCCATGTTTTTTGAGATACGCCAATGTCCTCATAGAGAGTCATGGCACCTTGGACAAAGACACTGCATGCCGAGTTTTAACTCAATCAGACTAACGGTTGCATAGTTAGAGCTGTTTTCATGTTTTCAGTTTTTTTTTTACTGTGACCTTAGATTGAGCTCATACACATGTGTACCGAGTTTGGTGAAAATATCTCATTTCGTTCGGGCGTTATAGCCATTTTAGTAAAAATGGCCTGCCCTTTTCGAACGTTTTGGCACCCCTTAGCGACCGTGAAATACTGAGGTTGATTGGACACACAACCTTCGACATCAACAACAAAAGATATGGGAAGTTTTCTCCTCCCTTAGTTGATAAATCTATGTGTTTTATTTTAAAGGCATTTGCACTATATGGTTATTTGCATTTAGTTTTTCCCCTGTTGTTGACCCAGCAGTTGAGAAGCATTACTTGAGATGTCTTAGGTCAGAGGGTTTATCTGAGATCAACAGAAGACCAGCAGAGAGGCTTTGACAGGTGAGCAGAGGTAATGCTGAATGTGTGAGGTGATAAAAGCTACTGGAGATAAAAAGATTGACTGACCTGAGTCCTGCTGGAACGCAGTGCTGACCTTGCAAAGAACGACATTGTTACGAGCAGCATGCCTCCGATTAAACTGTGAATGAGGAACACTTGCTCCATTATACCAATCGGCTTCTGAGAGACAGAAACAAGACAGTTAAAAATAGACACTCTCATATCCAACACACTCTTATAATAATACGTCCCTATAGCAACTTTTTGTCTGCACCACCCTTGGTCTGCATTTTAAATGTCAGTCTGGTGCTGTATTCAACTCATTTCGGAGGATATTAATAATTTACCCAAGGCTAAATTTTAAAATAAATGTAATAAAAATTCTGTAGTCATTTATTAATTGCTTTATCTATTAACTTTTATTTTGTTCGCCATGTGACACAAAGGGAGTTTTCAGAATCTCTAAGCTACGTCTTGAAAAATGAGAAAAGCCATATGATGTGTTAAATCTAAATTTAAATCTTAACTTAATGATCATTCACCATAACACTCAAATCCCACATTCATTTCATCATTCAAAGATTGCTGCCTCAAGAAGTGTTACAACAGCTGTGATGTCAGTGATGTCAAATGCCATTGGCTCTCACATGTCTTGTGACCGATTGTGACATTCTAATGTTTGGATGTATATTTTTTATTGAGATGTGACTTTCCGTGATTAAAATCTTCAGTTTCACTCTGTTCCTCACACAGTGCTATTGTTTGACTTCAGAAGACTTTAAAAGCAACATGAGCCATTTGGAATACTTTTATTGTGCTTTTTTTTGTTTCATTTTTTGAATAAATGATTGTGATTGTACTTTTATCTTTTCATTTCGTATTTTATATTGTTGAGAAATGGTTAGGTTTAGGGGTAGGGGTGAGGTTAGGTGCTCAAAAATATCTATATAATTGTGCAAAATAACTAAGATTATTGTGAATATATATATATATATATATATATATATATATATATATATATATATATATATATATATATACACACATACACTGGTGGCCAAAAGTTTGGAATAATGTACAGATTTTGCTCTTATGGAAAGAAATTGGAACTTTTATTCACAAACGTGGCATTCAACTGATCATAATGAATAGTCAGGACATTAATAACGTGAAAAATTACTATTACAATTTGAAAAAAATGTGCAGAACTTCTTAAACATCCTCAAAGTGTTAATCAAAAAATCCACTACATGCAGCAATGACAGCTTTGCAGATCCTTGGCATTCTAGTTGTCAGTTTGTCCAGATACTCAGGTGACATTTCACCCCATGCTTTCTGTAGGACTTGTCATAGTTGTGGCTGTCTTGTCGGGCACTTCTCATGCATCTTACAGTCTAGCTGATCCCACAAAAGCTCAATGGGGTTAAGATCCATAACACTCTTTTCCAATTATCTGTTGTCCAATGTCTGTGTTTTTTTGCCCACTCTAACCTTTTTGTTTTTCTGTTTCAAAAGTGGCTTTTTCTTTGCAATTCTTCCCATAAGGCCTGCACCCCTGAGCCTTCTCTTTACCGTTGTACATGAAACTGGTGTTTAGCAGGTAGAATTCAGTGAAGCTGTCAGCTGAGGAAATGTGAGGTGTCTAATTGTCTATAAATATAGACTCTAAAGTGAAATGCAATTTCAAGCATTGTATAGCCTTCATTCCTCAAACAAAGACTGACTGACGAGTTCCTAGAGAAAGCTGTATCTTTTTTGCCATTTTTGCCATAATATTGACCTTAAGACATGCCAGTCTATTGCATACTGTGGCAACTCAAAAACAAAGACAATGTTAAGCTTAATTTAACGAACCAAATAGCTTTCAACTGTGTTTGATATAATGGCAAGTGATTTTCTAGTACCAAATTAGCAATTTAGCATGATTACTCAAGGATAAGTTGTTGGAGTGATTTTTTTTAATTTTTTTTATTATTTTTTTTTTTTGTAGACAAGACTTTAAAGGGATACTTCTCCCCAAAATTAAAATTCTCTCATCAGTTACTCACCTTCATGCCATCTAACATGGATTCCGATCCAGTGCTGGTCAGACCAATCAGACTCTACGCTACAAGACTGTTTTGATCACGCGGACTGGGAGATGTTCCGGTCCGCCTCTGATGATGACATCGAGCTTTACGCTGATAGCGTAACGTGCTTCATCAAATGGGGCCTGTCTAGATTTGTTAAAAAAATGACTTTTTCCGGAGGTGCGTGGTACCATAAACCGGTGAGATTTGATACACCCTGCTACATAACTGTTCTAAGAGGTCAACATGTCAATGAATTCAAAATCCTCAGGCTCTGGAGATATTAAAAGACACTTACGTGCTCAAGCTGATACCTCAGACATGCCCGCAGACCAGGGACTCGGTTTGGACGGTGCGGTGGGAGAAATTCAATGCCAGCTGTCCAGCATGTCTGTAATGCTGACGAAAGTTGTAGAGGACCTGGAAGATCTTGCTGTAATACGTCGATCGATTACGGCAACGGAGGCGAAATTCACTGAGTTGGTTACAAGAATCGGTGACGTCGAGAAACGGACGATTATCTGGAGTCATCAGAGAGGGAATTAGCTGCTAATCCGCTAGCGACCAAGACAGACTTGGAACGTGTTTTTGGAAAAACTGGAGGAATTGGAGAATCGTAATCGGCGAAACAATGTCGGAATTTCTGAGCACGAGGAAGACAGAGATATGGTGAAATTCCTAGATGAGCTCTTCCTGAGTCTGCTCAACATAACAGGCCATAAGCTGGAAATCGAGTGAGCTCACAGAGCCCCGGCTTGCAGATCTGCGGAGGGAGACAGGCCCCGCCCTGATCAATTCTGGCCAAATTTCTGAGATCATCCGATAAAGATCTCGTGTTACATGAGGAGCAAAGGAAAGCTCTCTTGGAAGAACCACAACATTTTCTTGTTCCCAGATTTTGCGAATTCAACAAGAGAGAAACGTGATCAATTCAAGGAACGCAAGAAACTCTAACATCAACGGAAGGTCACTTTTGCACTGACGTTTCTGGCCAAACTGAGAATAGATACTAAGGATGGCCACAAAGTATTTACATGTCCACAGCAAGCATTGTTTTTCATTGTCATTTGTTGTTTCTCATGTGGCCCCCAAGTGAACTTGACTCACTGAACATACACTTGACTGTCTGAGGAAGCTGGGCGCCTTTTTGTTTCTTTTTGTGTTGGTTCCGCCTAGCGGCTGGAGTCTGTTTTGTGTAGTTACACTCCTTCAAGAAACTCTTGCATCGACGGAGGATCGCTTTTGCACTGATGTTTCCGGCCAAATTGAGAATAGATACTAAGGATGGCCGCAAAATATTTACATGCCCACAATAAGCGATGCCATTCATAAAATCAATGGGCTAAAGAAGTCATGGTGTGTTTCTCACATTGCCTCCAAGTGAGCTTGACTCACTGAACATACACTTGATCATCCGAGGAAGCTGGCTGGAGTTTGTTTTGTGGAATAACTCTCCTTCGGAACAGTTGTGGATGGGCACTTGTTCTTTGTGCTTATGCCTCCTATTGGCTGGAGTTTGTTTTGTGGAGTATTTTTTGCAGGACATTGTAAGGATTAGGGCATCTGCTGCACTGATATAAAGCCGGCTCACTGAACATTCGTTTGACTGTCCGAAGAAACTGAACGGCCTTTTTTTATTCTTCTTCTTCTTTGTGTGCTGGTTCCACTAGCGGCTGGAGTATGTTTTGTGGAGGAAAACACATTTGATACAGTTTTGTGAATGAATCTACACGTTCTTTGTGTTTATTCTGGCTATTGGCTAGAGTTTGTTTTATAGATTATATTCTGTTATGTAATTCTGTCTCACAAAATTGGTACAGAAACACCGGACTTGAGCAATCCGATGGCAAAGTTGTCACAGGGGCTTTCGTAGGCGTACATGGACTGTTTGAGTTTAGAGGGTTGGCACTGTCGTGTGCCAGGTTAATGCGCACATTTTTCTTTTTTCTGTTTGTTTGGTTCGGGGGGAAGTTCGGGGTTTGTGTGTTGCACTAATGGGGAATGTAATTTTTATAATTTTATTTTTGACACACAATCTATTTTTTCTAATATGTCAAAATGTCAAATGTTAATATGAGTGGACTGTCTCTCTCCACGTGGAATGTGAATGGGTTGGGGCACCCTATAAAATGAAGGAAGGTTATTTCTTTTCTTAAACATAAGAAATATGATATAGTGTTTCTTCAAGTAATGCATCTTTTGCGGGAAGTTGAAAAATTTGGGAAGATATGGGGTGGACATGTTTTTTTAGTGCTGCCTCAAGTAAGAGCAGGGGAGTCATTACACTGATAAGTAAGCATCTACAATTCAAATGTCTCAAACAGATTAAAGATAAATTAGGAAGAGTCATTATTGTTTTAGCTGAAATTCAGGGGTAAAGGTTGATTTTGGCTTATATTTACACACCTAATGCTGATGACGCTTTTTTTATAGATCTTGAAGGGATGTTGCAAGCCACTGGCACCCCTCATGATATAATATTGGGAGGAGACTTTAATCTTTTGATGGACTCAGTCCTTGATCATAGTGAAGCAAAATTGTGTAAGCCCCTAGAGCAACATTGACACTTCACAGGTTGTGTAAAAATCTTGGTGTTACAGATGTTTGGAGACTTTTGAACTAATCTGGTAGGGACTATACATTTTTTTCATCAGTCCATAAAATGTAATCTAGAATAGACTTTTTTTTATATCCAAGTCCCTCATTTCTTCTGTTGTTGATTGCTCAACTGGAAACATCTTAGTCTCAGATCACACCCTGGTGAGTTTAGAGGTGTTGCCACATAAAGAGAAAAATAAATCATATAGTTTGCGCTTTAATGTATCCCTGTTGCAAAATCCTGAATTTCATCAAATGTTAAAGGCTGAAATCAATGTTTATATGGAGACCAGCTGGTCCTCAGTGTCCTCTGTGGGCATGGCTTGGGAGGCACTTAAGGCGGTTCTTAGGGGCCAAATCATACCGTATGCCTCATTCATCAAAAAATCCAAAGCACGAGAACTCATGGAGATGGAAGGTAATATTAAACATGCAGAGGCATAGCTGAAGCGCCGAATGTCATCTGATGGCCTCAGAGAATTGGCCCGATTGAAATACAGATATAATGCTATTTTGAGTTTTGGCTGTTCAGGGCAAGACAGTCATACTTTGAGTCAGGGAACAAAGCAGGGAAGCTTTTGGCTAGATATATAAAGCAGTGAGAGTCTTTTTCTACCATTCCCTCAGTGAAATCTGCTGGTGGTGAAATATTTACCTCAGCCATTGATATTAATAATGCTTTTAAAGAATTCTATCTTGATCTTTACAGTTCCACGTCTTCATCTACTGATAAAGATATTAGAAACTTTGTGGAACCATTAGAACTCCCTAAACTGACAACTTAGCAAAATAATTCTCTTGATTCTGAGATAACCTTGGAGGAGCTTAACGAGGTAATTAAGGTCTTGCCTACAGGCAAGGCTCAGGGGCCAGATGGCTTTGCCGCTGAGTTTTTTTATCTTATGCTACAGAACTGGCTCAATTTTTGTTAGAAGTTTATATGGAATCATTAAAGAATGGAAAGCTTCCGCCAACCATGACACAAGCCCGGATCACTCTGATTCTTAAAAAGGACAAAGATCCAAGCGAGTGTAAGAGTTACCGTCCAATTTCCCTGATCCAGCTAGATGTAAAAATATTGTCAAAAAATATGGCTAACCAATTAAGTAAAGTTATGACATCTCTTATATATATAGATCATGTGGGGTTTATTGGGGCTGAAGCTCTTCTGATAACATTAGGCGTTTCATCAATATCATGTGGTCAGTGGCGAATGATAAGACTCCGATCTCACTTGATGCCGAAAAGGCATTTGATTTGGTAGAATGGGATTATCTTTTTAAGATTTTGGAAATATATGGGAATGGGAATACTTTAATTGAATGGATTAAATTACTTTATAGACACCTGGTAGCGGCGGTACAAACAAATGGATTAATTTCAGATTATTTTACTCTGGATAGGGGCACCCGGCATGGTTGCCCTTTTTCCCCATTATTGTTCTGTCTTGCCCTGGAACCATTAGCAGCTGTGAAAAGAAAGGAAGATGATTTTCCAGGGGTGATGGCGGGAGGTATGGTGCATAAACTTTTGCTTTGCGCAGATTATATTTTATTATTCGTCTCCGACCCCACTAGATCTATGCCTTGCCTCCACAGAATTATTAATTCCTTTTCTAAGTTCTCAGGATACAGACTCAGTTGGTTTAAATCCGAAGCTATGTCTCTGACAGCATACTGCCCAGTAATGGCTTTTCAGCTGGGTGCCTTCCAGTGGCCTAAACAGGGCATTAAGTATTTGGGCATTTTATTCCCTGCAAATTTGTGTGATTTAGTTAGAGTTAATTTTGACCCCTTAATAAAAAGGTTTGAGCAATGTGGACAAGTGGGCTTCATTACATATATCTATGATTGGGAAAGTTAATGTTATTAAAATGAATTTTATTCCAAAATTCAACTACCTGCCACAGTCTCTCCCTGTAGATGTCCCCCTCTCTTATTTCAAGCAATTTGATAGCATAGTGAAGTCCTTAATTTGGAATGGTAAGATTACATTTCAATAAATTACATTGGCCGATTGACAAAGGTGGGCTAGGCCTACCCAAGATTTAGTTTTATTATTATGCATTCGGTCTCAGACATTTGGCTCATTGGTCGATTCCACCTGAGAGAGCCCCTCTCTGGTTCTGTTTTGAACAGAAATTTCTTGCCCCTATTTTGCCTTTACAAAGCCTTTATATCAAACTAATCGGAGAAGTTAAGTTACACCCTGTTATCTCGCATTTGCACACGGTATGAACAAAAGTGTCCAGAGTGTTTAATTCGGACATTTATTTAAATGTTGCCTAGAGCATATGGCAGCGTATTAATAAGTCCCTTTCTGCTTGTCAGAGTGGATTGTGAGGGGGATTATTACACTCGGTGACCTATATGAGAGTGGAGTGTTGAGATCTTTTGAAAATATGGTTCAACATTTTAGGATTCCCAGATCTCAGTTCTTTAGGTATTTACAGCTGCGCCACCTGCTCTGTACTATTTGTGGGGGTAGTATATACCCCCCTAAAGCGGCAGATACTCTGGAAGCAGTGATTACTGCGCTTGGAAAATACAGTGTATTACTCCCTGATAATTTAGAGTCTGGGGGACGGAGCTTCAACTTCGCTCAAGAGATTATGGGAGAAAGATCTAAACTTGGTATTGGAGGAGGGAGTGTGGGCTAGGATTCTAAAAAACATCAACTCTACATCTAGAGATGCAAGGGTGTGCCTTATGCAATTTAAGATTTTACATAGATTCTATTGGCCCCCCTCTAAATTGTATAGGCTGGGTCTTAAAGACACCCACCTGCTGGCGTTGCCAATCAGAAGATGGGGACACAGCTCATGTTTGGTGGTGTGATACAAGATACAAGAATTCTGGTTGAGGGTCCAAAGTTTTATGGGTGATGTATTAGGTACTCAAATCTCATTTCGCCCCAGACTCTGTATTTTAGGTGATGGGGCGGTCGTTGATGTAGAGGATAAGTACATGAAGACTTGAATCCTGGCCGGTGTTATGACAGGTTATCCTTAGAGGATGGAAGTTGGCTGGAGCGCCCTCGTTTGTGAGTGGTACGAGGAGATGGGCAGGTTAGCAGCATTGGAAGAGTTGCCATATAGAAGGCTAGGCAACATGGCTATCTATATAACAAAGGCTATTTGGCCTTTTTGGAGGGCTCTTGGGGAGGGGCAGTGGAGGGAGACTTGTTGTTTTAAATGTGTGTGTTGTAGCCTTTTCGTTTTTGAATGTATACTTTGAATGTGTTTTTTATGTTTTGTTTTTTTTTTGTTTTTTTTATATATGTATTTCTAAATATTTTCTGCTGTTTTATTGTCTGTTTGTGTGTCTTTGTCAATTGGCATTTGCCCACCTGTGTATCTGTTTGTGTTGGGTGGGGGGTGGCGGGGTTAATGTTCGGGAGGAAGGGTTGTAAATAATATAATGTGATTCCAAATTTTCTGGTTTTTTTATATGTTACATGGAATCAATAAAATTGTTAATAACAAAAAATGACTTTTTTCAAATAGTGATGGTGCTGTTTTTTTACATCAGTAATGTCCTGACTATACTTTGTGATCCGTTGAATGCCACTTTGGTGAATTAAAGTACCAATTTCCATCCGAAACAGCAAATTCTGTACATTATTCCAAACTTTTGGCCGCCAGTGTGTATATATGTTATTACCCGGGCGACCACCAGGGGTCGCTATGTATGTTTATTGTTGATTTTGTGTCTTTTGTTTGTTTATGAGTTTTGCAGTTCTTTTTCAAGGTCTTTGTTCATTGGTCCTTGTGTTCATTAGTGTCAGGTGTCCCTCGTTTCATCATTAGTTCTCTGTGTATTTAATCCCTGTGTTTTCCTCTGTTCATTGTCAGTTCTTGTTCTGTTAATTCAGTCTGTATTGTGCTTTGTGTTCTAGTTTTGCATTGTCTCTTGTGTTTTGTGAGTTTTATTAAAAACTGAAATTGGATCCTGCCTTCTCCAGTCTGCTATCATTACAGAAGAACCAACCAAAGAAATGGATCCAGTCCCCATTCGGCTCTCAAAGCTTCCTCATACGAGATTCCCATAACGGAGGTACCAGTGGTCCAGCTGACCATGCCTGCCACGGTCAATGAGCCAGCGCCCACGCCTGCCACGGTCAACGAGCCAGCGCCTGAGGCCTCGTCTGTCCCAGAGCCAGCTCCTAAAGACTCGTCCATCCTAGAGCCAGCACCAGAGGCCTTATCCGTGCCAGCGTCCTCGGCCACGGAGGCCGTTCCCACAGCAGTGCTCCCGGCCATCCAGAAGAGGAGGAGGTCTCCTGCTTTACAGTCCCTGCCAGTGCTCATGGAGGTCGTTACCCTGCCGCCACTCATGGCCATGGAGGTCGTTGCCTTGCCGGTGCTCATGGCCACGGAGGTCATTCCCCTGCTGTTGCCAGTGCCATGGCAATAAAAACTGTTCTCCAGTTGCTGCCAGCGCTCCCAGCCACGGAGGCCGTCGACAGTCACAAGGAACTGGACCGGCTCGTCGATGGCCTCAGGGAACTGGACCGGCTCATTCCCTGTGACTGTCGACGAGCCTGTCCATTGACCAGTCTGTTGCTCAGTCCAGTGGCCAGCACCTGTCAGACACAAGCTATCAGCCTGTTCAGTGCCCAGTGGCCACCCACTTCCAGTATGACACCTGTCCAGTGGCTGCCACCCAGTCTGCTGACTCCTGTCCAGTGGCTCTGCCTTCCAAGTCTTCCATGGCTCTGCCCCTTGAAACCCCTAGTACCTTGCTCTCTGACTCTTCTAGTGCCTTGCTCTCTGACTCTTCTAGTGCCTTGCCCTTTGACTCCCCTAGTGCCTTGCTCTCTGAGTCTCCACCTCCTGCAGTTCCACCACCAGAACCCTTGCCTCCTGTGGCTCCATCTCCAGAGCCTCCGCCTCCTGCAGGTCCACCACCTGAACCCTTGCCTCCTTTGCCTCTGCCCCCTGAGCCTCCTCCTCCCGCAGCTCCACCCCCTGAGCCTCTGCTTCTTGTGGCTCTCCTCCTGGGACTTCATTCCCAGAGACTCCTTCGGCTCCACCCCCTGAGTCCCCACCTCCTACGGCTCCGGCCCCTGGGCTTCCGCCTTCTACTCCTCCCATGAACTTTTTGTTTTTATGTGTTAAGGAGCTTCTGGAGTCACTCCTTAGATGGGGGGCTCTGTAAGGATTACCTGGGCGACCACCAGGGGTTGCTATGTATGTTTATTGTTCATTTTGTGTCTTTCGTTTGTTTATGGGTTTTGTAGTTCTTTTTCATGGTCTTTGTTCATTGGTCCTTGTGTTCATTAGTGTCAGGTGTCCCTCGTTTCATCATTAGTTCTGTGTATAATCCCTGTATTTTTCTCTGTTCATTGTCGATTCTTGTTCTGTTAATTCAGTCTGTAATGTGCTTTGTGTTCTAGTTTTGCATTGCTTTGAGTTTTTATTAAAAACTGCAATTGGATCCTGCCTTCTCCAGTCTGCCATCATTACAATATATATACTGTATATGTATTAGTGTAAGTAAACTAATATATGTACAAGTATAAGTTAAATAAAACATATTACTGTTAAACACACACAGTAATATCTGAAGAAAGCTTTTGAATTGCATTGATGTTTTCAAGGTGCAAACAAAAAGTCGCTACAGTAACGTTTCCCTAATGAGACTGCAATGTCATATCTGGACTTATACCCCTTATAGTCATGAATTTCATTTTTTTAAAAACTTACATAATGTAGTTTGGCATAAAGCTCCTCCTCTGTGTTAGTGTCATTTGAATAAGACCAGTGCATAGATTGTTCAAAAATAGCTCTGAAGAAGGTCATGCAAGCACATATCACTCCAAAAGTTGAGACGATACTCAGAGCAAAGCTAGCTGTGATCTGTGAGAGATGAGTTCAGAAAAAAAGCAATCAATTACAAAGATATAAACATTTTTCAACATTAAATTGATTCACATTACATTGATTTACAATTCCATAGAGGAAAGAAAAAATTCACACAATAATTCCTGACATGATGCATGACTAGTAAGCAAGGAAACAGCTTTGTGGAATGTCTTTACACTGAATTTTACTAGCATTATTTTCACACAGTGAAAGTGATCAGTATAAACATCACTAACAATCTTTTTGCTCGGGTTGCGTTCAGACAGTATATACAGGAGGCCACAGATGAAGAACTAGAAAAAGACAAAACATTTTACAATTATTGTCTACTGTTTAAATGCTTGTTATAATGCAATCATTAAATCGTCCTGGTTACTTTCGTAACCTCCATTCCCTGATTGAGGGAACGAGATGTTGTGTCGATGTAGTGACACTAGGGGTCACTCTTGGGAGCCTGAAACACCTCTGGTCTTTGAAAAAAGGCCAATGAAAATTGGCGAGTGGTATTTGCATACCACTCCCCGAACATACGGGTATAAAAGGAGCTGGTATGCAACCACTCATTCAGGTTTTGTGCTGAGGAGCCGAGACAAGGTCCCGGCCATTTCAGTGGGTAGTCCAGCGTTGTGGCAGGAGGGACACAACGTCTCATTCCCTCCATCAGGGAACGGAGGTTACGAAAGTAACCAGGACATTCCCTATCTGTCACTCACTCGACGTTGTGTTGACGTAGTGACACTAGGGGTCCCTATACGAAACACCACAACTAATTGAACTGGTGCGAGACGGGCAGACCACTGTGTGCCTCGTAGGCAGCGCACCAGGCCGACACGTAACCTCCCCCAATGCTCTTATGAGTGTCGAACGGCCCTTCGGGAACAAGTAGACTGCCCAAAAGATAGAGACAGGCTAGCCCAGTCGTGGCCTCTTATCCTCTTTTTTTTCTCTCCCAAAAAAAGAGTGAAATGTGTTAACTGACTGGGGCCACCAGGTCTACATCGGGAAGACTCCCAAGGGGAAGACACCGCGGAGACCACACCCCGCCCAGAGAGAGGGGGAGATATTTTGAGTGGAAATACGTCACATGGTCTTGCCGAGCCTTGTCGGAAGTATGTCATGTGGAGAAGTCTCATGGTAGGTCCTACCCTACGGGGGAGGAGTTTCTACAAACATGGTGACTGGGGCAGAGGGCTCAAGGAAGACGCAGTTTACCAACAGGGAAACGAATTAGCAGAAGATATACGTCGCATGGGGTTACCTATGGGGAACCAACACATGTGGAGCACCTACCCCACTACAGGGCTTAGTTAGCACATGTACTGAGCCGGCAGCGAGTTTCTCCGCAAACTCGTCTGCCACAGGGCTCGGAGGAAGTAATCCAGGGAACACAGTTTGTGAACACTACTGGGAGTCAACAGCGCATGTATTCAGCTCAGCGGAGGTGAAAGGCACTATGCGCAAGTGATACACCCGGCCAGCTGTCCCGGACTTACCTGCTTGTGCCTGCCACTACATGGGATGAGACCATAAAGACTCTAAAGCTCTGCGTGCAATCCAAATAGATGCGTAAAGCGCACACCGGACACAGCAACGTCAGGGCTGGGTCTGCCTCCTCCTGGGGCAGCGCTTGCAGGTTCACCACCTGATCCCTAAATGGGGTCGTGGGAACCTTGGGCACATAGCCCAGTCGGGGTCTCAGGATCACGTGAGAGTAGCCCGGACTGAACTCCAGGCACATTTCACTGACAGAGAACACTTGCAGGTCTCCTACCCTCTTGATGGAAGTGAGCGCAGTCAGGAGGGCAGCCTTTAAAGAGAGTGCCTTAAGCTCAGCTGACTGCAGGGGCTCAAAAGGGGCTCCCTGTAGACCCTGAAGAACTACAGAGTTCCCATGAGGGAATGAGGCGCAGTCTGGAGGGATTCAACCTCCTGGTGCCTCTCAGGAACCTGATGATCAGGTCATGCTTCCCTAAGGACTTACCGTCCACTGTGTCGTGGTGTACCGCTATAGCGGCTACATGCACCTTCCAACCTCTCCTGCAGAAAGGAAAGCACCGACCCGACTGCGCATCTCTGGGGGTCTTTGCGTCGGGAAGAACACCACTTAGCCAACAGATGCCACTTCGAGACATACAGGTGCCTCGTAGAGGGGGCCCTAGCCTGAGTGATCGTGTCTACCACCACGGGTGGTAGGCCACTTAAGTCTTCCGTGTCCCATCCAGGGGCCAGACATGGAGATTCCAGAGGTCTGGTCGCGGGTGCCAGACAGTGCCCTGTCCCTGAGAAAGAAGGTCCTTCCTCAGGGAAATGGTCCTTCCCCTGCCGCGAGGAGCGTGAGGTCTGAGAACCACATCTGGTTGGGCCATTAGGGTGCCACCAGGACAACCTGCTCCTCATCCTCACTGAACTTGCACAGGGTCTGTGCAAGTAGGCTCACTGGGTAAACGCATGTTTGCATAGTCCAGGGGGCCAGCTGTGTGCCAGCGTGTCTATACCAAGAGGTGCCTCGGTCAGGGCAGTGGGAGATTCTCGGGAAGCGAACAGGTCTACCTGTGCCTGCCCGAATCGACTCCAAATCAGCTGGACCACCTGAGGGTGGAGTCTCCACGCTGACTCATAACCTGTTATGACAGCACGTCCACTGCAGTGTTGAGGTCGCCCGGGATGTGAGTGGCTTGCAGCGACTTGAGGTGCTGCTGACTCCAGAGGAGGAGACGGCAGGCGAGTTGTGACATACAACGGGAGCGTAAATGACCTTGACGGCTGATGTATGCCACCGTTGCCGTGTTGTCTGTCCGAACTAACACATACTTGCCCTGGATCAACGGCCGAAACCTCCACAGGACGAGCAGAATTGCCAACAACTCGAGGCAGTTGATGTGCCAACGCAGCCGTGGGCCCTTCCAGGAGCCGACGGCTGCGTGCCCGTTGCATATAGCGCCCCAGCCCGTTTTGGAGGCATTTGTCGTAACCACGACATGCCTGGAGACCTGCTCTAGGGGAACGCCTGCCCGTAGAAATGTGAGGTCGGTCCAAGGGCTGAAGAAGCGGTGACAGACCGGCGTGATGGCCACGTGATGTGTCCCACAGTGCCTTGCCGATCTCAGGACTCGAGTCTGGAGCCAGTGCTAAAGCGGTCTCATATGCATCAACCCAAGCGGAGTGGCCACCGCTGAGGATGCCATATGCCCTAGGAGCCTCTGAAATAGCTTCAGTGGAACCGCTGTCTTCTGTCTGAACGCCTTCAAACAGGTCAGCACTGACTGTGCACGCTCGTTCGTGAGGCGTGCTGTCATCAAGACTGAGTCCAACTCCAAGCTGAGAAAAGAGATGCTCTGAACCGGGAGGAGCTTGCTCTTTTCCCAGTTGACCTGAAGCCCTACTTGGCTGAGGTGCTAGAGCACCAGGTCCTTGTGCGCACACAACACATCCCGAGAGTGAGCTAGGATTAGCCAGTCGTCGAGATAGTTGAGGATGCGAATGCCCACTTACCTTAACGGGGCAAGGGCTGCCTCTGCAACCTTCGTGAAGACGTGAGGGGACAAGGACAGGCCAAAAGGGAGGACCTTGTACCGATACGCCTGACCCTCGAATGCAAACCGCAGGAAGGGTCTGTGTCGAGGTAGAATCGAGACGTGGAAGTACGCATCCTTCAGGTCTACCGCCGCGAACCAATCTTGATGCCGGATGCTCGCTAGAATGTATTTTTGCGTCAGCATCTTGAACGGGAGTCTGTGTAAAGCCTGGTTCAGTACTCGCATGTCCAAGATTGGCCGCAACCCACTGCCTTTCTTAGGTACAATGAAGTAGGGGCTGTAAAACCCCTTCTTCATCTCGACCGGAGGGACAGGCTCTATCGCACCCTTCTGTAGGAGGGTGGCGATTTACATGTGCACGGTAGCGGCGTTCTCGCCTTCACCGAGGTGAAGTTTATGCCACTGAACCTGGGCGGATGTCTGGCGAACTGAATCTCGTAGCCGAGTCGGACAGTCTGGACCTTCGAAGCCTTTCTTGGGTTCTTGGTGGCCGGCCGTGAGATGGGTGGCGTCTGCTCCTTGCGGTGGGCTGGGCCGCAACGTTGCCGTGGTCATGTTCTCGCAAGGAGTACATGACCCATCCACGAACGCTGTCTCCGCGTGGGTAGCGCCCAGACATGAAAGACAGCGATCATGACTGTCAGAAGGCGAGTGATAACGAGTGCAACCGGGAATAACACACAAACAGAAAGGCATCTTTAAAAAGATGTTCTGTGTGTGCCGCTCTTTTAGAGAAATATACTCTTTTTTTTCAGAATATATTCTTTTATTTCTGCCGAAGTGCCCAGGGGCGTTCTCTGTAGTGCACCAGTGCAGAGGGGCAAAAGCCGCAGAAATGCGCCATCAGATCCAGCAGAAGTGAATGAACAGCTGTGAGAATTCAGCTTAGTGAGCATTGACCGTTCGGCTCCAAAGAGAAAATCTGAATGAGTGGTTGCATACCAGCTCCTTTTATACCCGTATGTTCGGGGGAGTGGTATGCAAATACCACTCGCCAATTTTCATTGGCCTTTTTTCAAAGACCAGAGGTGTTTCAGGCTCCCAAGAGTGACCCCTAGTGGCACTACATCGACACAACATCGAGTGAGTGACAGATAGGGAACACTGGTTTATGCAATCACTGGTTTAAATATGGTTTATGTAAAATTATTGGTCAATGGATCATTGCTTAGAAGTTTTCATTAAAATGATTAAACTTGGTGAAATGTGCAAATCAACATACCAGAGCCCCGAGCCAGAATGGACTGTACAGATCTGCTGAGTTGGTCACATCCAATTGCATATTAATTCCAAACATGAATAGACATACACCCATCATCATCAGCACAATCTGACACACACTCACACACACACACACACACACATGGAGAATGAACAAAGTATAACAATGTTTCAGGAGGACTACTTCTCAGTGATATTGCTTATGTTACTTAAATCAATAATAAGAGGGAAAAACCAATGAACAAGTATATCCGTTAGACATGAAGAGGAGATTGGGGCTAGTTGTCACATAGGGATGTTGTCACAAGTGCAATCTCTCAGTAACTTTAAGATTTTAGTCAAAAGTCCAATTACACAAATGTGTTTTTTTCTAGCAGAGGTTTTGTATGGTGATTCAAACACCTGGTCCAGACTCCTCTTAAATTAACACATTGGCACACAATTAGTCAAGAGTAAACAAAATTATAGTCAATTTTAAATGTAATTGTATTTTTAATTGTAATATCTTTTGGCCAAAACAATGGTATGACATATTTTTATTGTTACCTTTACCGTATTTGCTGCTTCATGAATTGTTGTTTAATAAATGCTTTTCTGTTGACATATTGCTAAAACGTCTATAATACATTTTAAATTACTTTGTAAAAGGTAGGTTTGGGAGGAGCTTGTTCATCTAGGCCTGCCAATCATATCCCAATGACAACTTACCACAAATAGGGTACAACAGGGCTAAAGGCCCCACGCTGATTTGATTTTGTTTTCTCCCAAAACACTAAATAGCAGCAAAAAATCTAACAGTACTTTGCTTAACACCTGTTTGTCTCTATACACTGCCAAATGTTCCTGATCCATAAGATCATTGTGTGCAATGTCCAAAGTTTGATTCTGAGGTAATTTGATCTAATATTTAATACTTTTTAAATGTTGCAACTATATGTAGCTAATGAGAAACCCTGAAATTATCACATTTATTTTGAGACAAAATACTTATTTATAATTTTCAGTTTTGTTCAAGGTCATTAAATGAAAAGTTTTTTAATAACTGTCCAATAAGTGAAAGGATAGTATTTGGGGTAAAAAGCCCCCCTGTTGAAGGTGCTAAAAGTCCCCATAAAACACATTGTTTTTCTTAAGTGGGGCAATAGATTTGATAAGAAGAATGTTCAAAATGGGCTCATATTGACTGATCCATTCACAATGGAGATTCATTTGTTTATAGAATACTTGAGATGTTATAAAATGCCAAATGTGACTGAAATTAACATTAAATTGTTTACCCTTTTCTGTAGTAGTTTTTTGAGTACGTATTATCTCAATTTGTACTCAAAAAAGCATCTTGCTGTCTCAAAATTATTTTGACAACATTTGCTCTATAACTATTGTCCCTGTATTTACACAACATCACAATAACCCCTTGGGGGCCTTTTACCCCAAGTGTGGGGTGAAAGGCTCCTTGCCACCATTTTAAAAAAAATATATAATTTAGATAAAAACAACCTTCTGTTTTTATTTCTTTTCACACACATTATGTTGCACCATCAATATTCAATAAAACGAAATGTCTTTTTTCAATCTTGATACATTTTGTGACCTGCAAAATAGCACACTTTATGTTGTGCCTTTAGCCCCATTGCACCTTACCCTGTAACAACACTATGTTGTCAAAAAATAAATAAATATGTCAACGTGTGTTAAATGAACTGCTTCTTTTTCCTGGACAATAAGGGTATAAATGTTCCACGGAGGAGCATAAACAAGCCAGTTATGCCCTCCGCAAAACTATCAGAGCAGCAGAACGCCAGTACAGGAACAAGATTGAAGGACAGTTTAACACCACCAACTCTAGAAACATGTGGCAGGGAATTTATATCATCACGGACTTTAAAGGAAATAAAAACTCCACCACTGCCTCTCTCCCAGATGAGCTAAATAATTTTTATGCTCGTTTTGAGGGAAATAACACCACCCTCGTGGAGAGAGCTCTTGCGGCCGTAGCTACAGAGGTTAGTTCACTCTCCGTCTCTATAGCGGATGTAACCCGATCCTTCCGACGGGTGAATATCCGTAAAGCCACGGGTCCAGATGGCATTCCGGGCCGTGTCATCAGAGTGTGTGCAAAACAACTGGCTGGTGTTTTTATGGACATTTACAACCTTTCCTTCTCCTTGTCTGTGGTCCCCACATGCTTCACAATGTTCACCATTGTGCCTGTACCAAAGCAATCCAAAATCACTTGCTTAAATGACTGATGCCCTGTTGCTCTGACCCCCATCATCAGCAAATGCTTTGAGAGACTAATCAGAGATTACATCTGCTCTGTGCTGTCTGCCTTACTGGACCCATTGCAGTTTGCACTCCACTGATGATGCCATTGCATCTACACTACACACTGCTCTCTCCCACCTGGAAAAAGGAACACTTATGTGAGAATGCTGTTTGTAGACTACAGCTCAGCATTCAACATCATAGTGCCCTCAAAGCTTGATGTGAAACTCCAGGCTCTGGGCTTAAACAGCTCGCTGTGCAGCTGGATCCTGGACTTCCTGTCAAGCAGACGCCAGGTAGTTAGAATGGGCAGTAACATCTCCTCATCACTGACCCTCAACACTGGAGCCCCACAGGGCTGTGTTCTCAGCCCACTACTGTATTCCCTGTACACACATGACTATGTGGCAACACATAGCTCCAATGCCATCATTAGGTTTGCTGATGATACGACGGTGGTAGGTCTGATCACTGACAATGATGAAACAGCCTACAGAGAGGAGGTGAACACTCTGACACCCTGGTGTCAGGAGCACAACCTCTCCCTCAATGTCAGCAAGACAAAGGAGCTTGTGGTGGACTTCAGGAGAAGAGAAAGAGAACACAGCCCCATCACCATCAATGGAGCACCAGTGGAAAGAGTCAGCAGCTTCAAGTTCCTCGGTGTCCACATCACTGAGGAACTCACATGGTCTGTCCACACTGAGGCCGTTGTGAAGAAGGCTCATCAGCGCCTCTTCTTCCTGAGACGGCTGAGGAAGTTTGAAATGAACTGCCACATCCTCACACGGTTCTACACTAGCACTGTAGAGAGCATCCTGACTGGCTGGATCTCCACCTGGTACAGCAATAGCACCGCCCACAACCGCAAAGCCCTGCAAAGGGTGGTGCGAACTGCCAGACACATCATCGGAGGTGAGCTTCCCTCCCTCCAGGACATATATACCAGGTGATGTGTGAAAAAAGCTTGGAGGATCATCAGAGACTCCAGTCACCCGAGCCATGGGCTGCTCTCACTGCTACCATCAGGCAGGCGGTATCGCAGCATCAGGACCTGCACAAGCCGACTTCATGACAGCTTCTTCCCCCAAGCAATCAGACTTTTGAACTCTTGATCTCTCACGATCAATATACATCGGCACTGCACTTTATTAATCTTATATCTCACACTAGACTGTCATAAATTACATTCTCTCTTAACAACACACTGGCAACTGACTATCAACCGACAGCCTGAATGTCAATACAGTACAATACAACCTACTGTACATTTTATATATACTATATATACTATTTTTATTGTATAATGTGTATTCTATATTGTGTGTACTGTATACTGTACATTCTATGTTATTATTTGTATATTGTGTTGTGTGTAATTATGTGTATATTAGATTTTAAATTGTGTTGTGTAAATCTGAAGTTTATTGTAAACTGGTATATGTCTCATCACTGTCATGACTGCTATGTTGCTCGGAACTGCACCCAAGAATTTCACACACTATTGCACTTGTGTACATGGTTGTGTGACAATAAAAAGTGATTTGATTTGATAATGAGAGAATTTTTATTTTGGGGTGAACTATCCCTTTAAGGTTTATTCCTGTAACAGATATTGACTTTGATAAATGAATGATTGTGTGGAAGTGTTGTGTCTCACTCCGATACTCTTGGGTTCTCCTCTGAGGAAGCGGTGCAGGGGTTTACTGCCGCCTGTCACTGTGGTGAGCGGCTCCGCTACACTCTCTGCTGTCCGATCCTCTGCCATCACTACAGAATCAATCACAGTATCAGTAAGGATATTAACAATTGGTATTCCATTTTTTTTTTTCAAATTTTCCAGAAAAAAATTTTATTTTAGGAGGATAAGACAATCCCAAAACATGACCAGATGGTGGATACATTTCAAATTCTGGATTCCCACCCTTTTTGACCAATGAATTTCCATGACCTTTTAATACAGGCATTTCTGATTAATGGATACAGATTTTTAAAAATCATTTTGATTCAGGCCAATTTGTAATTTATTAAAAAGAACGAGACTCAAAAGAATGATTCACTCGTAAATCTGACATTATATGGTGACTTTACATGCAACTTTTACTCTACACAAAACTAGAAACTACATATATTCTATAGACATTTCCATGACTTTGATATTTTATTCATTTACAGGCCTGAAAAAAACATATTTTAATTAGACCTATCTGATATCTCAAAGATTTTCAAACTAAAAAAAAAAATAAATACTAACAAAATGCAAAAAAAAAAAAAGCAAAAATTACAATCTCAACTATAATTCCTCCAAGAGCTTTATAGCAACATCCACCAAACTCACACCTTCAGGCTTTTCTGACAAAGTGTGCTATAGCCTATCTTTTCTGAATTATTTACCGAAATTACTGGCAAAAATGTTTGTTGATGAAGGTTTTTGTCACGGATCCACCTGACCTTCCCGCCACAAACACTCCCGCTCCCCCGAATTCTGACCTGTCTCCAATCACTGTGTCAATCAGCTCCTCTATATAACACTCCACTCTCCCATCAGTCTTCGTCTGGTATCAACGCAGTGTACAGACTCACTTACCTTCTACTTACCTGACTCTTCAGACGCCATTCCAGCAAGCTCCCTCGAAGATTCCTCTCCAGAGTTTATTCCAAGTCTCCTCTCCAGCGTCTCCTTTCCTTTGTGTAATTCTCCAACCCAAGTAATACCTCAACCTGCAAATACATTAACCTCCATCAAGTACTATTGTCTGTTCCTGAACCGATCTGCTCATTCTTCACTCACCTGCTAATTGCTGTCTGTGTTTGTGTTTGTTCCAATAAATACCTGCATTTGGGTTCACCACCGTCTTCGAGTCTGGGTTACTGTCACAGGATACCAGACCATTCATAAAACCATAAACCCAGAAGGTCCGGACCCCGTCCAGGAGCTGGTTGACACACTCCGTTGAGCACTAACCAACTCATCTAACCCCTCAGCTTCACCGATCTCAACCAACACTTCCGCAATTTCTTCACCGGTCTATTCTGCCAGTCCCTTGGTCAATCCATCACCATACTCCGGATCGGCGGAGAACTGCGGCAGCTTATTGCTCTAATGTTCGCTCGCCCTAGAGATGCAGCTGCACCTATTCCCCACAGAGCGGGCTAAGGTGGCTTATATCATCAACTTGCTCTCTGGACGAGCACTGCAGTGGGCCCAACCACTTTGGGAGCAAAACAATCCCGTTACTCAAACATTTGAGAGCTTCACTTGACACTTCAGAGAGGTTTTCGGATGCCCTGAGGGTGATACTTCCGCTGGTGAACAACTCTGTAATCTTCGTCAAGGTAAAGTCTCCGTCCAAGATTACGCTCTCAAGTTCCGCACCCTAGCAGCCTCCAGCAGATGAAATGAGACTGCTCTACTCACCACTTACCGTCAGGGGCTCGACCCAACACTGCGGCTGCATCTCTTCATTTGATGACACCATGGGGCTCAAGTGCTTCATCCAACTTTCCATTCGAGTAGCCAACCGTTTGAAGCCCTGCCTCGATGAAGTGCCCGACTTGCAGTCTCCGCCTATTCCAGCACAATCACCCTCTGTCCAATCTTCAGAACTAGGCGGGGAGCCCATGCAGATGGATGTTTTTCGGCTATCATCGGCAGAGCGCCAGCGTCAGTTGGCCCAGCGGTTGTGCCTGTACTGTGGTGGTAAGGGACACGTCATCTCGGTGTGTCCCATTTGTCCTCCATGCCCACTGTTGAGTCATGTTACTTACTCTAACGTTAGTTCCTCTCCTTTGTCTACCAGTGTGATGCTTACTGCTTCCAACTTCTCCTTTACAGTACACGCACTCCTCGACTCTGGGTCAGCTGGCAACTTCATCTCAGACGCGCTCTGTCACCAGCTCCAGCTCTATCCACGGCCATGTCAGCCCAACCTAAGGATTCACTCCATTATTGGCAAACCCATCAGTAGATGTGTGATTCGTCATTGTGTGGGTCCCTTTACACTTCAAGTCGGGTGTCTCCACCACAAAGCCATCACCCTCCTGGTTTCGGAGAACTCCGCTGACATCGTGTTGAGACGCCCATGGCTCGAACAACATTCCCTCATCATTTCCTGGTCTACCGGCGACATCTTGAAGTGAGGCTCCCAGTGCTCTCCTTCCTGTTTCCCCAATCTTCCCATTCCAAGACCCTCAATTATCGTCAAGAAATCTCCTCCTCTCTGTCTCAACTCCACCTCCATCGAGAGTCCTATCCGCTCCACCTCCGTGGAAATCCCATCCTGTTACTCCCACTTCCAGGATGTCTTCTGCCCACTCTGCGCCTCACAACTTCCTCCACATCGACCTTGGGACTGTGCAATAGACCTTCTCCCCGGTGAGCCAGTGCCCCTTGGCTAAATATATCCTCTCTCCATCCCTGAACAGAAGGCCATGGAAGAGTACATCGAGGAGGCTCTCAACCAGGGCTACATCCGACATTCCACATCCCCTGCTGCTTCTAGATTTGCTTCGTGGTGAAGAAGGATGGAGGTCTCCGGCCCTGTATTGAGTACCACTCCCTCAACAAGATAACCGATAATCCGATATCCACTTCCCCTCGTCTCGGCGGCCTTGGAACTGTTGAGAGGAGCTACCATCTTCACCAAGCTGGACCTGCGCAGCGTGTTTAACCTCATTCGAATCTGGAGGGGAGATGAATGGAAGACCACCTTAATAACCCCAACCGGCCACTACAAGTCCGGTGATGCCGTATGGCCTGGTCAATACCCCCTCCGTGTTTCAGGGCTTCATGCATGAGGTGTTCCGCGAGTATCTCCATCGATTCCTCCTCGTCTACATCGACGACATTCTGGTCTACATCCGTAAAGAGATCGACCATTGTCAACACGTCGCACTAAGGTTGGAAAAGCTGAGGGAATACCACCTGTACCTCAAGGCTGAGAAGTGTTCTTTTTATCAGTCATCCCTCCAGTTCCTAGGTTACAACATCAACCCTGAGGGTATCTAGATGGACGAGGAGAAGGTAGAGGCTGTACGATCCTGGCCCATTCCTACTACCATCAAGGAACTCCAGCGCTTCTTGGGTTTCGCCAACTTCTATCGCCGCTTCATCAAGAATTACAGCTCTCTCACAGCTCCCTTAACCTCCCTTCCCCGATCCAAGCCTAAGTCTCTGACCTGGAACTCCGAGGATTCCTACGCCTTCCAACATCTGAAGGAAGCCTTCACCATGGCCCCACTTCACATCCACCCTGATCCTAGCAGGACTTTTGTGGTGGAAGTGGATGCCTCCACTAATGGCGTAGGAGCCGTCCTTTCTCAGCAGCTGGGGAAACCATCTAAGATCCATCCATGTGCCTTCTCTAGAAAACTCTCCCTGGCGGAGCAAAATTATGATATCGGAAACTGGGAGCTCTTGGCTGTCAAATTGGCCCTGGAAGAGTGGCGGCATTGGCTAGAGGGGGCCAAACACACCTTCCTGGTACTAACTGACCACAAGAACCTCAAGTACCTTCTGGAGGCTCATCGTCTAAACCCTCACCAGGCATGATGGGCCCTCTTCTTCACACGTTTTAGTTTCACCATCTCCTATCATCCGGGGGACAAGAACATCAAGGCGGATGCCCTTTCCCATCTTTACACTCCAGAGGAAAGCCCCGAGAAGTTGTACACCATCCTTCCTCCTCACATAATTGTAAGCCCTATCCAATGGACCCTCGATGATAGAATCGCCGAAGCCACCGCCATTGAACCTGTTCTGCCAGGCTGTCCAGCCAACACAACCTTTGTACCCTCCTCTCAACATCTGTCACTCATAGACTACATCCACTCCTCCTTGGGCACTGGCCACCCTGGGACCAATAGGACCCTCTCGCTTGTCCAGGACTGGTTCTGGTGGCCGCGCATGGACAAAGACGTCAGAAGGTTCGTCCAGGGATGCCCGGAATGTGCCATGTCTCGAACCGCGACAACTACTGGCTGGCAAGCTCCTTCCACCACCCATCCCACGTCGACCCTGGTCACACATTGTGGACCCTGGTCCGGAGAACCATCAGATGTCCCAGCAGTCAACCATTGGTTTAGAGAGAGCGAGAGGGTCTGGGACTTAACCCACCATCACCTGCAGAGGGTGGTCTGTCGCCAGAAGATCCCTGCCGATGCACTGAGATCATCTAATCCCATCTACCAACCTGGGCAGAAGGTTTGGCTCTCCACTAAGGACATCCAGCTGCACCCACTAAACAAATCAATTCTGTCACCTACCAACTCCAACTTCACCCCGAATACCTTATTCACCCTACTTTCCACGTCTCCCTCCTGAAACCTCACTATCCATCTCTCTGTGTTACTCAGAGGACAGGATATACATTTAGGTCTTTTGAACTAATAATGCTTAATGTGACACCGTCAGATATAGATATAAATTAAAAAAACTCTGTCGTTTTTTACCCTTGCTACAGTATATAGATCATCTGCGCCTTATTCTGATTTCCTTTGTGAATTTGTAATTTTTTTTATCAGATCTTGTAGTTACTGTAGATAGAGCTTTAATTGTTGGTGACTTCAACATTCACATAGATAATGAAAATGACACATTGGAATTAGCATTTATCGATATTCTCAACGCTCTTGGAGTCAGACAAAATGTAACAGGACCAACTCATCGCCATAATCATACGCTAGATTTAATTCTGTCATATGGAGTTGATGTTGATAATATAGAAATTCTGCCGCAGAGTGATGACATCTCAGATCATTACCTCATCTCTTGTATGCTGCGATCAGCTAATGTTACTCAATCTACACCATGCTATTGTTCAGGTAGAACTATTCTTTCGACCACTAAAGATAGCTTCACTAATAATCTTCCAGATCTATCTCATACACTCCGTATATCCCAAAGCCTAGAAGAACCTGATGAAATAACAGAAAATATAAATACAGTCATCTTTAGCACTCTTGATAATGTCGCTCCCCTTCGATTAAAGAAAATGAAAGAAAAAAGCCCAGCACCATGGTACAATGCTCACATGCTCTCAAGAGAGCAGCTCGGAAAATGGAGCGCAAGTGGAAGAATACAAAATTAGAGGTATTTTGCGGTGCATGGAAGGATAGTGTCTGTAGCTACAGACAGGCACTAAAAGCTGCCAGGTCAGCATATTTTAGCAAACTCATAGAAAATAACCACAACAATCCTAGGTGTTTATTTAGTACTGTGGCTAAATTGGTTAGGAATAAAGCCAGAACCAGATATTCCGTCGCAGCACAAGAATAATGACTTCATGAATTTTTTTACTGATAAAATTTAAATAATCAGAAATAAAATTGGAATTATGCAATCATCTGTCACAGTACCTCAGAAAACAGTGTCTCATAATTTTCCTCACACGCAACTTCAATCCTTCGCTGTCATAGGTCATGAAGAACTAACAAAACTTATCGAAACATCAAAAGCCACAACATGTTTGTTAGATCCAATACCAACCAAGCTCTTAAAAGAAGTATTCCCAGTAATCTCAGAACCTCTTCTTAATATTATTAACTCCTCGCTATCCTTAGGACATGTCCCAAGAAACTTTAAAATGGCAGTTATCAAACCGCTTATTAAGAAGCCACAATTTGATACTGGAGAACTGGCTAGTTATAGACCGATTTCAAATCTCCCATTTATGTAAAAGGTAGTATCCTCCCAAATATGTTCTGTTCTACAGAGAAATAGTATATATGAACAATTTCAGTCAGGATTTAGGCCTCATCACAGTACAGAGTCTTCTACAGTGTAAGATTACTGTACTAATTACTCTGTCTGAAAAGTAATTGCATTACTTATTACTAATTACTTTCTAAAACCCTTATCATCCTCGAACAGATGAAAAATGCAAGGATAAACATGAAATTGTTCTTTTAATTCTTTCAAATAAATAATATAAAATCAAATAAATTAATCGTGAACTGGCAAAAGAATTTAAGGGGGCTGCAATAAATTAGAAAACATGCATTTTAACATTAGATATTAAATTTCAATTTTAAATTCACTATTGTTATATATAGAATACAGTATAATCTATACAGTATTTAACACAATTACATCAGAAGTAACTGTAAATTACTGAAAAATTAAAAGTAATCCATTACTTTACTTTTTCCAATGAAAAAGTAATTTAATTACAGTAATCAATTACTTAGTAATGCATTACACCAACACTGTATATATATATATATATATATAGCTATTTTTTTTTCTTCGTGGTGTCCTGCCATGGACACCTTGCCTGTTTAATGTCCCTATCTGTCACTCACTCGACGTTGTGTCGATGTAGTGACACAAGGGGTCACTCTTGGGAGCCCCAAACACCTCTGCTCTTTTTTTAAAAGGCCAATGAGAATTGGTGAGTGGAATTTGCTTGCCACTCCCCTGGACATACGGGTATAAAAGGAGCTGGTATGCAACCACTCATTCAGATTTTCTCTTCGGAGCCGAGCGGTTCTATTCATTGAGCTGAATTCATCCACCAAGTTCATTCACCTCTCTCTGCTGGATTTTATGGCGCATTTCAGTGGCTTCTCCCCCTCTGCATCTGTAGTTTGCAGAGAACACCCCTGGGCACTGCAGCAGAACATATTAAAAGAGTATATTCTAATATAGTATATTTCCTTTCCAAAAGAGCGACATACACAGAACGTCTTTTTAAAGATGCGTCTTTTTAAAGATGCCTTTCCGTTTGTGTGTTATTCCTGGTTGCGGTTGTTATCTCTCCACTTCCGACAGCCACGATCGCTGTCTTACATGTCTGGGCGCTGCCCACGCGGAGACAGCGTTCGTGGATGAGTCATGTCCTCATTGTGAGAACATGACCATGGCAATGTTGCGGTCGCGGCTTGCATTTGTTAGAAAGCAAGCCACCCCAGTGGCTCCCCGTGCCAGTCCTTCTACCTACGGGTTTGAGGCTGCACCGGTTAGCACTGGGGGTGATTTGGGGACCTCAATGGGATCACCTCCGCCGGGTATCCCCCCACAGACCTCCCATTCCCCAGCATGCTTGCTTGCCCCGATCGAGTGCTCAGACGAGATCGCCGGCTCGTCTCAGGGCGAGTTTGACCTCTTGTTCAGAGCCCGGGAAGTGGATAAGTTATCGAACGCAGCATTGGAGAGCGGGCTCGTCCAGTTGGACATGGAGGCTTTGACTGGGCTTCCCCCTTCGGGGATGGCTGCCCAGTCCCGGGCCGACGCGGAAATGATGGACATGCTTTCCCGGGCGGCCATGAGCGGGACCCTCCACTCCCCCCTGAACCCTTGCGGCTCAATGATTGGTTCCTGGGCTCAGGGCGCCACCCACGGCCATGCACCGCCACCATTCCTTTCTTCCCGGAAGTGCATGAGTAGCTGACAAGATCGTGGGAGGCACCTTTTACTGCCCAGTCCCGATCTTTCAGCTCCCCTGCTCTCGCTACCCTCGATGGCGGAGCGGCTAGGGGGTATTCGGTGATCCCCAGGTGGATAAGGCGCTCCCGGTGCACTTATGTCCGCAGAGCACTACCACCTGGCGTGGGCGCACGAAACTCCTGTCCAGGGCCTGTAGGTTTATGTCGTCCCTGACGGCTAAGGCCTACAGTGCCACTGGACAAGCCGCCTCCGCCCTGCACGCCATGGCTGTCCTGCAAGTACACCAAGCCAAGGTGCTAAAAGAGCTGCACGAGGGTAGTTCTGTCCCGGGATTAAAGCAGGAACTGCGCTTGGCGACCGATCTTGCTCTCCGGGCGATGAAGGTCACGGCGCAGACTCTCGGGCAGGCGATGTCCACCCTGGTGGTCCAGGAGCGCCACCTTTGGTTCAACTTGGTCGAGATGGGAGAGGCAGACAAGGCACGGTTCCTTGATGCCCCCATTTCCCATGTGGGCCTGTTTGGCGACACCGTTGAGGACTTTGCCCAGCAGTTCTCGGAGGTGAAAAAGCAGACGGAGGCCTTACAACATATCCTGCCCCGGTGCGGCTTAAGACCCTGCACCCCGTCTGCTTGTCGCCAAGGGCGTCATCCTGTAGCAGCAATAACACCGGCTCTGCTGCAGCCCGCTCCTGTGGCCTGGCTCCGGGGTGGAGCCCTCCTGTGGCCTTTCTCACTAAGTACCCGAGAAAGGCTTCGAAGCGCCCCCAAGATGGTCGATCCAGGGGCGAGGAGACCCACTTCTCTAGAGCTGGCGAACAGACCACTACATCCCCCGTTGGAGGGCCGGGAGGAGAATCTTTTGTCGCTGCATGCCCCACAGGCTGCGGTATCCAGAAGTTTGACAAAAGTGGTTTTCTCGTTTCCTGGGTCACAGGTCCGGTGCGCACGCCCTTCGTCACGGCCACCGTCCACCATCCCGCTTTTGCAGGTATGGCGCTCCAGCAGCGGACCCCCTGCCCCTGTGCGCCCAGCTGTGGCACAAACATGCCCACACAGGGTTGGTTCCGGTGGACTATGGGGATGAGGTTCCTCCTCCCCCCCTCGGCCAATCTTACGATGGGCGGCAGGAGCCAGGCTTTGATGTCCCTGGACTCAGCATGGCCACGGGGCTCGAATCCCCTTGACGTGGCACCTCGAGCTCCACCCCATCACAAGGCCCCACCCACCAGTACATCCGACGTGATCATTCCCTTGGTGTTTGGGCACGTGGCTCGCGCTTTCCAACCCGTCGCGATCGCTGTCCCGGACCGTCCAATTTGGCTATGCGATTCAGTTCGCCAGGTGCCCGCCCAGGTTCTGCGGCGTCCGCTTCACCCCTGCACAAGGGCACGATAGAGCCTGTTCCTCCAGCCAAGGTGAAAAAAAGGTTCTACAGCCCTTACTTCATCGTACCAAAGAAAGGTGGTGGGTTGCGACCAATCCTGGACCTATGAGTACTGAACCGGGATTTGCACAGACTCCTGTTCAAGATGCTGACACAAAAACGCATTCTAGCAAGCGTCCGGCATCAAGATTGGTTCGTGGCGGTAGACCTGAAGGATGCATACTTCCATGTCTCGGTCTTACTTCGACACACACCCTTCCTGCGGTTTGCCTTCAAAGACCAGGCATACCAGTACAAGGTCCTCCCCTTCGCCCTGTTCCTGTCCCCTCGTGTCTTCACGAAGGTCGCAGAGGCAGCCCTTGCCCCGCTAAGGGAAGTGGGCATCTGCATCCTCAACTATCTCGACAACTGGCTGATCCTAGCTCACTCTCAAGAGTCACTGTGCGCACACAGGGACCGCGTGCTTCAGCACCTCAGCCGACTGGGGCTGCGGTCAACTGGGAAAAGAGCAAGCTCTCCCCGGTTCAGAGCATCTCTTTTCTCGGTTTGGAGTTGGACTCAGTCTCGATGACAGCGCACCTCATGAACAAGCATGCACAGTCGGTGCTGAACTGTCTGAAGGTGTTCAGACAGAGAACAGCGGTTCCACTGAAACACTTTCAGAGGCTCCTGGGGCATATGGCATCCTCAGCGGCGGCCACACCGCTCAGGTTGATGCATATGAAACCGCTTCAGCACTGGCTTCGGACTCGAGTCCTGAGATGGGCATGGCGCCACGGGACACATCGCGTGATCATCACGCCGGTCTGTCGTCGCCTCTTCAGCCTTTGGATCGACCTGGCATTTCTACAGGCAGGAATTCCCCTAGAGCAGGTCTCCAGGCACTTTGTGGTTACAACAGATGCCTCCAAGATGGGCTGGGGCGCTGTATGCAATGGGCACACAGCCACCGGCTCTTGGACTGGCCCACGGCTGCGTTGGCACATCAACTGCCTGGCAGTACTGCTCGCCCTGCGGAGGTTTCAGCCATTGATCCAGGGCAGGCACGTGTTGGTCCAGACAGACAACACAGCGATGGTAGCATAAATCAACCGCCAAGGTGGTCTACGCTCCCATTGCATGTCAAAACTCGCCCGCCGTCTCCTCCTCTGGAGTCAGCACTGCCTCAAGTCGCTACGAGCCACTCATATCCCGGGCGACCTCAACACTGCAGCGGACTCGCTGTCACATCAGGTTACCCTCAGGGGAGAGTGGAGACTCCAACCTCAGGTGGTCCAGCTGATTTGGAGTCAATTCGGTTGAGCACAGGTAGACCTGTTTGCTTCCCGGGAATCCTCCCACTGCCCGCTTTGGTAGGCCCTGACCGAGGCACCTCTCGGTATAGACACATTGGAACACAGCTGGCCCCCTGGACTATGCAAGTATGCGTTTCCCCCAGTGAGCCTACTTGCACAGACAAGGAAGCACTGTCTCCAAACAGAGGATCGCCCACTGGGTCATTGACGCCATCATGATGGCATATCATGCTCAAGACAAGCCACCCCCTGCGGGGTTACGAGCCCACTCTACCAGAAGTGTGGCTGCCTCCTGGGCCCTGGCCAGTGGCGCCTCTTTGGCAGACATCTGAAGAGCAGCGGGCTGGGCAGCACCCAACACCTTTGCGAGGTTCTACAATCTCCAGATTGAGCCGGTCTCGTCCCGAGTAATGGCAAGCACAAGCAGGTAAGTTCCGGGACAACTGGCCGGGTGTACTGCTTGCGCATAGCGCCTTTCCCCTCCACTGAGGGGGAGACGTGCGCTCTTGACTCCCAGTAGTGTTCACAGACTGTGATCCCTGAATGACTTTCCTCCTTAGCCCTGTGGCAGTCGAGTTTTCCGAGAAACTCGCTGCTGGCTCAGTAAGTGCGCTAATGAGGCCCTGTACTGAGGTAGGTGTTCCGCATGTGATGGTTCCCCGAAGGCAACCCCATGTGATATTTTCCACAAAATCATTTCCCTGTCGGTAAACTGCGTCTTCCTTGGGCAGGGGCCCCTCTGCCCCCGGTCGCCATGCTTTGTAGAAACTCCTCCCCCTTTGGGTAGGACCTACCATGGGACCTCTCCACATGACATACTTCCGATAAGGCTCGGTAAAGACCATGTGACGTATTTCTACTCAAAATACCCCCCCCCCTTTTTTTGGGTGGGGTGTGGTTTCCGCGGTGTCTTCCCCTTGGGAGTGACACCCCCCGACGTAGACACTTAGGGCTCTCAGTCAGTTAACAAATTCCACTCTTTTTGGGGAGAAAAGAGAAGGAAAAGAGGCCTTGGCTGGGCTAGCCTGTCCACCTATTCGTTGGGCAGTCGACTTGTTCCTGAAGGACTGTTCGACGCTCATAAAGAGTGTTGGGGGAGGTTACGTGACGGCTTGGTGTGCTGGCTATGAGGCACACAACAGTCTGCCTGTCACACACCGCCACTTCACGTAACACCGTTAAGTTAGTTGTGCCATTTTGTATAGGGAACCCAATGTCACTACATCAACACAACGTCGAGTGAGTGACAGATAGGGGAAGTCATGGTTACTTTCGTAACCTCCGTTCCCTGATGGAGGGAACGAGACATTGTGTCCCTCTTGCCACAATGCTGAACTACCTGCTGAAATGGCCAGGACCTTATCTCGGCTCCTCAGCACAAAACCTGAATGAGTGGTTGCATACCAGCTCCTTTTATACCCGTATGTCCGGGGGAGTGGCATGCAAATTCCACTCGCCAATTCTCATTGGCCTTTTAAAAAAAGATCAGAGGTGTTTGGGGCTCCAAGAGTGACCTCTAGTGTCACTACATCGACACAATGTCTCGTTCCCTCCATCAGGGAATGGAGGTTATGAAAGTAACCATGACGTTTTCTGTAAAGTAGACTCATGAACAGAGAAGTTAACCAGTTCCAATGATTCCTTCAAGTCTTTAGCTGTAACTCTAGGTTTCTTTTTTACTTTTTTTGGCACAATACATTGCAGTTAAAAAACATGGAGATGGGATGTTTTTTTTTTTTTATTTAACATTATTTTAGCGTCTGTTCTATCCAATACACGTGACGTCCTAAGCCTAAGTAAAGCAGGTATACAAATGGAAATCACTTCATTGCACTGAAGGAACTCTAAAATTCAGTTGCACACTAGCAGCCTCAGGTGTTGTATGATGAGTTCTGCTGAAACTGCAAATAATGAAAGTGAAACCAGGAGCAGGAGCGTGATGCGCCTTTTTGTTTGAAGCGCAAGAGTAATAGATATGATCTGACTGCACAAGATAAACTTAAAGTTTACAGACGTTTAATGATAGTGCCATATTATAGCAAAGCCACATATGGGACATGTTTAACATTTAACACTTTGTACAAAAAAAAAAAACAAAAAAAAACTGTACCAGCATTTTATATATTGTTTTGCTTGTTTCCCCTTTTGTCTATTTTAACTCCCATTAAAAGTGGATGTGATGTCTGGGGGAACTGTTAAACTTACTGTCAGTCAAGGTCACATGACAGGAAGTAGGAAGTGTTTGATACCAGATATGATATATAAGGAAGCAGCATGGCGCACATGAAGGAGGTGTTGGTTGATGATCATTGTTTGGTCTTATGATTGTGGAGTACTCTCTTAGGTACTTGCTTACCTCTCTAGGACTTATACAACACGGTTGGGCCTATTGTACTTAGGATCATTGCACTTTAGGATCATTGCACTTAGTATTGTATTTTCACCGGTGGGCACTGGACTTCACATTTGGACACTCAAAGACTGTTGTGGTATAGTGCCAGAGCCTCTACATCTTGTTACAGACTGAGAGTGAACTATATTTATTGTAAAATCTTTTTTTGTTATTAAAATGTTTTATTGATTCATAAATTAACACAAGAAATACAACAACATCTATATAATGAATCAAAAACTTTTAACATTAAACCCCCACTATATCCCCTCCCCCTACCAAACTCTCAAACCACCCTGACCCCTCCATGAACACCCCTGTGGTCAATAGAGTATAGACACACACACACAGAAAACTAAAACAACAACATAAAATAACATACAATAATCAAGTATAATAATAATTAAAAAAAAAAAAAAATTTAAAAACAAATTTAAATTACTCCCTCCACCGCCCCACCTCGAGATTCCCTCAAAAATGCTAAATAATTGCCCCATTTCTTATTGTAAGTTTCCCTAACCCCCATCCTAATACTCGACCCCTCCTCGAAGGCAGTCACCCTCCCCATCTCCGCGCACCACTCCGGGAACGAGGGTGCTCCATCTGACTTCCAACTCCTCAAAATAACCTGTCTACCAATCATCACACCGGTCAAAACCCAGTCCTTCATGTGCTTATCTACCAAATCCATGACCTCCCTATCACCCAAAATACAGAGTCTGGGGCAGAACAAGACCTGAGTGCCCAACACATCACACACAAAACTTTGCACCTTCAGCCAAAATTCTTGGATCTTAAGGCACCCCCAAAAAACATGGATGGTGTCTCCATCTTCAGTATGGCATCGCTAGCAGATGGGTGTGTCCTTAAGACCAAGCCTATACAATCTAGAGGGGGTCCAATAAAATCTATGTAAAATCTTAAATTGCATAAGGCGAACCCTTGCATCTCTAGATGCAGACTTTATGTTTTTTAGAATCCTTGCCCACACTCCCTCCTCCAATACCAAGTTTAAATCTTTCTCCCATAATCTTTTAAGAGAATTTAAAGCTCGGTCCCCCAGACTCTGAATTAACAAGGAGTAATACACTGATGCCTCATGACCCTATGTATAAGAGATGTCATAACTTTACTTAATCGATTAGCCAGAATTTTGGACAAAATTTTTACATCTAACTGGATCAGCGAAATTGGGCAGTAACTTTTACACTCGCTTGGATCTTTATCCTTTTTTAGAATCAGACTGATCCGGGCTTGTGTCACAGTTGGCGGAAGCTTTCCATTCTTTAATGAATCAGTATAAACTTCTAACAAAAGTGGCGCCAGTTCTGTAGCATAAGATTTGAAAAACTCAGCGGCAAAGCCATCAGGCCCTGGAGCCTTGCCTGTAGGCAGGGACTTAATTACCTCATCAAGCTCCTCCAAGTTTATCTCAGAATCAAGAGAGTTTTTTTGCTCACTCGTCAGTTTAGGGAGATCTAATGGTTCCACAAAGTTCCTAATATCTTCATCAGTAGACGAAGACGTGGACCTATAGAGATCAAGATAGAACTCTTTAAAAGCATTATTAATATCAATAGCCGAGGTAAATATTTCACCACAAGCAGATTTCACTGAGGGAATGATAGAAAAAGACTCTCTCTGCTTTATATATCTAGCCAAAAGTTTTCCTGCTTTATCACCTGACTCAAAGTATGACTGTCTTGCCCTGAATAACCAAAACTGCACTTTCTGTGACAGAATAGTATTATATCTGTATTTCAAACGAGTCAATTCTTTGAGGCCATCAGATGACATACGGCGCTTCAGCTCTGCCTCTGGACTTTTAATATTTCCTTCCAACTCCACGAGTTCTTGTGCTTTGGATTTTTTGATGAATGAGGCATACTGTATGATTCGACCCCTAAGAACCGCCTTAAGTGCCTCCCAAGCCACGCCCACAGAGGATACCGAGGACCAGTTGGTCTCCATATAAACACTGATTTCAGTCTTTAACATTTGTTGGAAATCAGGATTTTGCAAAAGGGACACATTAAGGCACCAACTATAAGATTTATTTTTCTCTATATGTGGCATCACCTCTAAACTCACCAGGGCGTGATCTGAGACTAAGATATTTCCAATTGAGCAATCAACAACAGAAGAAATAAGGGATTTGGATATTAAAAAAAAATCTATTCTAGAATAAATCTTGTGGACTGATGAAAAAAATGTATAGTCCCTACCAGATGAGTTCAAAAGTCTCCAAATGTCTGTAAGACCAAGATTTTTACACATCCTGTGAAGCATCAATGTTGCTCTAGGGGATTTGCACACTTTTGCTTCACTATGATCAAGCACTGAGTCCATCAAAAGATTAAAGTCTCCTCCCAATATTATATCATGAGGGGTGCCAACGGTTTGCAACATCCCTTCAACATCTATAAAAAAGCCATGATCATCAGCGTTAGGTGCGTAATTATTAGCCAAAATCAACCTTTGCCCTTGAATTTCAGCTAAAACAATAATTACTCTTCCTAATTTATCTTTGCTCTGTTTGAGACATTTGAATTGTAGATGTTTATTTTCCAATATAATGACTCCCTTGCTCTTACTTGAGCCAACACTAAAGAAAACATGTCCACCCCATATCTTCCCAAATTTTTCAGCTTCCTGCGGGGAGAGATGTGTTTCTTGAAGAAACACTATATCATATTTCTTACGTTTAAGAAAAGTAATAACCTTCCTTCTTTTTATGGGGTGCCCCAACCCATTCACATTCCATGTGGAGAGAGACAACATATTCATATTAACATTTGACATATTGATATAGAAGAAAAAATAAATTGTGTGTCAAAAACAAAATTATATAGACCACATTCCCCAATAGTGAAACAATCAACCCCCGAACAAAACAAACAGAAAAAAGATAAACGTACGCATTAACCCCGCGCACGACAGCGCCAACCGGCGACAATCCATCTAAACTCAAAAGGTCCATGAACGGCCATGAGTCCCCACGACAACTTTGCCATCGGATTGCTCAATTTTACCTCACAAATTTGTGAGGCAAAATTACATAACAGAAAATACTTTGTAAAATAAACCCAGTCAATAGGAAGAATGAACACTAAGAACGTGTAGATTCATTCACAGAACTGTTTTAAAGGTGTGATCCTCCACAAGACAAATTCCAGCTGATATAAAACCGTTCATATTCCTCGGACAGACAAACGAATGTTCAGTGAGCCGGCTGTTATGAGTTCAGCGGATGACGTAATCATTCCAGTGTCCCATAAAAAAAAAAAAAAAAACTCAACAAAACAAACTACAGCCAGCAGGAGGAATAAGCACGAAGAACGAACAAATTAATCCACAGCTATTCCAAGGAGTGTTATTCAACAGAACATGCTCCAGCCGCTAGGCGGAACCAATACAAAAAGAAACAACACCGGCATCCCGATTCCCCGGATGGTCGAGTCAATTCACTCGGAGGCTGCATAAAAGTATATACCATGACTTACATAATCCGTTGGCTTCATAAAAAACATCCTTTGTGTGAGCAGCATGTAGATATTTTGCGGTCATCCGTAGTGTCCACTCTCAATCTGTCCGGGAACTTCAATGCAAAAGTAATCTTTTATCAATGCAAAAGTTTCTTTAAGGAAAAGTGTTATTCACAAAACAAGCTCCAGCCGCTCGGCGGAGCCAACGCAAAAAATCCAAAATGTCACCCAGCATCCTCAAGAGTTAGTACAGCGAGTCAGGCCCACTCACATGAGAAACATCCAATGGTTTACTCAGTCATTGATTCTATAAAAGACATTGCCAGATTTGGACATGTGAATACTTTGCGACCGACCTTCGTTTCTATTCTCAGTTTGGCAGGAAACATCAGAGCAAACGAGATGTTTTTCTGATGTAAGAGTTTCTTACATTCCTTGAACCGATCGTGTTTCTCTCTTGTCGAACTCGCAAAGTCCGGGAACAAGAAAATATTATGATTCTTCCAAGAAAGCTTCCCTTTGCTCCTCGCCTGGCGCAACACAAGATCTTTATCGGATGATCTCAGAAATCTGGCCAGAATCGATCTAGGCCTGTCTCCCTCAGCAGATCTGTGAGACGGGACTCTGTGAGCTCGCTCAATTTCCAGCTTGTGGCCTGTTATGTCGAGCAGACTCGGGAAAAATTCGTCTAGGAATTTCACCATATCTCTGCCCTCCTCAAGCTCAGGAATTCCAACAATTCGAACGTTATTCCTGCAGCTTCTATTTTCAAGATCTTCAAGCTTTTCAAGGAAATGTTCCAGATCAACTTTGATCGCGGGTGGATTAGCGGTTAATTCCCTCTCCGAAGATTCCAGAAAATCGATTCGTTTTTCAACATCAGTCACTCTTCTACCTAACTCGGAGAATTTTATTTCCATCGCCGTGATCGATCGACGTATTACAGCGAGATCCTCCAAGTCAGCAAGAATCTTCGTCAACATCACCGACATGTTGGACAACTGACGCTGGATCTCCTCTCTCACCGCGCCATCCAAATCAAGTCCCCGGTCTGTAGGCCTGTTGGGGCTTTCATCCTGAACACGTAAGTGTCTTTTAATGTCTCCCGAGCCCGGGGATTTGGACTTCTTTGCCATGTTTTGCAACAAAGGGCAAATGTGTAACTGGGTGTAATAAATTTCACCAGATTATAATATGAAAATAATCGATAATTCAGCAAAGTGCGCAGAGCTCGTCGCTCACACATCTGCTCCTTGCATGGCGTCCAGGGTGTCTCATTTTTTGTAAAATCTTGTTAACTGTATATATTGTAAATATAAATGCCTTAAAATTCACTTATTTGTTTATGGTTTTCCTTGTTCTCACACATATTCCCACAGAAGATCAGATCCTCTTTTTATTGTGTGTACAATACATCTAATCGTTACAATTAGAGATGGGCGGATCCTAAAGTATCGATACTTCCGATATTGATGTTGCATCAAAAATATTGATCCTCACACAAAAATATCGATTCAAATTTTCTTTTTTTTTTAAACTAGGGATATTATCATTTGGTTACCATGAACAATAATCACAAGATTAAAAGTGAAAAAAAGGATTGTGCTATATTAGCAAATACTTATGCAGGATGGGAACTATTTCTTCTTCCACTCATCTTAACATGCATGCTGAAAGACAAGAGCAGACAAGTGCTTGTGCCATCACAAGGCTCATTCAAACAAGAGGAATCAGTGCCTTGTAGAGGTAATGATAGAAAATCAGAGAAAATTTTATATCTAAAGATGACATTTCTCATGAGTTTGTGTGTAATTGTTGTTAATAAGTAATTTAAAAAAATACCATAATTTTACTAAAATACTAACCATAGTTTTACTACAGTAATATTGTAGTAATTACCATGGTTAATTGTGTGGTAGCTATGGTTTAACTAATTACCATGGTTAAACTCTAGTTACTGTATATTATTGGTATCGGATCTAAAAGAAAATTAATGGTATTGCCGATCCCTAGTTACAGTATTAATCTACTATAAATAATGCTGAATATTAAATATAATAATGCTATAGGGGAATTATCCTGATGTCAAATGTCATGTCTGATTTGATTTCATCTGTTAGTTATTATTATTTAACTGAATAAGCATGCACTTCCATTAAATATGTATTTTTGAAAATAATATTTAGATGTAATCAGACAATTTCATTTTAGAAATATTCAATTTTAATTTAAAATATTTTAAATTAATTCAGAGATGGTGTATAAGCAGCATACATTTCTGTATTTTCAGTAGGCAGAATTATTAGCTAATATTTCCATTTGGTGTCACCATTGCCCTGGCTGATTTTTAGTCCCAGTACATCTCTGATGGATCATTTGGCACTTTTAGGAACTGTCATTTTATCTACATTTTTAAGGAAAGGAACTGTTTTGCATATGTCTTAAAAGTTATAATAATAATAATAATAAAACTTTCAATCTTAACTTTTCTTGTTTCAGGCTTAGTTTAAAGAATTGTGAATCAAACCATGAGTTCAGTATCGTGAACTGAACTGAATCGTGAGATTTAGTGAACCGTAACACAGTAACTTCTCAAATGTAGCTAACTGTACCTCAGTACACTATATTTTATATTACGGATAGTTTATCATGCTGTTTGTGTTGATAGGCTATGTCATATGTTTGATACATGTTTAAATAATGAAATATTTATACTGTAAATTTTTCAAAATGTTTAAATATTTGGTTAGAGTTTGACAAACTTTCTTTTTCAAGTTTATAATTTATAAATTGAAAAAAAAAAACTACTTCTACTATAGATTTATCTAAACAGTATATAAAAGACAACATAGTGGAATTGAGAGAATCATAAAAGGCATTCATAAAATTAATTTGCTTTTTTGATTGGCAAACACAAGCAACTACACAAATTTTAAATGAAAATGAAAGTTGGAGTTTGTCAAATACCTGCATAAGTCTGTGTAAAAGCTGCAGAGATGTCAACAACAGAATTGTGCAAGAGCAGAACTCAAAGAAACATGAGAGGAAAACTGAGTGGGAGGAGAGAAAATGCTCAAACAGACAAAAAGCCCACTTCACCAGGAGAAAGAATCTGTAGAGCAACGATGTGAAGCTTTACGATTTTACCCTCACATTTCAATGTTGTCAGACATATCTTAACTGAGTATTTGAAATGAAGAAAGTTTTAACAAGAAAGAAACCTTGTGAATGTTGAGAGAGATTAAGTCAAGGCAACTGTGTAGAACAGAAATGTGTAAGCAGCTCTTTAAGCTCCCAAGAGATAACAGCTGCTTCACATAACAAACTAACTGGATCCAGATGTATTTCCCTCATTTTGACAAAATCCAGTGAAATACCCATTTAGACAACATGACAATTACAAAATTCAAAACATAATTTCTTCTGCAAAAAAATAAAGAAATAAAATAAAAATAAAAATATAAAAATGTGAACCTGACATGTTCTGTTAAATAACAATGTTCTTAAACTGCTTATTCTCCCACATTCATTTGGTCTCATCTCTTCTCTGGGCGTTATTCAGCGCACGTCAATCATTAAACTTGAGCCATTCAAAATTGGTTGTTGCAAAATATAAGAAAGTTCATTCAAATGTTGATATAATATCTATTGCTAAATATGCACATATCATGTGAGCCTGTTTTGTTTCATAGAGTTTTGTCATGCCTGTTTGGTCACTTGTTTGATTCATGGCTTATTGGTTAACCGGTTAATAACCGGTTAATACTGGCGGTTAGTTGGCAGTGGCGAATTCTCAGGGCCAGCAAAGCCTTCTCTGCTGACCTAACATGCCAAATAAATAAATATTTTTCATCCTTTCATTCTCAATCACCTTTTTGCCTATGTATTTTTAATGGCTTTCCACTCTTAATTAATCTACAAACAAATAGAGAAAAAAGAAAAGTTTATCCAGTCAGAATTTATTCCTTGATGCTTACAAGCAAAGTGTGACAGCTGTTTCACAAATCGCATGCCCGAAGCCGAGCTGGTTAGCAGAAGCAGCGCGTAAGTCTGAGCTCCACCCCCTCAGGCCTTCAGAATTTCCACAGAATCCCTCAACAGTGCAAATGAATGAGCAACTAAAGTCAGATTGTCAGATTCATCAGCCAATCAGATTGATTTATTTGTTCTTGGTGGGTGTGATCTTTAGGATATGTCCCGGTCGAGACCTTCTAGCTGGCTTTGAGTGATGCAATCATGCTTTAAGTGATGTACGTAATTTGAAAGCGAAGAGCGCGAGCTCATCATCACTGCCGCTATTGCCATTGAGAAAGAGATCCTTATGGATTTAAAAACACGAGATGTTCTGCATGACTGTGTGATTGCTTAATTTATTAAACAGGAAAGTAGGTCTGACTTTCACTTCAAGTAAATTGGTAAGTGCTTTTTTCATTGTAATGCAACATCAGGAGTTTTTTTAAGTGTAAATTAGGCTGCTGGAGCATTCAGTGTCAGATCAAGTTTTGAAAAGTAGTGCTGCGTTCCATTCAACTCGGAAAGTCGGATTTTACAACTTCCTACTAGGAAAAGTGCAATGGAATGCATTTTGAAGACAGAATTACAACTTGTAGGCTTGTGCAGAAATTCTCAACTCCAATTTCACTGAGATGCAGGGGCTTGATGTCACACAAATATGTCCACACTCAGGGAGATATACAAAGTGATAATCATTCACTTTACTAAGTAATATCGATAAATGAGTTCGTTTCTACATTACATGATATTAAAGCTTGTATAACAAACGCCTGCAGAAACAGGTGTATAAAACATTACTGTATAATCTCTTTTGATAATCGTAAACCTGAAACACTACAGCATTGTGCTGTGCTAGTGCTACAGCATTGTTTATCAGTTGGGTTGCTAGGAAACATCTCTAATGAGAGTCAAATCTCTGCTAAGCTAACGGGAGCGGGGAATGGAATGCATTTATGGTCAGAGATATCAAGTAGGAATATCCCTGATCCAACTTGAATGGAACACGGCATAACCGTGTACCCTGACGAAACGAAATATATTGCAAGCAACATTTAAATCGCAAATATGATTAGATAGCTTTTTCCAGGTATTATAGACCTCCTTGGTAGATTCATATGAACAATTATGATTTTTAACGTTCATTTCACAAAACAGTCATGCTGCAGTTAAAATTAGTCTTGCTTGAGCATTAAGTGTTGTTTCAAGTTCTGGCTTTCGTGCGTGGACGTGTTTTTAAAATGCCAGTTGGTATTATTAGTTGACTGCCACGTAATGTATAATTCTTATTCATTGTGAAACTGTGTTTTCTTAATGGCATGAATCACACTGAAGGCCTAGACTTAAAATGCACGGCCCGCGGCTGTTAGTTGTTTAATAGAATTTGCCAAAATTAGCATCCCTATTTTAAAGAATCATGCACAGGAGTGCCAACTACAGGTAGGAAATAGAATGAACACCTTAATCTACCATACACTACAAACGGTGTTCATTGTGCTTCTCAGAGTTTTGCAGCCGGTGCTGTTCTTTCTCAAGCTGCAAGAACAGCTTGTTATGATTTGGCGCTCTCCCTGTTCAGCAAGATTTCAGATACTTGCCGCTGCTGCCTTTATGGTGCTTGTTCGCGTCAAAAATTTTGCATCTCCAAAATATCTGCCCAAGAAATAGTCTATGGGTGGCCCACTGTCTGTGGAGTGACACTCCTAGCTGAATTTATTAGGGATTCGCATTCCGCTTTCCCCACCATTGTGAGCTGGGAATGAGTGCGTGACATCTCCCTTGTAATAGAATGGTTTCACCCTGTTTTACTGTTATTGGCAGCATGCCACAAGACTGCCATGTCGCAACTAAGATATTTAAGACATGCACGGTGGTTCCTTCACTATGTTGTCTAACAGCCCTCTCGCTTTCCCCCACTGCGTGAGCCAAGAATGAGTTTACAGTGTGACACAAGTCACTTCATTGCCTGTGTGTGCTATTGTTAGTGACGTGCCAGAAAACTGCCATGTTGCAACACAGTAATTTAAGGAGTATGCAGTGCTTTCTTCCAGCCCTCAAGATGGCCCAGGGAGAAAACACTTCGGTGTCCCCAGTGTAGCCCCTGTACTTTTACAGCCGTTGCAAGCCGGAAACTAGTTTGTGTCATCACGCAGGTCACTTTGGTGCTTGTTTTGACTGTTGTTGGCGATTCTGGCCCAGAGAAAGCCCAGAAAAATACCTCTGTGATTCCATGTGCTGCTCTCTCGCTTTTCCCGCCAGCACGAATCGGAAATGAGTTGTGGCGTAGTGCAGGTCACTTCGGTGCCTGTTTTTACTGTTGTTTGTGATATGCCAGAATGCTGCCATGTCACAGCATTAACAAATGGCTTCGTAGTGTATGTGCAAGGAATGCACATTGATTAAGCCTGTTTTCTTCTGCATTTTCAGGACAACGCTCTCGCTTCCCCTGCCACTGTTTGCCGGGATTGAGAACACAATCCCAGTCCTGTGACAGTTTGTATTGCCATTTGCAATGTGCCAGAAGGCTGCCACGCCCAAATTACAGACCTCATTGTGGCTGCACAAGGCCCACCAGCTCTAATCGTCTCAGTTGCACAGGCGTTCCGGAAGGTGGGTGGCGTGCAAAAACCGACAGTCACAAAAGAGCCTCTGTGCATATTTGCTCATTATGCAGATGCATGGCACAGTCTCCTGGGGGTCTCCAGCTGGGTACTTAGCATAGTCTTGTAGGGCTTTACTGGTTATTTAGATCAGTGTTACTATCAGAAATAATTAATAATTATTTCTGTAGTTATTAATCAATATTTAAATTAATCAATTGAATCTAACTCATTAAAACCTCATATGGGGCTCCAGTAAATGTAGTGTGCTACGTTTAGGAGCAAGTTTGGTTATTAGCAATAATTAATAATTATCAAAGATAATTATTAATTAATAAAATCAATAGAACATTGATGAGAATCAATGTTAGCTTTTTTTAAATCCTTTAAATCAACAATTATCAAAGATAATCGTTAATTGTTAACATCAATGAAACATAAATTAAAATTAATACTAGCTTATTGATCATTCAAATTCAATCATCAAAGATAATTATCAATTATCACAAATCAATAGAATATTAATAAGGATTAACATTGATGGGGCACCACCCTGGAATCAGGGACTAATAACCAAATAGTAAAACAGTCTCAACATTAGATTGTTTTCTTAGGAAAATCGACATCCGAAGAATATCGATTTTCGGGAAAAAAAAACAATGAATGAAGGTTTGAATCCGAGCACTGACATCCCGTCAGCATGACACAGGCGTATGCAAAACAAACCAAAACATTTCTCTTTGTAATATAAACAAAGTTTATTTATGCAGTAATATCAATTAATAATTAATACAATGCAGTCAATAAACTTCCGACTTACAACTACAAACTAAACAGTGATATGATTAGATATGGAAATAAAATAATCCTATAACACATAAGGTGTGTGTGTGACAGTGTGTGTGTGTGTGTGTGTGTGTGTGTGTGTCAGTGTGGTTAGTACGAGAGAGAGAGAGAGAGAGAGAGAGAGAGAAGTGACAGCCCTAATGCCGATTTCGCGATAGTGGGAGAGAAAGCAGCTCTCAGTTTATCACTCAGAGACGCGGTTTTACGAGCGGGGCTCGTAAAAGTCCCGCATTATTTGACTCTTTAATGGATGAACTCAGTTGCTGTCTCACCCGTGATGGCGAAATTGCACAACAATCCAATTTAGTTGGACTACAATACAGCAAAACAAATTTGTGATAATTAATACCCTGAGTATTAATAATGAGCGGACATGGCGGTCATGACATCCTTTCTGTCCACTTTCTACACCAAGTGCTGTGCATGATTCGGTAAGATAAGGAAACTGTGCCTTAGGTTGTGCCAAATTCTAGTAGATTTGTGTCACTGAATAGTTGGATGTCTGAGTGGTGTCTGGAGAATAGAACAGGATTTATAGACAATTGGAAGAGTTTTTGGGGTAGACCTGACCTGCTAAAAAGAGACGGACATCCCTCCAGGAAAGGTGCCGCTCTCCTCTCTAGTAATTTGGCTCATAGTCTTAATAATAATAGTATTTGACTAGCTGGGGCCCAGGTCAGGAAGCAGACAAACTGGTTAATCCGAACATCTGCTAGCTGCCTTGAGACGTCACGCAGGTCACATAAACTGCCACACATAGAGACTGTATCACCTAGATATCACATAGAGACTGTGTCTGTTCCCCGAACTACCAAACACAAAACTTTCACTAAATCATTTAGAAAAAATCTGATTAAGGTCAAACTTGAAAAAAAACAAAAAAATTAAAGATAAACATCATATGAAGGTAGGGCTACTAAACATTAGATCTCTTTCTACCAAAGCACTAATTGTAAATTGAATTATTACAGATCAGAGTTTGTATGTGCTCTGTTTGACTGAAACCTGGCTTAAACCGGATGAATATATTAGTTTAAATGAATCTACTCCCCCAGGTTATTGTTATAAACATGAGCCTCGTCTGATGGGTCGAAGAGGAGGTGTTGCTACAATTTACAGTGAAGTTTTTGGTGTTACTCAGGACAGGATATAAATGTAAGTCTTTTGAACTAATAATGCTTAATGTGACACCATCAGATATAAATAAAAAAACTCTGTCATCTTTTACCCTTGCTACAATATATAGATTGCATGGGCCGTACTTAGATTTCCTTGGTGAATTTGCACATTTTTTATCAGATCTTGTAGTTACTGTAGATAGAGATTTAATTGTTGGTGACTTCAACATTCACATAGATAACGAAAATGACAAATTGGGATTAGCATTTATCGATATTCTCAACTCACTTGGAGTCAGACAAAATGTAACAGGACCAACTCATCGCCATAATCATACGCTAGATTTAATTCTGTCATATGGAGTTGATGTTGATACTATAGAAATTCTTCCGCACAGCAATGACACCTTAGATCATTACCTCATCTCTTGTATGCTGCGATCAGCTAATGTTACTCAATCTACACCACGCTATCGTTCAGGTAGATCTATGCTTTCAACCACTAAGATAGCTTCACTAATAATCTTCCAGATCTATCTCATACACTCAATAAGCCCCAAAGTCTAGAAGAACTTGATTAAATAAAATATAAATACAGTCTTCTCTAGCACTCTTGATAGTGTCGCCCCACTTCGATTAAAGAAAATTCAAGAAAAAAGCCCTGCAACATGGTACAACGATCACACTCATGCTCGCAAGACAGCAGCTTGGAAAATGGAGCGCAAGTGGAAGAATACAAAATTAGAGGTATTTCGTGGTGCATGGAAAGATAGTGTCTGTAGCTACAGACAGGCACTAAAAGCTGACAGGTCTGCATATTTTAGCAAAATTATAGAAAAAAACCACAACAATCCTAGGTGTTTATTCAGTACTGTGGCTAAATTGGCCACAAATATATATATATATATATATATATATATATATATATATATATATATAGAGAGAGAGAGAGAGAGAGAGAGAGAGAGAGAGAGAGAGATATTTTAATATCTAAGTCCCTCATTTCATCTGTTGCTGATTGCTCAATTGGAAACATTTTTTGCCCTGGTGTGTTTAGAGGTGTTGCCACAGATAGAGAAAAGGAAATGATACAGTTGGCGCTTTAATGTATCCCTTTTGCAAAATCCTGAATTCCAACAAATGTTAAAGACTGAAATCAATGTCTATATGGAGACCAACTGGTCCTCAGTATCCTCTGTGGGCGTGGCTTGGGAGGCACTTAAGGTGGTTCTTAGGGGCCGGATCATACAGTATGCCTCATTCATCAAAAAATCCAAAGCGCAAGAACTCATGGAATTGGAAGGGAATATCAAAAATGCAGAGGCAGAGCTGAAGCGCTGAATGTCATCTAATGGCCTCAGGGAATTGACCCGATTTAAATATAGATATAATACTATTTTGAATACTATAAGGTGGCATTTTGGCTATTCAGGGCAAGACAGTCATACTTTGAGTCAGGGGATAAGGCAGGGAAACCTCTAGCTAAATATATAAAACAGAGAGAGTCTTTTTCTACCATTCCCTCAGTGAAATCTGCTTGTGGTGAAATATTTACCTCGGCCACTGATATTAATAATGCCTTTGAAGAATTCTATCTTGATCTTTACAGTTCCATGTCTTCGTCTACTGATGAGGATATTAGAAACTTTGTGGAACCATTAGAACTTCCTAAACTGATGACTGAACAAAAAAATTCTCTTGATTCTGAAATAACCTTGGAAGAGCTTGGCGAGGTAATTAAGGCAAGTCTCAGGGGCCAGATGGCTTTGCCGCTGAATTTTTTATATCTTAAGCTACAGAACTGGCTCCACTTTTGCTAGAAGTTTATACAGAATCATTAAAGTATGGACGCAAGTCCGGATCAGTCTGACTCTTAAAAAGGACAAAGATCCAAGTGAGTGTAAGAGTTATCATCCAATTTCCCTGAACCAGCTAGATGTTAAAATTTTGGCTAACCGATTAAGTAAAGTTATGACATCTCTTATACATATAGATCAGGTGGGGTTTATTCGGGGCCATAGCTCTTCTGATAACATTAGGCGTTTCATCAATATCATGTGGTCAGCGGTGAATGATCAGACTCCGGTCACTGCTATCTCACTTGATGCCAAAAACGCATTTGATATGGGATTATCTTTTTACATTTTTGGAATTGTATGGGTTTGGGAATACTTTTATTGGATGGATTAAGTTACTTTATAGACACCCGGTAGCGGCGGTACAAACAAATGGATTAATTTCAGATTATTTTACTCTGGATAGGGGCACCCGGCAGGGTAGCTCTCTTTCCATATTATTGTTCTGTCTTGCCCTGTAACCATTAGCAGCCACGATATGAAAGGAGGATGATTTTCCCGGGGTTGTGGCAGGAGGTTTGGCGCATAAGCTTTTGCTTTATGCAGATTATATTTTATTATTCATCTCTGACCATACTAGATCCATGCATTGCCTCCACATAATTATTAATTCCTTTTCTAAATTCTCAGGATACAGAGTTAATTAGTCTAAATCCAAAGCTTTGGCTCTGACAGCATATTGCCCTGTAACAGTTTTCAGCCAGGCAACTTCCAGTGGCCCAAGCAGGGCATTATGTTTTGGGGCATTTTATTTCCATCAAGTTTGAGTCATTTAATTAGAGATAATTTTGACCCTTTAATAAAAAGGTTTTAGAGTGATGTGGACAGGTGGGCTTCTTTACATTTGTCTATAATTGGGAAGGTTAATGTTATAAAAATGAATTGTATTTCAAAATTCAACTACCTACTACAGTCTCTCCCCATTGAAGTCCCCCTCACTTATTTTAAACAATATGATATATATAGCCAAATCCTTTATTTGGAATGGTAAACGTCTTCGGATGCATTTTAATGTTACACAGGCCAATTGACAAAGGTGGTTTAGGTCTCCCCAAGATTTTATTTACTATTATGCTTTTGGTCTCAGACATTTGGCACATTAGTCACTCCCACTGGAGAGGGCTCCTCCCTGGTTTTGCATTGAACAAGAGGCCCTTGCCCCTATTTCACCATTACAAAGTCTTTCTATCAAATTGCCCAGAAAGGTAAAATCTCATCCCATCATTTCGCACTTGCAATCAGTGTGGTCAAATGTTTCCCACATGTTCAATTTGGATATTTACCTGAATGTTGCCTCAAGCATATGGTTGAACCCTAAATTACGCATTGATAAGTCCCCCTCCAATCAAAATGACTCATTATTGCGCTGTAGCTCTACGTTACTGCCTCCTCCTTCCTTTTCACCTTAGGGGCTGACCATCAGGAGTCTGCACCTTCAAAGCTCTGAGGAGAATTGAATGTGGAAAGTTTGAACTTTTGTGATAGTGGAAAGGAAATTTCTGGCCATCCAGTCTTTGATTTCATACACTCTGCTAATTTAGAGAATTGTGAATTTTCATTGGGTTCAGAAGAAATATAAAGTTGGGTATTGTTGGCATAACAGTGGAAACTTTTTCCATGATTCCTGATAATATCTCCCAAGGGAAGCATGTATAAGAAGAAAAGCAGAGGCCATAAAACTGATCCCTGTGGCACTCCATACTTCTGTTTGATTTGACAATTCCTCGTTTACACAAACCTTTGTTTGGTAGCAGTCTGATAAATAGGACCAAAACCATGCTAATGCAAGTCCACTAATTCCAACATAATTCTCCAGCCTATTCAAGCAAATGTCATGATCTATTGTGTCGAAGACAGCACTAAGATTTAAAAGCACTAGAAGAGAAATGCAGCCGCTATCAGATGAGCAAGTCATTTGCAACTCTGATAAGTGCAATTTCTTTACTGTGATGAGGCCTATATCCTGACTGAAATTGTTCATATATACCATTTCTCTGTAGAAATGAACATAGTTGGGAGGACACTACCTTTTCTAGTATTTTCGACATAAATGGTAGATTTTAAATCAGTCTGGCCAATTCGCCAGGATCAAGCTGTGGCTTCTTAATAAGCAGTTTGATAAGTGCCATTTTAAAGTTTCTTGGGACATGTCCTGAGGAGTTAATAATATTAAGAAGAGGTTCTGAGATTACAGGGAATACCTCTTTTAAGAGCTTAGTTGGTATTGGATCTAACATACAATACCATTCAAAAATTTGGGGTCACTTGCCTGAAATGTTTCTCATGATCTTAAAAACCTTTTGATCTGAAGGCGTATGCTTAAATATTTGAAATTAGTTTTGTAGAAAAAAATATAATTGTGCCACCATATTAATTTATTTAATTACAAAACTACAATTTTATTTAAAAAAAGTTTTTGAAATGGATAACTTGGACCAAATAATTAAGAAAAGCAGCCACTAAGTGCCCAGCATATAGATGGGAACTCCTTCAATACTGTTTAAAAAGCATCCCAGGGTGATACCTCAAGAAGTTGGTTGAGAAAATGCCAAGAGTACATTTCTGCAAAATCTAGGCAAAGTGTGGCCACTTTGAAGATGCTCAAATATTACATAGTTTAGTCACAACATAATTCCCATATTTCCATTTCTATTATTTCATAGTTGTGATGACTTTACTATTATTCTAAAATGTGAAAAAAATAAAATAAAATAAAGAATGAGTAAGTGACCCTAAACTTTTGAACGGTAGTGTACATGTTGTGGCTTTTGATTTTTTGATAAGTTTTGTTAGCTCTTCATGACCTATGACAGTGAAGGATTGAAGTTGTGAGGAAAATTATGAGCTACTGTTTTCTGAGGTGCTGGATTGCATAGTTCCAATTTTATTTCTGATTATTTCAATTTAACAGTAAAGAAATTCATGAAGTCATTACTATTGTGCTGCGATGGAATATCTTGTTCAGTCGATGCTTTATTCCTAACCAATTTATCTACAGTATTAAATAAACACCTAGGATTGTTGTGGTTATTTTCTATGAGTTTGCTAAAATATGCTGACCTGTCAGCTTTTAGTGCATGTCTGTACATACAGACACAATCCTTCCATGCAACACGAAATACCTCTAATTTTGTATTCTTCCACTTGCACTCCATTTTCCTAGTTGCTTTCTTCAGAGCATGAGTGTGATCATTGTACCATGGGGTGGGGCTTTTTTCTTGAATTTTCTTTAATCGAAGTGTGGGTGACACTATCAAGAGTGCCTGAGAAGACTATATTTATATTTTCTGTTATTACATTAAGTTCTTCTGGACTTTTTGGCTTACTGAGTATGTGAGACAATTCTGGAAGATTATTAGTGAAGCTGTCTTTAGTGTTCAAAAGAATAGCTCTACCTGAACAATAGCGTGGTGTAGATTGAGTGACATTAGCTGATCCCAGCAAACAAGAGACGAGGTAATGATCTGAGATGTCATCGCTCTGCGGTAGGATACCTATATTATCAACATCAACTTCATATGACAGAATTAAATCTAGCGTATGATTATGGCGATGAGTTGGTCCTGTCACATTTTGTCTGACTCCAAGAGAGTTGAGAATATCGATAAATGCTAATCCCAATGTGTCATTTTCATTATCTATGTGAATGTTGAAGTCACCAACAATTAAAGCTCTAACTACATTAACTACTAGATCTGATAGAAAATTTGCTAATTCACCAAGGAAATCTAAGTACAGCCCGTGCAATCTATATACTGTAGCAAGGGCAAAAGACGACAGAGATTTTTTATTTATATCTGACGGTGTCACATTAAGCATTATTAGTTTAAAAGACAAACTGATATCCTATCCTCTGAGTAACACCAAAATCGTAACTGTAAATTGTAGCAACACCTCCTCCTCGACCCTTCAGGTGAGGCTCATGTTAATAACAATAATGGGGGAGTAGATTCATTTAAACTAATATAGTAATCCGGTTTAAGCCAGGTTTCAGTCAAACAGAGCGCATACAAACTATGATCTGTAATAATTACATTTACAATTAGTGTTTTGGTAGAAAGAGATCTAATGTTTAGTAGCCCTTACTTTACATTTTTCAAGTTTGACCTTAATCGGGGGCCTGGGTAGCTCAGCGAGTATTGACGCTGACTACCATCCCTGGAGTCGCGAGTTCGATTCCAGGGTGTGCTGAGTGACACCAGTCAGGTCTCCTGAGCAACCAAATTGGCCTGGTTGCTAGGGAGGGTAGAGTCACATCATGGGGTAATCTTCTTGTGGTTGTTATTAGTGGTTCTCACTCTCAATGTGGTGCGTGGATCGCGGAGAGTACCATGAGCCTCCATATACTGTGAGTCTTCGCAGTGTCATGCACAATGAGCCACGTGATAAGATGTGTGGATTGACAGTCTCAGAAGCGGAGGCACCCAGATTGAGGTGAGTAACCGCGTCACCACAAGGACTTACTAAGTAGTGGGAATTGAGCATTCCAAATTGGGAGAAAAACAGACAGTCTCTAAATGATATCTAAGTGATACAGTCTCCATGTGTTGTAGTTTATGTGACCTGTGTGACATCTCAAGGCATCCAGCAGATGTTTGGATTAACCAGTTTGTCTGCTTCCTAACCTGGGCCTCAATTAGTCAAATACTATCACTAATAAGACTATGAGCTAAATTACTAGAGAGGAGAGCAGCACCTTCCCTGGAGGGATGGATTCTGTCTCTCTTTACCAGGTCAGGTCTACCCCAAAAATTCTTCCAATTGTCTATAAATCCTGTGCTATTCTCCAGACACCTCTCAGACATCCAGCCGTTCAGTGACACTAATCTACTCTAGACCTCGTCACCATGACGAGCAGGGAGGGGTCCAGAGCATATTACAGTGTCTGACATAGTTTTTGCAAGTTCACACACCTATTTAATCTCTTTAGTGATCTCCGACTGGCAAAGCCAGACATTGTTAGTGCCGACATGAATAACAATTTTAGAAAATCTACGTTTAGCATTAGCCAGCACTTGTAAATTTGATCTGATGTCAGACGCCCGAGCCCCCGAAATGCATTTAACAGTGATGGCTGGAGTCGCTATTTCCACATTCCTTACTATAGAATCACCAATTATTAAGGCTCTTTCAACTTGATTCTCAGTGGGTGCAACACTGAGTGAGGAGAATCGATTGGAAACCCCAACAGGAATGGGAGAGTGGTGTCGCTTTACTGAGTGAGTATGCCAAACGTCACCCAAACACCCTGCTGAGGGGGCTCTAGGGCCAGAACCAAAGTGTGTGTGTTGCTCACTGTTCTACCCACATCCAAAACAGGATCTACTGGCTTCTCTTTCTCACTGAGCTCCACTAGCGTTAGGATGCGTGTCTCTAACTCATTAACTTCTCTGTCAGCCTGACTAATTCCTTACATTTATCACATGTGAATCCTCACAGCTGATGGAAGAAGCTATAGTAAACATGCGGCATGCAATGCAGGAGGAAATAAAATGAGCGGATGCCATAACTTAAAGCAATTGTTTGTTGTTGCTGTTGTTGTTATGGTTGTTTTTGAGCGGCGAAGGTTTGAGATCGATGTGGTTCGATGTGGTTCCTGATCAGTAGATGTTTGAGATTGATGCAATAATCCATGTAAAACACAGTGGAGAAAACTAATGCATGCAGTTGAGACACGAGATGTAGACAAACGGGAAAAGAAAAAAAGAGAGAAAACGGGTGCACGCCATAAAATGCACACAGTTAAAACAGTAGAAAAGCTGAAAAACCCAAAGCATGAGGCAAAATGGCAAAGGATAAAATGATGAACATATAAGAATAAGAATAAGCAATGCTATGCATGCTAGCAAGCTACAAACACTCATGCAGTGTGCTGGCAGCAACCGGAACAGGAAGTGACAGCAGGAAAAGGAAATGATAAGGGTGCACATGCACTTTTTAAGTGAGTAGTATTCGGGTGGTCATGTGATTCTAACATGGTGGCCCCCATGTGCGGACCCTCTCCATGTAGAATAAAACAGCTTTTAAAAAGTGAATGATATGACTGGAGTCTAACTTTTAATGTGATTGGTCATGATTTCCTACATATTTTGCAAAATTACAATTCATTTCTTTAGGAGTTAAACTTTTTTAATGAGGAAAAAATGTAAAGAGTGCTAGGAATGTCATAAAATATAGATATATCGATTATTGATCGGCATGTTATTTTATCGATATGTTTTTGTGGCATCGATATATTTAAATTAGCCAACATCAAAATTAGAAGCCTAATTTGTGCCCTTTACAATTCACTTTCATTTGTGTAGTCTGGCGTTATAGCTTTCGAAGAACACAAGGGGGTGATATAACATTAACTGTACTTGTACCCAAAGAGTTCACTTTTATTTGTACATCTCTCGCTGTCACCCCTAAATTTGTGCAGCTGGTTTTGCATGGCATTTCGTTATGGCAGATAAAATAATTTAAGAGTTTTGGGGAAAAGGTAAAAGAAGTTATGTTTGGAGTCATTTTGGATTCTGGCTCGAAGGAGCTGGCCAATACTTGGATAAATCAAAAACGGTGCGTAAAAAATGCAAGGCAGAATTGTCATACTCCGGGAAAACAACCAATCTAATGTCCCATATGAACAAATATCATGGTGAATGGCAGGGATGTGCAGCGAAAGGTAGTAAACAGGTATAAACCTACAATCGGAGAAGCTTTGAACCTTAGGAAAAAATTGATTCGCCACAGGCCAAGAAGCTTAAATATTGTGTTGCTAAGTTTATTGTCAGAGATACACAACCGCTTAGCGTGGTGGAGAGCCCCTTTTTCTGAAATATGTTGGAGGAAATGAAACCGGAGTTTAAGTTACCCTTTACTAACAATGTGTTGAGAACCATGTATGAAGATACTAAAACAATTGTGCGTACGCAGCTTGAAAAGGCGAAAGGCATCACTCTTACTACCGACTCCTGGACATCACAAGCTACGAAGACTATGTAACGGTTAATGCACGTCATCGATTCAGCATTTAAGATTAACTCTTTTGTGCTGCAAACTTCTCACCTCAGACTTGTATGAAAGCCTTGTGGACATGGAGTGGAACTGGGAAAACATACTGCGTGACCCACAGCCTGTGTATGTTACTGAAAATGTGCACAATATTACAAATGCCTTGCAGCTTCTCGAGCGTCAACGCATTGGCTGCATGGCCCACATGCCGAACCTTGACATGAAAAAGGGATTGGCGGTCCGAACAGCCGGTAGAGTTTTGGGAAATTGCCGGTGTATTGTTGGACATTTTAAATGCAATGTCACAGCATCCAGGTCCCTCACTGACAAACAGGTCCTGCTACAGCTACCACAGTACCGATTGGTGCAAGACATTGAAACCAGATGGAATTCCACTTATTATATGATGACCCATCTTGTTGAGAAGGAACCTGCTATTTGTGCCACTCTGATCGGCTGTGGAAGATTAGATGCCAGAGATCTCATTCTCACAGTAATTGAGTTTGCTCAGATTAAAGACCTGCTGCTTGTGGATTTAGTGGGTGACATGGAGGTGGGCGAAACAACACCACGAGCCAAAGTGATGGTAACAGATCACCTCAATAAACAGACTGAGACTAGGCCATCATGACTGTGCAGTTTCTTTGACAACTGTGCAGGTGTCAGAGAAGACCGGCTGTGTACGACTCTACAAGGAGGAAAACCCCGTCGCTGTGACCGAATCTCCATTGAATTGGTGGAGATCTCGCGCTGATATATATTCAACTATATATATATATATATATATAAACTATATCGCAGGCTAGTGAAGCACTATCTCAATGTGCCTGGCACTAGTGTCCCTAGCGAAAGGGTGTTCTCTGTGGCTGGCAACATTGTTACTTCCCAGCGTTCACGTTTGGATACAAATAACGTGGACATGCTCATATTTCTTAATAAAATCATTGTTCACTAGGCTAAACGTAGGCTTTGCATTGGCCTCTGGTGTTGTAAACTAGAATTTAAAAGTCTACTGTATACTGTTGCCTTTGAAGAAGACCGGTTCATTTTGATTTCGTGTTGATTGTTATATCTGGATAACGTATAAGTGTAGGTTACATAGGCTAGGAGCCTCAGCATACTCATAAGTATAGCCTAATTTTAAGCAGACTTTTAATTTGATTTTTGTAGTATTGTGTTTTATTTTTAGCTATGTTGGCCTATTTTCATAGTGTTTGAACGTGCTAAGTACACAAAACAGCCCTCGTGGATATATGAGCCTATGTGTATACACAATAAAGAATCTTATTTTCTTTCAACATGCCTACAGTTATGATTTGTTGGAATTATTATGCTATTAATTTGTTTTGTAAAATCTGATCTGACAACTCGGTAGCTCATTCACAAACACGCAGGCTCCATCTAGTGGTGTTTCAGGATATAACACTTAATATTGGTAAGACTTTGCGGTAGATTTAAGGGTTTTAAGTGTAGCAAAGAGTGCCCTATATATATATATATATATATATATATATATATATATATATATATATATATATATATATATATATATATAAAATCTGAAATATATCGATAATCATCAGGAGAATGTTCTGATTATCGATGCATAAAAAAAGACATCGATCTCAAGCCTAATGAGTGCACCTTTAAATAGACTACTTTGAAACGTGTCGTGATTGCAGGTGATTGAAGAGGTTCCCCAGTCTGCTTAAACTGTCTATTCTCCCGTATACATTGGGTCTCATTCCTCTCTGGCCTCATTCGGTGCAAGTCACTCAGTGCTATTAATCTGGGGTATGCACCAATTGTTAATTTTTACACAGTTTTTTTTGTTTTAGTCATAGTTTTAGTATTTTGACAAAAATGTCCTTTAAAATTAGTCAATATTTTGTCGTCATATTCATTAATTTTAGTCAGTTTTACTAAAATGGCACATAATTTAAGTAAACGAAAAAAAATTTAGTTGATTATAGACTACACTAATCAAACATTTAGAAAAAATGTATAAACATTTTCTTAATTTAAACGTATTAAACATAAAAGATAGGATACAAATAAAATACTGTGCAACTGGCCTTGTTGTGAAAACCTGAGCTCCTGAAACAATAGCATGTAATTAATATAATGACGTATTAGCTACTCTTTAGAAGTTACCCAGGTAGCAAAATTTGTCTGGCCCACTTGTGGGCCACATATTTATCTTAGTTCTGGCCCAGTATACGCCTGGGTCCTCGGCCCATGATCTTGCCCATGCACTATTGTGAGTAGAAATGATGAGTGTGGACAAATTTGGCCCAGAGATTGTTAAATGAATGGTTCTGGCCCAGATGTGGCCCACAGTGTGTAAGAAAGTAAAGGTTATACCTGCTGCATCCACACCAAGCAGGATCCGAGTGTCAAAGATAGCTGGGCTCTGCAACTAACCGCCAAAACCGTCAGTCGGCTGTGTTCCGTAATTTTAGCAGTGGGCCGCTTGTGACGTATCAGACTCGGGCCACAAGTAGATATACACAACTACACCGTGAGTATGGATCTGCATCGTAGAACTGCTTTCAGCCAATATTGATCCACATGGGAAAAGCCATCTGTCAGCCAGAAGTGGTGTGTACAGTCGGCACGGCTCTGGCCAGTAACATTTTCACTGATGTCGGCATTGAGCCAACAGTGCTGCACTTTTGCTGGAATCAGCACAAATGTGTTTGCTATCTGGGTAGTCTACTGTATTCTTAAAATCTTCATTCTTTAGAGACTTTATTAATTTACAGTGTTTAGCCAGTTTAGGATATTGCATTGCATGTAGCACACACATCTTATCAGCGTATTATGACTAGCGTGTTACTTAGTTCAAATTCACCTGCTTATTCGCTTCATTATTTGTTCGAATGTAATATTACATAAATGTTGTGGATATAGTGATTAATCTTTTCTATAAATAGAATGTGTTTGAGTGAGGTAATTAACCCACTTTAAAGCAATTCATTTTGCCGTTGTTCAGCGTGTTGACTCACACAGCTCAAGCAGGAAAATCCCCAATTTAATGGATTATTGGATTAGATGAATTGATATCTAAAATGTTTCCATAAACAGATGTTTCTCTAAATGTGTCATGTGTATTTTGTTGATTCATGTCTTTTATTTTGAAAAGTTTAATTCCTGTTCCCTTGTCGTGTGATTTCATGTTTTCCCTCCATTTTCATGTGTCATGTTTTCATTGGTTTATTGTTTAATTAGCTTGTTATCAGTTCTGTTTGTGCATTGGTTTATGTTCTCCCATGTCTTGTATTTAAGCCCTCATGTTCACCATTGTCTTTTGTCAAGTATTGAATGTGATTGTAGATGTTTAACTCAAGCCACGTTTATGGCAAGGCATAGTCAAGTTCATATATATTTTTATGTTTCACATTTGTAGTTAGGGTTATTGGTTATCACGTTTGGATTACTGCACTTGTAAATAAACTGCACTTGGGTTCTCTACACTTCGTCATCGTCTTCGTCATTACCATTGCCAGCAGTGCCAGTACGTTACAAAATGCTTCTTGTATATATCTTCTTATTTTTTTCTCGTCATATCTTCTTCAACAATATGCTTTAATAAAAAAAGTTTAGTTATCATCATGATGTGTCTTTTCCGTCTCATTTTCGTTATAAAACCTTCTTCAGCTAAAGTTTTCACAGTGATTTCATTGACAAGATTAACATTGCCTATACTATGAAGCTAGTTGAAATGTAAGAGTTCAAGTTGGTTACTTTAACGCTGTGACAGTAGCTGACACTATGGGAACTCCTCCCAGGAGTAACAATATCTGAAGCCTGTCCTGCCAGTCCTAATGGCAGATGGCACTTGACGCTCCACCCCTCATGCAAGCATCATCAGGCATACAAATTGGCATACAGCACCATTTACACAGATTTTTCTCTTTGAGGTCGCTATTACATCCCCTAGGGGTAGGTAGGTGCTCCACATGTGCTGGTTCCCCGTAGGTGACCCCATGTGATATCTTCCGCTAAATCGTTTCTCTGTCGGTAAACTGCATCTTCCTTGGGCAGAGGCCCCTCTGCCCCTGGTCACCATGTTTGTAGAAACTTCTCCCCCCTCGGGTAGGACCTACCATGGGACTTCTCCACATGACATACTTTCGACAAGACTTGGTAAGACCATGTGATGTATTTCCACTCAAAATACCCCCCCCCCTTTTCTCTGGGCGGGGTGTGGTCTCTGTGGTGTCTTCTCCTTGGGAGTGACACCCCCCCGATGTAGACATTTATGGCCCCCAGTCGGTTAACAAATTCTACTCTTTTTGGGGAGAAAAAAGAGGAAAAGAGGCCACAGCTGAGCTAGCCTGTCCTTATTTTTTGGGCAGTCAACTTATTCCCGAAGGACCGCTCATAAGAGCGTTGGGGGAGGTTACGTGACAGCCTGGTGCGCTGACTACAAGGCACACAGCGGTCTGCCCATCTCGCACTGGCAGTCCACGTAACACAGTTCAGCTAGTTGTGGTGTTTTGTATAGGGACCCCTAGTGTCACTACATCGACACAACGTCAAGTGAGTGACAGATAGGGAACGTCCTGGTTGCCAACTGTGGGCTTCTCCATGGAGGGGCATCTACCAGCTCTACCTGCTATGGGAACCAAGGGCAGTTGGGCCACTCCGGTGCAACCACCAGCAATTTCTCTGTCCTCCCAAATTTTGCACAACACTTGGTGTTGCAAACAAACTGGAGGGAACGCATACCTGCACATCACTGGCCATGAGCTAGGGCGTCCATGCCTATTGGAGCCTGAGTCATAGAGTACCAGTGACAACAATGCGTGATCTCCAGGGAGGTAAAGAGGTCCACCTCGACTTCCCAGAATACCTCCCAATCTCAGAACACTGTGAGGGCGAAGTCTCCATTCCTCTCCATTCCCTGATGCCAAAGCAAATCTGCACTGCAGTTCAATTCACCAGGGCTGTGCATTTTACATACTGACAGAAGATGCTTCTCACACCAAAGTATAAGTTGGCGCACTAGATTCAACATTGGTTGTGACCACATTCTCCCGATGGTTTATGTACGCCAAAACAGCAGTGTTGTCTGTCCAGATCAGTACTTGAAAGCCCTGCATGACTGACCAAAAGCTCTGAGAGCTAGGAAGACTGGATGCAGCTCCAGGCGATTTATGTTTCACACCTGCCCAGGAGCCGAAGGCTGGACGACCATTGTACAGGGCTCCCCAGCCTGTGTTGTATGCATCCGTCATGACACCTTTGGGTCTGGCCACCTTGCCAAGTGCTATGCCTTTCTGATAAAACACAGGTGTTTTTAGCGTGGCTAGGTAGTGAGTGCGGCTAGGCAGAGGTGTGTCACTACAAGATGCAAGCAACTGTGTCGCCAAGAATGATGTGGCATTCTCGAGTTGACCCAGCACTGAAGAGGCCCCATATGTAACAAACCCAATGGAGTGACAGCGGCCGAGGGGTCATCAAACACAAGTCCGGCTTAAAATGTTTCAACAGTAAAGCTCTCCCTAGCTTGACGCTCGTCAAGCATCGAAGAACAGACTTAGTGCTTTTGTCAGTCAAGACATCATTTTTATTTGTATTGTGCTCTTCACAACACACATTGTTTCAAAGCAACTTTACAGAAAATCATTCTCTAACAGTAAATGAAGCTGTAATGTATGTAATGTCTTAATTATTCCTATTTACAGTATTTACTAGATTGTTTTGTTTGTTATTTTGGGCCAGGGGTCATCCTGAAGTCCTTTTATCTGCTGCTTCTGAAAATATCTATTAACAGTAATCATTTATTGTAGAATTTATACTCTATGTTCTCTGGTCTGACAGTTGAGCGGGAGTCATTCCCTATCTTTATTGCAACCTCAGTACAGGGCCTAATTAGCGCATGTACTGGGCCGGCAGCGAGTTTCTCCGCAAACTCGTCTGCTACAGGGCTAAGGAGGAAAGTCATCCAGGGATCACAGCTTGTGAACACTACTGTGAGTCAAAAGCGCATATCTTCACCTCAAGGGAAGGGAAAGGCGCTATGCGCAAGCGGTACACCCGGCCAGCTGTCCTGAAACTTGCCTGCTCATACCTGACAATACACGGGATGAAACCGGCTCAACCCGGAGAGTGTTGAACCTCGCAAAGATGTTGGGTGTTGTCCAGCCCGCTGCTCTGCAGATGCCTGCCAAAGAGGCGCCACTGGCCAGGGCCCAGGAGGCTGCTACACTCCTAGTAGAGTGGGCTCGTAACCACATGGGGGGTGGCACGTCCTGAGCGTGATATGCCATCATGATTGCGTCAACGACCCAGTGGGCGATCCTCTGTTTGGAGACAGCACTTTCTTTCCACTGTCCACCAAAGCAGACAAAGAGCTGCTCGGAGCATCTAAAGCTCTACGTGCGATCCAAATAGATGTGTAAAGCACGCACCGCACAGCAAAGCTGGGCCTGCCTCCTCCTGGGGCAGCGCTTGCAGATTCACCACCTGATCCCTAAAAGGGGTCGTGGGAACCTTGGGCACATAGCCCAGTCGGGGTCTCAGGATCACATGAGAGTAACCCGGACCGAACTCCAGGCATGATTCACTGACAGAGAACGCCTGCATGTCCCCTACCCTCTTGATGGAAGTGATTGCAGTCAGGAGGGCAGTCTTCAAAGAGAGTGTCTTAAGCTCAACTGACTTTAGGGGCTCAAAGGGAGCTCCCTGTAGACCCCAAAGGACTACAGAGAGGTCCCATGAGGGGATTAGGCATAGTCTGGAGGGATTCAACCTCCTAGCGCCTCTCAGGAACCTGATGATCAAGTTGTGCTTCCCCAAATACTTACCATCCTCTGCATCATTATGTGCCGAAATGGCGGCTACATACACCTTCAAGGTGGAGGGGAACAGCCACCCCTCCAGCCTCTCCTGCAGGAAGGAAAGCACCAATCCGACTGCGCATCTCTGGGGGTCTTCGCATCAGGAAGAACACCACTTAGTGAACAGATGCCACTTCAAGGCATACAGGTGCCTCATAAAGGGGGCCCTAGTGTCTACCACCGTGGGTGGACCTTGTACTCGTATGCCCGGCCATCAAAAGCAAACCGCAGGAAGGGTCTGTGTCGAGGTAAGACCGAGACGTGGAAGTACGCGTCCTTCAGGTCTACCGTCGCGAACCAACCTTGATGCCGGACACTCGCTAAAATGCATTTTTGCATCAGCATCTTGAACGGGAGTCTGTGCAAGGCCCGGTTCAGGCTGTAAAACCCCTTCTTCTTCTCGGCTGGAGGGACAGGCCCTATCGCACCCTTCTTTAGAAGGGTAGCGATCTCCGCACGCAAGGTAGCGGCGTTCTCGGCCTTCACCGAGGTGAAGCAGACACCGCTGAACCTGGGCAGGTGCCTGGCGAACTGAATCGCGTAGCCGAGTCGGACAGTCTGGGTCAGCCATCACGACAGGTTGGAAAGCGTGAGCCACGCATCCAAACTCTGGGTGAGGGGGACCAAGGGGACAATCACGTCTGATGTACCGGCAGGTGGGGCCTCGTGGCGGGGCGGAGCCTGAGGCGCCACGTCGAGGGGGCTCGAACTCCATGGCCATGCTGAGTCCGGGGACATCGAAGCACTTACCACAGGTAGAGTACTTAGGACGGATCATTGCGCATAAAACTAAAGCTATATCGCCAAGCCAACTAGAAGGCATAAGTAAAGCACCCCAACCACAAACAGTGGGACAAATGATGACCTTTTTGGGCATAACAGGGTTTAGTGCTGATTGGATAGAAGATAATGCCATTAAAACCGCTCCCTTAAGAACAATAATGAAACAGACAGGGCATCAAAACCTCAGAGCTCAATTAACCTGGGACACAGATGCATTGATAGCCTTTGAATCATTGAAAAAAGAACTTCAGACAGCTCCAGCATTAGCAACACCAGACTACACTAAACCATTTCATTTGTATGTAGCAGATAGAAGAGATGGATATGCATCAGCAGTTTTAATGCAGGAGACTTGTAGTGGAAGGAAAAAGCAACCAATAGCTTATTACAGCATAAAGTTGGACACTGTAGTACAAGGCTACCTGCCATGCTATCAAGGACTTACAGCAGTGTATTTTGCTTATGACTAAGCTTCCACTGTAACAATGGGCTACCCAGTGATAATTTATACTCATCACAAAGTAACAGAGTTATTAGAGCAAGGTAGATTTGTTCTGACACAAGCCAGGTGTTTGACATATTCAACACTGTTGACTTACCCAGACATTACCATAAAGTGATGTACAACGATAAATCCAGCAAATTTCATTCCTCTAGAGGGGGAGGGAACACCTCATGAATGTGTAATAGACTCTCTAGCTTTTACTCGTCTCAGACCAGATCTAGAATCAACACCAATCATAGATGCAGAAGCAGATTATTTTGTAGAAAGGTCATACTTCAGAGACCATCTAGGCAATCATGCAGGGTATGCTGTTGTCAAAAGAAATGACAAAACTTTTGTTCCAGTTGTGATGCAGCTTTGTGAACAGTCATGCTCAGCACAACTGGCTGAATTAAAAGCATTGACTGAGGCTTGTCTTTTAGCTAAAAATCTAACTGTTAATATTTATACAGATTCGGCATATGCACATGGAATATGCCATTTATTTGGAGCAGTCTGGAAACAAAGAGGGTTCAAGAAGACTGATGGGACACCAATTCAACATGGCGACAAAATTATTAAGCTAATTTCAGCCATGATGCATCCAAAGAGATTGGCTATCATCAAATTTCAAGCACATAAAAAAGGCAATGATTTTGTTATTCAAGGTAATAATGCTGCAGACTTACATGCCAAAAAAGCATCAGGATGCCAAGTAGCAATAATGGCACCTGTAGATGTTTTGCTTCAGCTCCAACCACAATTAAATGATATTGCACAGATGCAACAGCAAGCTGGCCCTTATGAGCATGCAGTATGGCAACAAAGAGGGGCAAGCAGAGACGTCAGTGGCATATGGCGATCTCATGAAGGACATATGATTTCTCCTACAGCACTCCTTACTATACTAATCTCAGATGCGCATGGTTTTGACCATTGTGCAAGGGGGGAGGTACTTAGAAAGATAAAAAGACAGGGATTTTGGTCCCCATATCTACAGGCCATGGTAGATGAATATTTGGCTAAATGTAAAATTTGTGCCCAAAACAATGTCAGAAGGGGTACATCAGCACCAATAGGTCACATACCAGTACCAGAAGGCCCATTTAAACATCTGGTAATGGATTATGTGGACATGACAAGATCAATAAGAGGAAAAAGATACATGTTGGTGATAATAGATAGATTCAGCAGATGGGTAGAGGCAGTACCATCAGCAGACCAAGGAGCTCAAACAGTGATAACATTTTTGACTAGAGAAGTCATTCCAAGATTTGGCATACCATCTCAAATTAGTTCTGACAATGGTTCAGCATTTATGCAAAGAACAGTGAAAACAGTGATACAGCAGTTGAGAATCAAACAGAGACTAGGGTGTATCTACCATCCACAGTCTCAGGGAATGGTTGAAAGAGTGAATGGAACTCTCAAAACTAAGATCAATAAAATTTGCCATGACACTAGACTCAATTGGGTAGATGCTCTACCCCTTGCATTGATGAAATACTGTATGCAGACCAATAGAATCACTAATCTGTCACCACATGAAACGTTAACAGGCAGACCCATGCCAGTACCCTACCTGAGAGGACCTTATGAAGGCCCACCTTTAAAGCAACTACAGATGGAGCTAAGAGCTTATATGAGACAATTAACTGCTATACACAAGGCTATTCATTCACAGGAACAGAACAGCGGACCCAGACAGGACGAAGAAGCTCCATGCCCCATAGTTCCTGGTGATCAAGTGTATTTAAGAGTTTTTAGGAGAAGATGGAATGAACCCAGAAGGCAAGGCCCGTATAAAGTAGTGAGAGAAACCCCAACAGCAGTACAGGTAGAAGGTAGTACAATGTGGTACCATTTAAATCACTGCACTAGGGTTCCTCTACTGAGGTTACCAAGACTGGCAGAGCAAAGAGATAGAGCAGAAGTTCAAGAAGATTCAGATGTAGAGTCACCTGAAACTGAGGGAGAACCTGAAACCCATGAACAAGAAAGAGCTGGACCAGGAGAAGGCTCAGAGCAGGAGGGAGAAAGTAGTGATGCTGTTACACCTCATTCTAGGGCAGCTGAGCACGTTGGAGCTAGAGATGAAGTACAGCTGCAGGAGGATGTACGGCAAACAGTGGGGTCAGAACTGGAAGGTGAGGAAAGTTCTGATATGGATCTTGCTGTTGGTACACCTGTTGCAACAACTCCCTCAGATCCAAGGTCTCCCATCTACCACTCCCCAAGACTCTCTGGCGACCACTCCTCAGACTCAGAACAGGCAGGGCCTTCTCAACCTTACTTCTCCCCAGGGCCAGGAGAGTTTCAAACAATCGACTTCTCAGAGCTTGGTGATTTCCAGTTCCTTCATTAAGTCAACTCAAGGTATGCCAGTAAACAAATCCAATAAAAGAAGATCTTTAAATACAGAAGACTATGAGGATCCATATGGAAGAATAGATTATCAATTTATCCAGTTGCCACTGCCACCACAACCTATTAAGGAAGCACAAAATCTAAAAAAGAAGATACATAATCAGATTGCAGAAGTAGTAGTAGCAATGCCCAACAATGACATAGATTACAAGACTGAATTGACATTGTTAAGAGAATAATTATTAGAAAGTGCACATCATAATGATTGGTTTAAATGGGCAGACCACACGGCAAAACAATCAGGAATGTCTAACTGTCTGTTATGTTCACCATCACCTTTGAAGGAACTTATGGTAGTGCCCAATCCCCATGATTTTACACAATGTGCACAGCATTATAAACGATATTGCAATGTAACAGATACAGAAAGAATACCTTTCTGTCCTGCTGAATGTCTGGCTATATTAAGTAATCCATAATTCTTTGTATTTTATACAACAGAGAGGTGGAGAAATGAATGTAAAAGTCTAGATTTCCGAGTACCTGCAAAGAAAAGAGACAGACCTGTAGCAATGTAATAAACCCAAGACTTCAGTATGAGTGTTTTAATAAATCAAAGGGACAGGTCAATGTGGGTAGATTTAAAGGAACAAGTACCGACTATTCAATGTTTGCAACAGCTACACAGCAAAGAGCAATTACAGCAGGTCTTCTATACCAAAAGAAGACTTGGTGGGAAGATATGATTTATCCTATAAGGAAATTTTATGAGAGTCAAACTGAAGCCATAGCAGACTATTTTTGGGTATGTGGTGGGAAAAAATTGAGGGCTACATTACCAGAGAATTGGAAGGGTATATGCACTAGAGTAAGACTAGCACAAGAAGTGACTATGCTAACATGGAACCCTGAAGACTCTGACATCCCAACTACACCTAGAAGAACTGTGCAAAGCAAACAGAGTGAGAAGAGCATATCAGCCTGACCCTAATGTAATAATAGATGCAATTGGTCACCCAAGAGCAATACTGCAAGAGTTTAAGGCTAGAGATGAAATAAAATCAGGTTTTGAGTCTATATTTGTGTGGATAACACCCAACAAGAATGCAGAATGGATCAACTAAATTTATTATAATCAGCAGTATAATCACACTGATGAAGCATTAAAGGCCTTGGGTGAGCAGTTAGCTGCAACCAGTAAAATGACATGGCAAAATAGACAGGCCCTAGACTGGCTATTGGCAGAAAAAGGAGGGGTTTGTGAAATGTTTGGAGCTGACTGTTGTACTTATATCCCAAATAATACAGCTCCTGATGGATCGTTTACCACAGCCATGAAAAAGCTGAAAAACTTACAAGAAGAAGTGACTGTCAGTGCTGGGAGAGATCAACATATTTGGATCCTGGGGAGAATGGCTCACTATAGTAGGAATAATAATGGCTGTAGCTATTGTTATTTTTGTATTGTTGTTTTGTTGTGTTGTGCCTCTCCTCAGATCAATGATGGCCAATGCTGCAGCCAAACAGATGATCAATGTGTTTGTAAAGCCATCTGGAATTGACATTGGGGCCACTATATACTCCATAGGCCCTGGACTGGATGAGCTGGACGAATTCTAGAAAAGACCCTGAAATGACACAGAAATGGTAGAGAAAGGGGTGCCTTTTTCTTTTAACATTTATTTTAAGTTCTCTCTTGTTTTTGAATAGTAAGGGAGTCTGTATACTCATTGTACTTTTCTTTATACTAAAATTAGGTAGTCTTTTAGACTGGATAGAGTAGGCAGGAAGTTAGAGGGTATTATGTTTATTATTTTGGCATATACCCCTTCCTGAAGTGATTATTTTCTTTTTAACTGATGTTTGTTGTTTAATCAAATCATGTGAATGAAAAGACTGATGAAGATTTGCAGCAGATAATTATCCATGTTATGAGGTAATGTAAACAGGTAATGTTGTTGAATGAAATATAGAATGCATCTTTACATTTTTAAAACACTGGAAGTACCACTGGAAGGCCAGAGGATAAACACCACAAAGTGAAGTAAGGATCAACGAGCACCTCAGTGCTTGGCAGCAAGAGCAAGACTCTACTGGAGGTTTAAAAACCCACTGTCTGCTCCAACACCACCAGATAGCACTCCAGGCTACCGGAAATGTCTGTGAGTTCCTCTGGCACCGTGGGACGTATCATATGCTGAAGTAGTCTACTGATATTGTTTAATCACTGTAATATGTTAACCTACTGAAATAAGTCTAATCACTGATGTACTCTGCATAACACAAGGCTACCTTTGCATGCACATGCTTTATACAAGAATGTGATTACCATCCAGAAAGAACTTAGCTAGGGAAATAAGATATTTTTACTTTCTCCTAGTTAAAAGTGGGGGAAGATTTTTGGTCTTATTCTCCTCCAGAGTGCAGTTCCATAAGTATAGGCATTGTTAGAGGAATGTGTGTCCTAAATTGGTCACTTAAAGAAATGAAGGAACCTGGCTTGTGAGATTGCACTCTGGAAAAGGGTGATAGAAGGTGAGACTATTTGTACTGTTGTGAGACTATTTGACAACTATTTGTTGTCTCAAAGGAGGGAATATATAGTATATTTTTCTATATTTTTCTAGAATATTTTATATATCACATAGAATAGTACTAATGTAGAACAGCCTGAATTCTGTGTGACCCTGAAGAGGGCATATAAGGTTGCTGGATTTGTGTGACCCAGGAGAGAGCATATGTGGTTGCCAAAAAGTGTTAAAGATGCAAAAACCACACAGTGCATCAGCTGTAAAAGAAATAATGAGGTGGGATCCTGGAAAACACAGTTGAAGGTAAAGATGAAAACAACTAGTGGTCAAAGTGACCGTACTATGCTTAAGAAGGTAATGTTTTTATATTATTTTAATTAAAAAGTTTTTTTTTTTTTTTGAAATAGATTAAAGTAAGGTTGCCACCATTAAAAAGAAATCAAAGGCCTTATGAGATAATGGTGGCAGACGGTATCCATGACAACAAAAAATAATGAAGGGGCGTTTGCATGAGGTAATGTCAGATAAGAAACTGTACAAAAGATGAGGGTTTACACCAAGAGATTGAGACCTCAGCTGACGTCTTGGGTTTGTTGGTATGCTCAATAAACTCTGACTTTTGACATCTGGGACCCCTGACTCTGAGAATTTTTCTTACTGCTGCTCCACAACACAGGTGAGCCGACTGTTAATGTGCATCGCTGGCACCCAGTGTTTCCTTCCTATGTAAACCGAGTGTTTCATGGCTGGGTTGTGCGATGGGTGTTCGTGAGCTGTGCCATCTTGGTCACCGATGCTCACATGCAAATTCTTGCTGCTCGAGCAGAGAGTTTGTGTTCGTTCTGAAAATTGGAAGTTGCGGGGTTTATTTTTATTTTTATTTTTTCAAATATAGAATGGTCAGTAAATGTGTCTGTGTTTCCGCTACTCTCGTCTCCCCGCATCTTTTATTGCATTTTATTTTTGAAGTGTAACACCCATCCACTGACATACAGATGCAATCTTGGTTACAATAACACTTTATATTTGGGTGAATTAGAAACCAGAACGTCTAAAAACTAGATGCAAAAAGTATACACTAGACCAATCAGTCATGTTCTTGATTAAATTGCTTGTATGTGTTCATCTACTAACAAAATCCCAAAACTGATAGTGGCAGATGTAGAGATTAAATTACCATATAATGTGAAATATCTATTTGAGTGATTAAGTCATTAAGAATGACTATTTATCAAAATAGGTGACTTAAAATAATCTCTTGTGCATAAAATAATTAATATTCATGAGTTTTGCAGCACTGCCACCCAAAGTACAGTTTTCCTAGAGTGTATTTTTATTTAGAACTAACTTTGTGTTAATGTTCCCTTTCAAATGGCTTATTCCAGCTGTTACAAAGTTGATAGGCCTATAGGATTTTATTAGCAGAATAACATTGGATATGCTTGCACTCTCCATCCATGCCTACACTAAAAAACAAAATGGTCCTTTAATGTGAAGTTTATTCCAGATTGCCAGTTTTGTCAAGCTAAGGAACATGTAGAATTTGTTGATGTGTTTAATAGACAATGTAATGGTACTCTGGAGGTACTCTGGGTGACTGCAAGCAGGAAGGTAACCGCACCTCTACAGTGGTGCAACCAACAGACACACGAGCATGCTCCAACTACACTCCAACTACATGACAGTTAACAATAAACAGGCAAATAATGAGGTGACACACAAGGAATAAGTAGGGAGTGCAATCAGAGTGAAGTAGATGGTAACAGGCAAGTAAATCATTGCTGTGATCAGCATCTCCCCGAGATCGATCACCGTTCCCATGGAAATGCTGATCGCGTGCCGGCTCCACCTGTGAGACACAAGGGAGAGAGAAAAACAAACAACAGTGTGCCGGAACCATGACAGGTAGTTGTTTGTTGGTAACCAGTTGGCAATTTATGCTTTGAATAATTATTCTATGATCGAACATGCAGTATTTTAAACTAATTTATGTCCTTATTTGCCCTACATTAATTTAGAGGCTATTTAAACAGTTGTGCGTATGAATAATGAATGCAGACTCAAAGTTATTGTACTTCATTTATTTTGACAGTGCACAGAGAAAAAAATGCAACAACAGAATTGCAACGAAATTACGAACCTAAATGACTTACGTGCTCATATTAAAATCTACTTAGACTATCTTAACACCTAATGCCATGAATTACATTTGTTAATTTAATTTAAAGCCAGTTTATGGATAAATAAAAATGGTAAATAACTTCATTACATCTTTAGATCTACATATTTGTTCAATAAATAATTATATTAAATTATTACAAAAATGTCAAATTAATCAGTTACCAAAAAAATGTACAATTACAATGATAGATAGATAGATAGATAGATAGATAGATAGATAGACAGATAGATTCTCTGAATGGTGATTCATGAGATTGTCACCACATTTAGAATCAGAATCAGAATCAGCTTTATTGCCAAGTATGCTTACACATACAAGGAGTTTGTCTTGGTGAAAGGAGCTTCCAGTGTACAACAATACAAAAACAGCTGCAAAACATAGATAAAAATAATTTTAAAAAAATAGTTATACACATACGTACATACACACACAGACACACACACACACATACACATACGTAGTGCAGTCTAATACAAATCTGTTATCTGTTATGTACAGTGCAAATACAAATCTGCAAATACAAATCTGTAATACAAACCTGAGAGGTGGTGGTGTAGTGGACTAAAGCACATAACTGGTAATCAGAAGGCTGCTGGTTCAATCCCCACAGCCACCACCATTGTGTCCTTGAGCAAGGCACTTAACTCCAGGTTGCTCCAGGGGATTTTCCCTGTAATAAGTGCACTGTAAGTCGCTTTGCATAAAAGCATCTGCCAAAATGCATAAATGTAAATGTTATGTACAGTGCAAATGTTTTTTGTTTTTTTTGTTGTTTTCCCAGAGGAATGAAATGGCAGAAGAGGTTGGATGTGTTGGATAAATATAAAAAAAGACTAAACTGTGTATTGTACATAGTTATTACTCAATGGGGCAGTTTTACTGTTCATGAGATGGATAGCCTGAGGGAAAAAACTGTTCCTGTGCCTGACGTTTCTGGTGCTCAGAGCTCTGAAACATCGGCCAGATTTGCTTTGTTAAAATCCCCAAGAATAATAATAACTGAGTCCGGTTGTTGTTGTTCCATGTCTGTAATTTGATCAGCCAGCTGTTGCAGCGCCGCATTCAAACATGTGTTTGGTGCGATATACACACACCAGAATAAACGAGGAAAACTCCCGCGGCAAGTAGAAAGATATAGACAACATTATGCCATGACATCGAAGATGCTAAATTGCAAACAGATTTTTAAAAATCGAATGGTGTTGCCATGGCAATTCACTAAATTAATGTCAAAAATAGGGAAACAGCAAGTGTCTCATATTTTCTGCATGCATTGAGTGATTTAGATTAAAATTTAGTTGTATGTTTTTTCTTGGGGGCTAATCACATGGATGTGGCTATTGTGGGTCACGGTCATAGTGCCACCAACTGGCAGCAGGAAGTGTGGCGCTCACAACAGACTTTGAAAAAGTTCTCTTACATTTACCCCAATTGCTTAAATTGTTTAAACACTGCTGACAGAAAATTTTGTGGCATATATCTATTACTCATTTTATGATTAGGGTCCAAGTTTACATTAATGTTGAGTTGTTACTGTGTCCATCATGCATTGTTTTCCGAAAGACACAGAGTGGAAATGGACACATGGTGCTTGGGCCTGTCATCACTGCTTGCAGCTATATTTATTATTAATAATTTTATTTTTAACGCATTCACCCATTTATAAGGCATTCATCATGCTCGAAAACTCAAGAAACTTGGCACACACATCAGACCTGCGTAAAATCAAAAAGTTATGTAGTGTTTAGGCTTAGGTGTGGTCGAGGAGCTCTACAGCGCCTCCAAATGCAGGCAATGGTTGGGATGAAGTTGCTCAGGTGTGCACAAGATTTGGTATGGTTACTGCTCTCATCATGTTAGACAATGGTCACTTGGTTGTATTTGACTCCGCCCAACAAGAAGTCAGCAATGTTGGATGGAATGTGGGATTTTTACATTTTCCCGCTGTGTTTTGAAGGGCTTACGATGGCTGAAAACGTATTAAAGTTTACACATACATTTGTCTTAGGACATCTTTTGATTTGATATTGCAATTCAGCATAGATGTGCCTCATTGGTTCCACAGTGCCCCCTAGTTCGTAAATGCTTATTACTTTTTTCAAAACTCTTGAAACTTGGCACACCCCTCAAAGTTTGGCAAGGTTTTAGAATTCTTTTGTCATTTGTCTTGGGTGAGGCCAGTGGACTCCATAGCGCCCCTTAACATTTTGAGTGTTTTTATCGCTGTGGTTGCCACAGAGTTTGTCTGATATTCACAAGTTTTGGTGAGGACATTGTTCTCACCATGACAGACGTATTTCCCATTGGCTTGTATTAGCTCCGCCCTATAGGAAGTCAGCCATTTTGGATTGTTTGAAAAATGCATGCTCTGGAATTTGATATACTCCTCAGAGGGATTTCATGTTACAAGTACCAAATGTGCACGACATCATGCCAAGACATTGACGATGCTAAATTGCAATTTTTTGTATATCGAATGGTGTTGCCATGGCAAAACGATAAACTAACATAAAAAAATTGTAATAAGGAAATTTCTCATATCTTCTGCGTGCATAAAATTAAAAACATCAAAATTGATTACCTCCAGAAACCCGTTAGTCAGAAATGCAAATGGCGTTATTATGCGACTCTGTAAGCGAGCAATGCGCTGTCGTTCCTGCTTATAATCAACAAAGCTGTCAACATTGCAATGCCTTTCAAATCATGGCGCTTCCTTATTTCACATTACCTTTGACAAGAATTGTAAAGCTAACAGAACTACTCAGCTGCAGAGTTACACCTGTTATATCTTTCATCTTATATCTCTCATCTCATGTTAACGTGCCGTTCACATGCTTGAATGCATTTGTTGTTGCACTAAAATTACACGCAGCACCACAAAAGAGCAAAAGGTATGTGTCGCAACTCGAGACGTTTAACGGTTTAAGCTCTTTTAAACTTGACATGGCATCTAAAAGCACAAACAAGCTGTCAAAGATGTCTATCTAATGCAAGTTTACATTGAAATAATTTATAAAACAGTGCACAGCGCATATTTATTTATATGAGCCTATTATTATCCAGTTTGTTTCCTAATTTCAAACATCATTAAAATAGAAAATACATATTACACAGGAGAAAAGGCTCCTCATTACCTTAGGTAAATGTAGCTAGTCTAATAGTAATAATAATAATAATAAATTATAATATTTATGAAGTACTAGCCAAAACACATTTTGAAACTTTAACTACAACTGCCACTGCTGAAATAAAAATGAGGTCTAATAGATTCTACCTATAAATTATTTCATATGAAACTATAACATTTTGTCGAAATATAACAGTTACTTTTACTCAGTTAAAATCGTGAAACAATTATGTAAAGGTGATGAGGTTTAATTTTTTATTACATTTTTTATTTTTAGCACATAGCACAGTGTTGCTCTTTCCTCCTCAGTGCTGTTTGGCATGTCTGGGCTGCCTATTGTTTGAAAGGTTTGACTTGACTTCCTCCATAACGCATTAAACTAGAAAAGTCTCACTGGAATTTAAATGGGTCTCATCAGTTTTGAGGTCTGCGCAGTGTGCACCATAATATCAAGGGAAGCCAGGTTGTTGAGCGCGTGCACCAGAGAGCAGAGCAGATCGTGAGCGCAAGCTGGTTCCATTACACTTGCGCGAAAGCTTTAATCGGACCGCAAAAAATATTGCAGTGCGGATGAGAAGCCTTTAGCTGAATGCGAGATTTTCATTAAATTTGCCTCGGTAGTCCTAAATGGGCTATCACTTTGACAGTCACCCTAAAAATCTTCAATGGGAGAACCATGGCATTGTTCTTTCCCTGCTGTCCGCGACCCAGTCCAAATAGACGTGACCCCATTTTGGGTCGCGACCCACCAGTTGAGAAACACTGCACTAGACCAATCAGTCATATTCTTGATTAAATTGCTGATCTATGTTTTCATCTAATGACTAACAAAATCCCATGACTGTTAGTGGCAGATGTAGAGATAAAATTACCATATTATGTGAAATATCTATTTGAGTGATTGAATAGGTCATTAAGAATGACTGTTTATCAAAATAGGTGATTTAAAATAATCTCTTATTGTGTATAAAATAATTAATATTCATGACTTTCGCACCACTGCCACCCAAGGTACAGTTTTCCTAGAGTTTATTTTTTATTTAGAACTAACTTTGTTCCCTTTCAAATGGCTTATTCCAGCTGTTACATAGTTGATAGGCCTATAGGATTTTATTAGCAGAATAACACTGGATATGCATGCACTCTCCATCCATGCATACACTCTCCATCCATGCGTACACTTAAAAAAAAAAAAATAATTGTCCTGCATAATGTGAAGTTTATTCCAGATTGCCAGTTTTATGTCAAGCTAAGGAACATTTAGAATTTGTTGATGTGTTTAATAGACAATGAATTGGTACTCTGGAGATTTTTTGTTTTATGTTGGCAAATCAGTAGCAAAATTGTTACTATGTGATTTCTGTGGAAATGCAGTTGTATCGCAAATTCATGGATATTTATAATTTGATTGTAACTCCAATTAATGAACTAGTACTTGTTGCAGTGAAGTTTGGTACCTTAATCCACAAAATCTACGCATGGGCGTTTGCTTTGGTGTTGCCAGCCCACATAGTATATAGTACATATTACAAACTCTAATTGTATTTTGTATATGGCCATATACCAGATTCAAATATCAGAAAATGCAAATATTGCAACAGTCCTAATTATTTAATTCGCAGTTGTCTTTTTAGTTTACAGATTTATTGTACATCTATTTTAACCTTAGATACGTTTTCTTGCATTACCTAACTGCACCGTAATTTGATGACCAAACTTTGCATTGTGGTAACGTATTTGATTACGTTGTGACAACCGGAAAAGTGAATTTCCTATATTCGTAGCCTTGGACTGGTGCCAGTCCGTCATTACGACGTTGTGGCAACATTGAGGAACAATAGTTGTTTGTTGGCTACCAGTTGGTAATCTTTGCTTTTAATGATTATTCTATAGGCGGACACACTGTAGTCTAACCTAATTTATGTCCTTATTTTCCCAACATAATTTAAAGGTGTAACACTTAAAGATGGGAAAGGAGGAAGCTGGGACCGGCTTGACAAACACATAGACATTTAATAACACTTTTCAACGTCCAAAGAAACAAAAACATGCACTGCTTTTCAGCCAGCTGCGTCAAATCATAAATCAAGCTTCGTACAACTCTGTCCCGTCTGGCGCTTAGTGATGGGTCGTTCATGAACGATTCATTTATGTGACTCAGAAGAACGAGTAGTCTCAGAGTGATTCGTTCATTTTGTGTTGGCGGCTCCGTTCGTTTGTTACGTGAAAACCGCATAGGCGCTGTACAGGAAACAGAAATTATTAGTTCACCTCTCGAGTCTTTTGGTCCGAATTGTTCGTTCTTTTGTCACGTGACAGCCGTATACAGATTCCAAAGGTGAACTAATCTTGGCTGCATTATCATTTTTTCCTTTTTGGGACTATAATCAAAGTTTGCATAAGTAGACGTGTTTGGAGGGGGGGGATTTGGCTATTGAAAATGTAAAATTTTAATTTAATTCTGCTAAAATGAACGAAATGACTTGAATAAAGATTCGTTCATTTTGCTGACGAGACTCAAAGATCCAAGTCAGGAAAATGATCCGATCTTCCCATTACTACTGGCGCTGTCTCATCTCCTTAAATACTCCCGCCTCCCCTCGCCGGAACGGCACGCAGCTGGAAGTCATTGCCACTTATCTTCCCGGCCTCGCTCTGCGCAGACGCCGCTCGGCTCCGCCCTGCTCACCACAAAAAGCTATTTAAACAGTTGCGTATGAATAACGAATGCAGATGTACTTCATTTATTAAGCTACGCGTCCAAGCTCCGGGCAAGGGGGACCAAGGGGACAATCTCGTCGGACGAATCAGCGGGTGGGGCCTCGTGGCAGGGCGGAGCCTGAGGTGCCACGCTGCGTTGTGGCTGTGCTGAGTTCAGGGACATCGAAGCACTTACCTGGCTCCTTGTGACCACCCCCGGAACAGTCGCCCATCTCAGGGGTGCTTTGAAGCCTTTTGCGGGTTCTTGGCGGCAGCCATGAGATGGGGGGACGCCCTTGACGACGAGCAGATGGGGTGCAGGATCTGGAGCCACGCCGGGGCAGGATGTGCTGGATAGCCTCCGTCTGCTGCTTCACCGCCGAGAACTGCTGGGCAAAGTCCTCGACGGTGTCGCCGAACAGGCCAACCTGGGAAATGGGGGCGCCAAGGAACAGTGCCTTGTCGGCCTCTCCCATCTTGACCAGGTTGAGCCAAAGGTGGCACTCCTGGACCACCAAGGTGGACGTCACCCACCCGAGAGACCGCACCGTGACCTTCGTCGCCCGGAGATGCGTCAATCCCGGGGCGCCTTGGCTTGGTGGACTTGCAGGAGAGCCATGGCGTGCAGGGCGGAGGTGTCTTGTCCAGCGGCACCGTAGGCTTTGGCTGTCAGGGACGACGTAAACCTACAGGCCTTGGACGGGAGCTTTGGGCGCCCGTGCCAGGTGGCGGCGCTCTGCGGGCATAGGTGCACCACGAGCGCCTTATCCAGCGGGGGGATCACCGAATTGCCCTTGGCCGCTCCACCATCGAGGGTAGTGAGGGCGGGGGAGCTGAAAGATCGGGATCAGGCAGTAAAAGGTGCCTCCCACGACCTTGTCAGCTCCTCGTGCACTTCCGGGAAGAAAGGAACTGGGGCGGGGCGTGGCTGTGAGCGGCAAAGCATGTCCATCATCTCCACATCAGCCTGTGACTGGGCAACCACACCCGAGAGGAGGAGCCAAGCTGAGGCTTCCGTGTCCGACTGGACGAGCCAGCTCTCCGATGCTGCGCTCGAGAGCTAATCACCTTCGCGGGCTCCGAACAAGAGGTCGAACTCGCCGTGAGATTAGCCGGTGGACTCATCCGGAAGCCCGATCGGGGCAGACGAGCGTGCTGGGGAATGGGAGGTCCGTGGGGGGATACCCGGCGGAGGTGGTCCCATTGGGGTCCCCAAATCGCCCCCAGTGCTAGCCGCGCTGGCCTCATACCCGTGGGTAGAAGGACCGAGGCAGGGAGCCGCTGGGGTGGCTTGCTTTCTTAGGAAGGCAAGCCGCGACCACATCGTTGCCATGGACATGTTCTTGCAATGAGTACATGACCCATCCACGAACGCTGTTTCCATGTGGGCAGCGCCCAGACATGAAAGACAGCGATTGTGACCGTCAGAAGGCGAGAGATAACGAGCGCAACCAGGAATGACACACATACGGAAAGGCATCTTTAAAAAGACGCGTCTTTAAAAAGACGTTCTGTGTGTGCCACTCTTTTAGAGAAATATACTCTTTTTTATAATATAAAAATATTTCTTTTATTTTTGCCAAAGCGCCCAGGGCACCAGTGCAGAGGGGGGAGAAGCCGCTGAAATGCGCCATCAGATCCAGCAGAGGTGAATGAACAGCCGTGGGAATTCAGCTCAGTGAGCATTGACCGTTTGGGTCCGAAGAGAAAATCTGAATGAGTGGTTGCATACCAGCTCCTTTTATACCCGTATATTCGGGGAAGCGGTATGCAAATACCACTCGCCAATTTTCATTGGTCTTTTTTCAAAGACCAGAGGTGTTTTGGGCTCCCAAGAGTGACCCCTAGTATCACTACATCGACACAACTTCGAGTGAGTGACAGATAGGGAACTGAAATGTATTTAATACTTAGTGGAGAAGCCCTTGTTTGTAATGACAGCTTCAAGACACATCCTGTATGAAGAAATTAATCAGCCGCAGTATTCAGGTGTGATTTTGGCCCATTCTTTAAACATATTGTCTTTAAATCTTGAAGATTCCGGGGGGCCCTCTTGTGAACCTTGATCTTTAGCTCTTTCCACAAATGTTCAATTGGATTCAAATCAGATGATTGACTGGGCCATTCTAACATCTTGATTTTTTTTCTCTGAAACCAATTGAGAGTTTCCTTTGCTGTATGCTTTGGATCGTTGTCCTGCTGGAAGGTCCACCCACATCTCATCTTCATCATCCTGGTGGATGGCAGCAGGTTCTTCTCAAGAATTTCCCAGCAAAGGGCTCCATTCATCGTTCCTTCAATTATATGAAGTCTGCCAGTACCATGTGATGAAAAACAGCCCAACACCATGATGCTTCCACCTCCAAACTTCACTGTTGGTATAGTGTTTTTAGGGTGATGTGCAGTGCCATTTCTTCTCCAAACATGGTGTGTAGTATGACAGCCAAAAAGTTCAATTTTGCTCTCATCTGATCAGACTACACAGACTACACGAGCTTCGACATGCCTTTCTTTAGTAATGGAGTCTTGCGTAGTGAGCGTGCATAGAGGCCATTGCGGTGGAGTGCATTGCCTATTGTTTTCTCTGTGACGATGGTACCTGCTACCTCCAAGTGTTTCTGGAGTTCTTTCCCAGTGGTTCTTGGCTCTTGGGCTACACTTCGGAATATTCTTCTGACTCCCTGGTCATAGCTGCAATAGGGAAATGACACGTTTCAGTGAAAAGGAAGTGAATTCTGATTAAAAACTTATCCAAACAACTTTTTGCGCTTAATAAGTTGCTTTTGGTATTTTGAGAGATGTTTCATTAAGTTTGCACAGTTCTGTACTGACATTAAGATTCCGCCATTAAAATGATTTTTTAGATCTCATAATGCATGCAAACATGCCTCAACGACTCCTTTTGACTTCCTTTTGCAATGCATATATGCAAAATTGAAATATCATGTTTCAGTGAAATGGAAGTGAATTCTGATGAAAAACGACTCCAAACATCTTTCTGAATTAAAAATGTGCTTTTGAACGCTGTTTGATGAAGTTTGCACAGTTCTATACTGACATTCAGATTCTTCTATTATAATGATGGTATCATAATGAATGCAAACATGCTGCAATGACTAATTTTGACTTCCTTTTGCAATTCATGGCTGCCATCTAATGACATTAGTGAAATGTCTTGTTTCAGTGAAAACGAAGTGAATTCTGGTGCAAAATGACTCCAAACTTTTTGTGAGCTTAAAAAGATGCTTTAGGACTTTTGATAGCTGTTTCATGAAGTTTGCACAGTTCTGTACTGACATTCAAGTTTCCTCCACTAAAATAATTATGTAGCTCTCATAATGCATGCAAACATTATGCAATCACTAATTTTGACTTCCTTTTGCAATGCATAGCTGCAATAGTGAAATGACACGTTTTAGTGAAAAGGACGTGCATTTTAATTAAAAACTACTGCAAAGCACTTTTTGCACTTAAAAAGTTGCTTTTGGACTTTTGAGAGCTGTTTGATGAAGTTTGCACAGTTCTGTACTGACATTAATATTCCTCAACTAAAATTATTGTATAGCTCTCATTAATGCATGCAAACATGCTACAATCACACATTTTGACTTCCCTTTGCAATGCATAGCTGCAATAGGGAAATGACACGTTTTAGTGAAAAGGAAGTGAATTCTGATTAAAAACTTATCCAAACAACTTTTTGCGCTTAATAAGTTGCTTTTGGTATTTTGAGAGTTGTTTCATTAAGTTTGCACAGTTCTGTACTGACATTAAGATTCCTCAATTAAAATGACTCTTTAGATGTCATAATGCATGCGAACATGCTGCAACGACTCATTTTGACTTCCTTTTCATAGTGACTTCCAATGCATAGCTGCCACCTAGTGACAACAGTGAAATGTCTTGTTTCAGTGAAAAGGAAGTGAATTCTGATGAAAAACTCCAAACAGCTTTCTGAACTTAAAATTTGCTTTTGGGCTTTTGAGCGCTGTTTGATGAAGTTTGCACAGTTCTGTACAGACATTCAGATTCCTCCATTAAAATGATTGTTTAGATCTCATAATGCATGCAAACGTGCTGCAACGACTCATTTTGACTTCCTTTTGCAGTGCTTGGACGCATTCTATTTACAATATTGAAATGTCTTGTTTCAGTGAAAAAGAAGTGATTTATGATGGAAAAACTCCTCCAAACATCTTTCTGAGCTTGAAAAGTTGCTTTTGGACATTTGAGAGCTGTTTCATGAAGTTTGCACATTTCTATATTGACATTCAGTTTCCTCCACTAAAATAATTGTGTAGCTCTCATAATGCATGCAAACATCATGCAATAACTAATTTTGCCTTCCTTTTGCAATGCATAGCTGCAATAGTGAAATGACACGTTTCAGTGAAAAGTGCATTTTAATTAAAAACTACTGCAAAGCAGTTTTTGCACTTAAAAAGTTGCTTTTGGACTTTTGAGAGCTGTTTGTTGAAGTTTACACAGTTCTGTACTGACATACAGATTCCTCCATTAAAATAATTGTTTAGATCTCATAATGCATGCAAACATGCCTCAACGACTCCTTTTGACTTCCTTTTGCAATGCATATATGCAAAATTGAAATATCATGTTTCAGTGAAATGGAAGTGAATTCTGATGAAAAACGACTCAAATCATCTTTCTGAATTAAAAATGTGCTTTTGACCGCTGTTTGATGAAGTTTGCACAGTTCTATACTGACCTTCAGATTCTTCTATTATAATGATGGTATCATAATGAATGCAAACATGCTGCAATGACTCATTTTGACTTCCTTTTGCAATGCATAACTGTCTTCTATTTACATTAGTTAAATGTTTTGGTTCAGTGAAAAGGAAGTGAATTCTGATGGAAAATGACTCCAAACATCTTTCTGAGCTTAAAAGGATGCTTTAGGACTTCTGAGAGCTGCATCATGAAGTTTACACATTTCTGTACTGACATTCATATTCCTCCACTAAAATTATTGTGTAGCTCTCATTAATGCATGCAAACATGCTACAATCACACATTTTAACTTCTTTTTGCAATGCATAGCTGCAATAGGGAAATGACACGTTTCAGTGAAAAGGAAGTGAATTCTGATTAAAAACTTATCCAAACAACTTTTTGCGCTCAATAAGTTGCTTTTGGTATTTTGAGAGAAGTTTCATTAAGTTTGCACAGTTCTGTACTGACATTAAGATTCCGCCATTAAAATGATTTTTTAGATCTCATAATGCATGCAAACATGCCTCAACGACTCCTTTTGACTTCCTTTTGCAATGCATATATGCAAAATTGAAATATCATGTTTCAGTGAAATGGAAGTGAATTCTGATGAAAAACGACTCCAAACATCTTTCTGAATTAAAAATGTGCTTTTGAACGCTGTTTGATGAAGTTTGCACAGTTCTATACTGACATTCAGATTCTTCTATTATAATGATGGTATCATAATGAATGCAAACATGCTGCAATGACTAATTTTGACTTCCTTTTGCAATTCATGGCTGCCATCTAATGACATTAGTGAAATGTCTTGTTTCAGTGAAAACAAAGTGAATTCTGGTGCAAAATGACTCCAAACTTTTTGTGAGCTTAAAAAGATGCTTTAGGACTTTTGATAGCTGTTTCATGAAGTTTGCACAGTTCTGTACTGACATTCAAGTTTCCTCCACTAAAATAATTATGTAGCTCTCATAATGCATGCAAACATTATGCAATCACTAATTTTGACTTCCTTTTGCAATGCATAGCTGCAATAGTGAAATGACACGTTTCAGTGAAAAGGACGTGCATTTTAATTAAAAACTACTGCAAAGCACTTTTTGCACTTAAAAAGTTGCTTTTGGACTTTTGAGAGCTGTTTGATGAAGTTTGCACAGTTCTGTACTGACATTAATATTCCTCAACTAAAATTATTGTATAGCTCTCATTAATGCATGCAAACATGCTACAATCACACATTTTGACTTCCCTTTGCAATGCATAGCTGCAATAGGGAAATGACACGTTTTAGTGAAAAGGAAGTGAATTCTGATTAAAAACTTATCCAAACAACTTTTTGCGCTTAATAAGTTGCTTTTGGTATTTTGAGAGTTGTTTCATTAAGTTTGCACAGTTCTGTACTGACATTAAGATTCCTCAATTAAAATGACTCTTTAGATGTCATAATGCATGCGAACATGCTGCAACGACTCATTTTGACTTCCTTTTCATAGTGACTTCCAATGCATAGCTGCCACCTAGTGACAACAGTGAAATGTCTTGTTTCAGTGAAAAGGAAGTGAATTCTGATGAAAAACTCCAAACAGCTTTCTGAACTTAAAATTTGCTTTTGGGCTTTTGAGCGCTGTTTGATGAAGTTTGCACAGTTCTGTATTGACATTCAGATTCCTCCATTAAAATGATTGTTTAGATCTCATAATGCATGCAAACGTGCTGCAACGACTCATTTTGACTTCCTTTTGCAGTGCTTGGACGCATTCTATTTACAATATTGAAATGTCTTGTTTCAGTGAAAAAGAAGTGATTTATGATGGAAAAACTCCTCCAAACATCTTTCTGAGCTTGAAAAGTTGCTTTTGGACATTTGAGAGCTGTTTCATGAAGTTTGCACATTTCTATATTGACATTCAGTTTCCTCCACTAAAATAATTGTGTAGCTCTCATAATGCATGCAAACATCATGCAATAACTAATTTTGCCTTCCTTTTGCAATGCATAGCTGCAATAGTGAAATGACACGTTTCAGTGAAAAGTGCATTTTAATTAAAAACTACTGCAAAGCAGTTTTTGCACTTAAAAAGTTGCTTTTGGACTTTTGAGAGCTGTTTGTTGAAGTTTGCACAGTTCTGTACTGACATACAGATTCCTCCATTAAAATAATTGTTTAAAATCTCATAATGCATGCAAACGTGCCTCAATGACTCCTTTTGACTTCCTTTTGCAATGCATATTTGAAAAATTGAAATATCATGTTTCAGTGTAATGGAAGTGAAGTCTGATGAAAAACGACTCAAATCATCTTTCTGAATTAAAAATGTGCTTTTGAACGCTGTTTGATGAAGTTTGCACAGTTCTATACTGACCTTCAGATTCTTCTATTATAATGATGGTATCATAATGAATGCAAACATGCTGCAATGACTCATTTTGACTTCCTTTCGCAATGCATAGCTGTCTTCTATTTACATTAGTTAAATGTTTTGGTTCAATGAAAAGGAAGTGAATTCTGATTAAAAACATATCCAAACAACTTTTTGCGCTTAATAAGTTGCTTTTGGTATTTTGAGAGATGTTTCATTAAGTTTGCACAGTTCTGTACTGACATTAAGATTCCGCCATTAAAATGATTTTTTAGATCTCATAATGCATGCAAACATGCCTCAACGACTCCTTTTGACTTCCTTTTGCAATGCATATATGCAAAATTGAAATATCATGTTTCAGTGAAATGGAAGTGAATTCTGATGAAAAACGACTCCAAACATCTTTCTGAATTAAAAATGTGCTTTTGAACGCTGTTTGATGAAGTTTGCACAGTTCTATACTGACATTCAGATTCTTCTATTATAATGATGGTATCATAATGAATGCAAACATGCTGCAATGACTAATTTTGACTTCCTTTTGCAATTCATGGCTGCCATCTAATGACATTAGTGAAATGTCTTGTTTCAGTGAAAACGAAGTGAATTCTGGTGCAAAATGACACCAAACTTTTTGTGAGCTTAAAAAGATGCTTTAGGACTTTTGATAGCTGTTTCATGATGTTTGCACAGTTCTGTACTGACATTCAGATTCCTCCATTAAAATGATTGTTTAAAATCTCATAATGCATGCAAACGTGCCTCAATGACTCCTTTTGACTTCCTTTTGCAATGCATATTTGAAAAATTGAAATATCATGTTTCAGTGTAATGGAAGTGAAGTCTGATGAAAAACGACTCAAATCATCTTTCTGAATTAAAAATGTGCTTTTGAACGCTGTTTGATGAAGTTTGCACAGTTCTATACTGACCTTCAGATTCTTCTATTATAATGATGGTATCATAATGAATGCAAACATGCTGCAATGACTCATTTTGACTTCCTTTCGCAATGCATAGCTGTCTTCTATTTACATTAGTTAAATGTTTTGGTTCAATGAAAAGGAAGTGAATTCTGATGAAAAATGACTCCAAACATCTTTCTGAGCTTAAAAGGATGCTTTAGGACTTCTGAGAGCTGCATCATGAAGTTTACACATTTCTGTACTGACATTCATATTCCTCCACTAAAATTATTGTGTAGTTCTCATTAATGCATGCAAACATGCTACAATCACACATTTTGACTTCTTTTTGCAATGCATAGCTGCAATAGGGAAATGACACGTTTCAGTGAAAAGGAAGTGAATTCTGATTAAAAACTTATCCAAACAACTTTTTGCGCTTAATAAGTTGCTTTTGGTATTTTGAGAGTTGTTTCATTAAGTTTGCACAGTTCTGTACTGACATTAAGATTCATCCATTAAAATGATTGTTTAGATCTCATAATGCATGCAAACATGCCTCAACGACTCCTTTTGACTTCCTTTTGCATTGCATATATGCAAAATTGAAATATCATGTTTCAGTGAAATGGAAGTGAATTCTGATGAAAAACGACTCCAAACATCTTTCTGAATTAAAAATGTGCTTTTGAACGCTGTTTGATGAAGTTTGCACAGTTCTATACTGACATTCAGATTCTTCTATTATAATGATGGTATCATAATGAATGCAAACATGCTGCAATGACTAATTTTGACTTCCTTTTGCAATTCATGGCTGCCATCTAATGACATTAGTGAAATGTCTTGTTTCGGTGAAAACGAAGTGAATTCTGGTGCAAAATGACTCCAAACTTTTTGTGAGCTTAAAAAGATGCTTTAGGACTTTTGATAGCTGTTTCATGAAGTTTGCACAGTTCTGTACTGACATTCAGATTCCTCCATTAAAATGATTGTTTAGAATCTCATAATGCATGCAAACGTGCCTCAATGACTCCTTTAGACTTCCTTTTGCAATGCATATTTGAAAAATTGAAATATCATGTTTCAGTGAAAAAGAAGTGAATTCTGATGAGAAATGACTCCAAACATCTTTGTGAACTTTAAAATGTTCTTTTGGGCTTTTGAGCCCTGTTTGATGAAGTTTTTACAGTTCTGTACTGACATACAGATTCCTCCATTATAATGATTGTGTAGCTCTCATAATGCTTGCAAACATGATGCAATCACTAATTTTGACTTCCTGTTGCAATGCATAGCTGCAATAGTAAAATGACACGTTTCAGTGAAAAGGAAGTGCATTTTAATTATAAACTACTCCAAACCACTTTGTGCACTAAAAATTTGCTCTTGGACTTTTGAGAGCTGTTTGATGAAGTTTGCACTATTCTGTACAGACATTCAGATTCCTCCATTAAAATGATTGTTT